>NC_088250.1:19754107-20067142 GCF_036013445.1 Caloenas nicobarica | reverse complement strand
AAAGCTTTGAAAGTAACATCCCACCTTCATACCTTCTTTGTTAATACTGATAAAGCATGCAAGTGAGTAACAGGGAAAGATTCCAAAATAATCGTTATACCAAGAAGAAGTACCAGATTGCACTCCCAGTTTTTGTGGTGTGAACTGAGCATATTTCAAGTGAATACAGTACAATTGCTGTAACACATGGAGCTAAGTGGGAGCAGAATCTGTCCTTTAGTGCTGCTGTTATATTGGTTTTGACCATCCTTGTAATATGCTTTTAGGGTTTTTTCTCTTGTTTTGCTTTCTCAAACATTTCTAATTTTAATGAGTGATGCTCTGTCTGGTAGAGCAGATTTAAACCCATATGGAATGGCATTCTGTCCTCAGTAACCAGTCTTAGATCCGAAGAAGCTGTGTTTGTCAGCATAGCAACACAGTGGCTGCTGCTTTCATTTGTGTGTGTTAATCACTTCATGTTTTAAAAAATGGATGCAGATTTTGTGAACGCTGATTGTGACAGTATATCTCTTAAGGTAACCTTCCTGGCCATTGGCAGTGGAGAAACATATCTAGAAACTAGATTTTTTTTCACTACAGTAACATAGCTTTTCTCTTGGTGTGACATATGCTGATGGAAGTGTACAAGTGTTTTGATAGTCTTGATACGATACATTCTTTTCTAAATAATGGCATTATGACTGAAAAGCTCATAATCGGTAATTGTCTACTCTGTTTCAAATAACTTGCTGTGCCATTATGTATGATATTCAATATTGTCAATGAGGGCACAATTTCTGCAAAAGATCAAGGGATCCAGTTAGTTTTAACTCTGAGTTTCCCTTTCTTTGTTGTTATCCATGGTTGAATGTGACAGAGACAGGCACTTCAGATGCCTCTTAAGCAACTGAAAAGATTGAAAAATAACAAGCCGATTGGAAGGGCCTGATCCTTCTTCATGTCTTTCTGCAACAAACTTTCCTGGTGCTTGTTCTTGTATGTCATCCCTACAATGAGTTTGCATCTCAGTCTCCTGGTTTATTCTGAATTTATTTCAATAACAACTTTTTGTGACCGTTTCACTGATCATCATGCAGAAGTGGAATAAGTCTTTGTAGACCCGATTTCTCTTAAACCATGCTAGCATGTTATTTTTCTTATGTGCAATTCTGTATCACTGTAATAGTGCCCATCAGCTTGAAGCTCCTGTCGAATCCTATTATACCAGACACTGTGCAAAAATGTATTGTCATATCTATTTACAGCCCTTGTAAGTGTTTATATGTTTATTAGCACTTCAAAGAGTCTTAAATTATATTGCAGAAAGCTTGACTTATTTGAGGTTCCCTCTCGGATAAAAATAAATAGAACAGCCAGTGAGTGTGTCAGTCTCCCTGTTAACTAATCCCTTTATTGGTTTTCTCTTATTTTATCATGGTTAGGGCTAAAGTTGAAAAATATGAATTCATCCGATTTTCAAGAAAAGAAATTATTTTGATTAATTCCTAAAATATTTGAATTACAGAAGAACATCTGACAAACTGAAATGTATACACTTAGTCTGCAGATGTTTGGGGGCTGCTATTTTTCTTTGAAGCTTTACTGCCAAACTTGCACTTTCTATAACCAGCTTTTTTATTAGCAAAGAAAGTGCTTTTCATCCTCAGCAGATTGTATTATTAAATGTGGTATCTCTAAGCATGATGTGCTAAATGGCAAAAACATATGTTGCGAAACACAACTGGGAGCCTACGAGTCTTGCTTCAGGCAGCAAACTTCTGGTCTTTCATTAGTTCATTTTTATTAGGTAAAAATTTCTTTCAGACAAATTTTAAGATTTGAAGCGTATGAAATAGTTTCTGGCTTTTTTCCCCAACATAGATTTTAACTATCAAATACGTGTCTCATTCTTATCTGTCACAGAGAGAAAAAATGCATAACAAAATTATGTCTTCATAGATATCTTTGTGTATATAATCTGCTGTCTATCTAACATGTATTGTGTGTATATATTACAACATTAAATTCATATTTGCCTTCTCAAACTTCTGTGTCAGATTGCCCGGAGCTTTGGTTGTAACTGCATTTCTGGTTGGCTGTGTCCCTTCCTGCCTTAGAATGGATACCAAAGGGATCAACTGCATAAGGCTTTGCTGACACTTCTAAACTTTTGGATTTGACACTGACTGTTCCTTAACTCAACCACGGGGTCAAATGTGGATGAGGTTATTTTGGAGATTGAGCCTTTCTGATCTTCTGGTCGGTGTTATCATCTCAATCCTTGGTTTCTTTTCAGATGAGTCATGCTTTTTCTTCCTTACACAAAAGGTTAATCTGTTATTACTGGTTCCTTCAGGTTCTTGAGAAAAATAGTAAAGCTTCCTTTTAGCACTGAGTTCTTGTTGCTTTACAGCAGTGGATGTGGTTGTGTGTTCCTCCAAGGCATTCCTATAGAATGCGTGCTTGCGTGCTGCATTTGAATAGGTGCTTTCTGCTTGTATTGCATAATGGGTTGGGCAAATGTGATGCCATTTATCAGATCAATGGATATGTTTTAATATTGACGTTTTAAAAATCCATTAGCTTAAACCTGCTGGCATTAGAAAAAACAGAGATCATTGACAATAAGATCTGTGTCAGTGGAAGATCTTATGCAGATTAACACAAACCGAAAGGAAGGCTATTGTATAATATTTTTAATTCTGACAGTCTTGTTTAGTTTATAAAATATTTTGCAAAAATTTTGTAAGAGTGTTCACCTTCATGTAGCCAGAAAAAAGAAATCTACAAGTCCTATATTGCACAATGTGAATCCTTCCTTAAGGAAACACTCCCTAGAATGAGCATTCAACACGTTAAAACTCAATACAAGCTAAACCCCTGACATTATCAATTTATTAGGTAAATGGATTAATAAATGGGCTCAAAAAGAGAGTGCCCTTTCCTTGCCTTAGATAGTGCAGCTCTGATAGATGTCTTTTCCTGGTCATAATCGGAGCCGTAAGGTTCAATGTTTGCCCTTTCCCTTGGACTGGTTCCTCCCCTCTTTTCAGCCATGGTAAAACACTCCCTTATTGAAGTCAATGAGCATTGTGGGATTTCAAGCGAGGTAATTACTAATTGCTTCCTTCTCCTTGTGTAACATGCCAGCACAGGCTGCTGGCAGTAGGTTTAAATCCTCTTTACCCTCTTCCCTTCTGTAACAGTTTCTATCCACTGACATCTGTGCTGATTACGGAAAGTCCCGGATATCAAGAAAGAGATTTAAAAAACCAAACAAACAAACAAAACCAACCCCAAACAAACAAAAAACCCCAACAAAACAAACAAAACCCCCAAAACAACAAAACGAAACCAAAAAAACCTCAACCAAATAACCCATGTGCTTGCTCTTGGATCAGTCCTTGTTTCCATCTCAGCAGTGGAACTCCAACACTTAGTTCTCAGGGTTAGTGGATGTTGCTCTAATTCCATTAGTTCAGTGAGCTACAAAATTCCCAGAAATCTGTTCACCAGCAATGTGAAGATAACAGGCCTGAAACATGCCCTGAGCGGCCTGCAGGCCCTCTGAAATGTTTGCATCTCAAGGGGATTTATGGAACGACGTGTTCATGGATAATTTTTTTCTTTTGGTGAATGGTTCTTTATGCCATAAATATTTAAGAACAGCACATAATTAGACATGGTGGCCTTCTAAGGCTCCCTGTATTTTTGTACTCTGTAATGAAGTGGATGTTCACAGAATTTGTGTTTTCATCTAATATTTCTGTTACAGGTTGCTGTTGAAATTGGTGGTTTATCAGAATTTCAGGATTCATACCATCTGTCTGATGTGATGCTTAAGGCTCAATTTCTTTATCCTTCATCTCATGCCTGATTAGATAAGACCATTAGTGTATATTTCCTCTGAAATCTACTTAAATAGTTTCAGTTATAATAAATCTCAAATGAAGAAGTTAAAAGAAAACTGAAACTCACAAATAAAAGTTTACATACTAAATGTCTTCCGATTGAACTTATGGTAATTTTAAAATACATTGACAAAATACTCGTGTCCTTTCAGATGTCATACTTAACTCTAAGCCAGGCTTGTATACCATTATTTTGAGGATCATAAATAATCAGCATTTAAAATTAAACCTTGCCATCCTGCATGTAGTAGTTTTTGATATAATTCAGCTTGCTTACATTTTAACCTCTGTTTCCTAAGTAATTTCTATTTAATTTTGCATTCCACCTCTCTTGACATTTGAAAAATATCAATTCTGACTGTCAATGCAAACCATTTTATTGGGGTATTAAGCGCTTCATTTTCCAAAATAGGCAAACAAACTTTATTCTGTTGATTTCCACAAAACCCTATCTGTGCATTCCTGAGTACAGGTTAGTGGGAAAAGGTACAATATCATTGTTTTGTTTTAGCATAATAAATATTTGCATTACAATACAATTTTTTTATGACCTGGTCTTTGAGAAATTGAGTCCTTCAAAGAAATCATGCTGTTCTGAAAGGACTGAGTTCTAAGGAAACTTGTTTGAGTTACTTAGGCTTTCATGCTTCATTCTCTCTGGGGATAATGCTGGAGACTCTCAGTACAATTAAGGAAAGATTAAAAGCTCAGTACAGGCTTATTTTCTCTCTCTCTTTTTTTTTTTTTTTCTCCCAATAACCTTCAAGCCTGTATCCTCTCTAGAAGCATGAAACATTTTTCAAAGACCTTTTTCTTTCTGCCATCATTTCTCAGGCAGTTTTCTGGTATGCATCTCTTTCACAGTTTTATTAGTACGGTTTCGCTTTCTGCATTTGTCAGTTTTGTTCCCGTGAGCATTTAATGCCAGATTTGTTGATCTCTGGTTATGAGTTCATTGACTATTTCTCCCTAGGTTTATCTGTGACATTTAGATCGTATTAGATAACTAGGGATCACCAAGCAGTGAGGAAATAATTCTTGCGCTGTTGAGGTTGGTGAGAATTACCCTATTAGTATTTTTTAGTACATTTGCTCTGTAGAGCTAAAGGAATGAAATGTGGTGAAAGCATAGACAATTAAGCAGATATGTCTGAATACAGTGATGAAGTAGCAGATTAAATTACTGAGAAGTTACCCATTTTACATGATGCTTTATCAAAGAAGAGCTACGCTTCAGTCTGGGCATGTAGTAGCTGGGGCATTTCCCTATGCTGTTGCTGTGGTATGGTTGAAAGATTATATGCTTTGAGCTTACAACAGAAATTCACATCAAAACTCTCATGTTTGCAGGTTGTTTCTGCCTGATGTATTTACATACATCTGCCATATGGAGTTGCCTTATAGAGGGTGTTACTCCCATCTGATCTCATATACAAAATGTACTTCGTGTCCTTTTATTCTAAGAGACAGACTTTTCCTGTTTTAACAACTAAATGTGGATTTTTCTGCCTTTTAACCTTTCTGAACGATTACTTAATATTACTTCAGAAAATGTTGTGTGCTACCAGTCAGCCCACAGGTATTGATACTTCAATGGATTGTTGTCAACTTTGTGCTCTAAAATTATGTTAAGGTGTGAGGCATAGGAAATCCTGGAAATGCTTTATCCCTAGCAATAGTAGGTATACAGATTTTGCTACTATGAGAATTCTCTAAGGGATTGATTTTACATGGGCATCCGTACTGTTAATCCAAGTATCATTTACAGAATGGTAGGCGAATTCACTTTCCTGGTATCCATTAACTGGTCAATGTCTTTGGATAAGAGTTGATTTAATATGTATTGAATAAAATGTAATGAATGGTCGTGATATCCAGAAGAAGACTGTAAGTTATATTTTCCCTTCCTATTTAACAAAATAATTCATATTGTTAGTATGAATTTTATGTGTTTTAATCTAGGAGAAAACAGTAGACCCACAAAACACAACCCTCATGATGCCGTTCCATTGCAAGTAGCTTTTGCAAGGAGGCAGAGAGGTACTTTATATCTGCCTGCTTCCCTGGGGGAGAACAATGGCAAAGCTTACCCTTTAGGGTAGTATGTATTTGTAAAAATAATATCAAATGTTTAGAAAGAGATAGAATCTTGACTGTGATTGACTATTCTTCCTTGTGCTCAGGTAGTGCAAAGCTTTAGCAAGTTTCCTTGTCTCCTTGCCAATTAACATTTCTGCTGATTTTTTTTTTTTTTAAATCTTTTAAGTATACCTTTACTGCTAAAACTTTTTCTTTATTTCGATCTACACGTGCATATCTTCTTTATCTGATAATGCTGTTGCCACATGTACAAATGAAAATTATTAATTTAATGTGCTAAAAAGCTTTATACAGAAGGAAAATGCATGTCTGGCTTTGAAAGCTGTTAAAGTAATAATGCTCTCTTTATATTAGATGTGTTCTTTTAAAATGAACATTTTTGAATAGCTTGCTTTGTCTGAGTAGAATTTGCTATAAGTGATCCCCATGTGACTGTTCCCAAAATAAGATTGCGCAGCATGATGAAAATAAACAGGAGCATAGATATAAGTTTCGATGCTATAGAAAAGAAAATCTCTTAATGTTACGCGTTTAATTTTCAAAATGTAAGGTCATTAATGTGCTGCCTTCTGCAGTGGGACCTTTATCTTGGCATTTTTGCTGCCATAGGAATGCTCATCTATTTCTACTAGTTATTCACTGCAAACTGCTGCAGAAGAGAGGTGTAGGGAAGATGTTCTTGTGTTGTTAGATGCTCTACACAGTGAGAGAGCAGCGGCATGGATTAAGTATTGGGAATCTTAAAACAAGATGATGGAGTTCCATTAAGTCATGTTTACTCTTGTTAACAGTATGTAGAAAGGCACAATATTCTTAAGCCAAACCTGTCCAAGTACACTCATCTCATTGCAATAATGGACAGTAGAATTTACTGTGCCTGTGGCAAAAAGCTCCATATATTACGTTTTCTGTCTCTTGCTGTGACCAATACCTGCTATTTCATAGAATCTTGTAGAAGAGCCCTTTATGAATTGTTTATGAATTATAAAAATGGAGTCCAACAGCCTAGCATACTACATAAATAAAAATCTGTCATGCTTTCTCCTCATCAGTCTTCAAGAGTAAGACTGGTTCTGTCCCTTGTTTTGGAACTAAAATGATGCCTTTATTTAATGAGATCTTTATTTCAATTTCTCTCATTCCATTCACTTCATCTCCTCTCCAGAGAGCAGTCTCTATTGTACGCTCTCTAAAGTTTTGTCTTTGCACATTTTAAGGATTCACGCCAAATGGCTTGTGAATGGGTGCTGCTTTTGGAGAAACATTCCACAGCCAAATGCATCACAGGCTACTAACAAATTTATTCCAATTCTCCCTCTGAAATTGTTTACAGAGTTCATTCTTTGGTTCTTATCTGTACTGTTTTCATGCCCCTTGGATGATTTCTCTCTGTCCCCAGTATTTATATCCTTCACTGTTTGCACACTGTAGTCATGTCTATGTATCATAACTTAAAAAAAAAAAAAAATCACATAACTGTTCTTAATTTTCCTGAAATACCATCATGCTTCTTTGTATGAGCCCTCTGGACCACAAAATGACCCTGTCTTTCATGTATATATGCAAGATACATAATATGATGTTTACTATCAGTTTTACATGCCAAATTTTGATAATTGTTGAGATAACAGCATTTTGCTATTGTATTAAGGAAAACTGTCACTGTAGTTAAAGTTCCATAAATATCTACAGAGAGATAGAAATAGAGGCAGTGGGAGGTGTGCTGTGTACTCCAACTGTCTTCAGGATTATCACTTCCTAGACTTTGCTCACTCACTAGCTCTACGTAAATTATGTCTCCATTGAATTTTTCCGAATGGATCTTTTCCTTAGCGTTGCTAATTCCCTAGAGACATATGTATTGTATTTATTTTTTGTCCAGTGTTTTTTCTTCTCCTGCTCTAGTGTTCTTATGTCTTATCAAGTTGTTTATTCACCCTTTGAGATTGTGAGTTAAAAAAATCAGAACCCAGCCCTTTAGTACTTCATTAGACACATCCTTCTGTGTTGCCATGTTTCATTATCTTTTGTTTGCAGTCATTTAGCCAATGGTTAATTTGCATGACAGTGCTTCTACCTAAGGCATTTGCAGGTTTTTTAAGATGAGTTGTGACTATTAAATATTTTACTGGTATCCAGCATATGACAGCTATTGTGTTCCTTTCTTCCACTACTTTAGTAATTAAAAGAAAAAACCAACAGCATCCCACATGTAAAGCCCCCAAGTTTGATTAAGTCAGTTTTGCTGCTTTACAGATTTGTTTGTGTTAACTGTGAGGGCTCTCTGATCTAACTGTAGTGATGTTTACTGCTTTACACTTGAAAAGTAATTTCCAAGTAATTTTGGTTTTATGTTAATTGTAAGTTACCTTAGTACATGGTCTGAACAAAAGTGGTTAGTGGTGGTGTGAATTATGCCATCCATGTGCATTGGATGGAAAATTACTGCAGTTCTGGTATTGTAAAGGTTTACAGAATTAATTGTGAAAATTCACTCTCAAAGAAGGAAAAGCATATTAGAAAATAAGTTATTGACAAGAATATATAATTCCAATTCTTCTCTTTTACCCACCTGTTTTCATTCCTCTCCTGAGTTATTCCTGGCTGTCCCAGGACAAAATTCACCACAGCGTAAACTGGTCCAACCTGCATTCCATTATTCTTTAGCACATCTACTAACACTTATATTAGAGCAAAATAAGGTTTTTATTGGTGCTGCCTCACAATGACCTCTTACTATGATTATTGTTCCGCTACATTTGCCCTTCTATCAATATGTACATCATTAAAAAAATAAAAACCGTAAATTCTGACTGATCTCTTGTCTCAGTGAATACTGTTGGTTACCCTCCAATATGGTATGTCCACGTGCTGCAGATGTGGTTCCGGTGTTTGTGGAGTATCCCTTTGTGCCCATGTTGCAAGAAAGCGTGAGGAGGAAGGAGTCACCTCAGACTCACTCCAGCTTTACCTTTTTGTTCCATGTCACATTTTGATCTCCAGTCAAAAACTGACTGGCTAACTGCTTAGTAGCAGCTAATCAAGGTCAGGAAGAGAAAGCAGAAATATAATAATTATAAACTGTATTTTGCAGAAACCACAACATGGAAAATATGCACAGTTGATTTCAATGACTAGTAGAATTATTTCCAGTCTCCTTCTACGTAGGATTTCTGGAAATATTCAAGTGAAAGTATACTAAGCAACTTCATCCTGGTTTCAGAATGAAATTGCTCATCAGATGTTTGGTTATTCATGTTGTGCTCATCCCCCGACATGGCTGAAACAAGTAATTCCTGTTTCTGTGCCTGCTCTGCAAACCTGAGGCTTGTTGTTCTCCTCATGATTACTCATTAATGCTCTCACAGTGTCTTCGAATCCCCAAATGCAGTAATGTCAAACAACTGTAGCTCATTTTTCAATAATATCTTAGTACCAGGTCCATCTCCTCTTTGGACTTTTGGCTTTTTACTAGTGCACAATTGCCTTTACAATTTGCAGCACAGTTCTGTGAGGAAAAAAATGCCTCATGCAACTCTTACTGATTGAGATTAGAGGATGGTGCTAGGAACCAGAAACTTATAAAAGCTTTTCTGCAAAGAAAGGTGAAAAAAATTAAGTATCATGAGTTCTCATAATTGAACCTAGGCTTGTTAAAAACAAACGTGTGAGAAGAATCCCTCACTGAAAAGAAACAGTATCCTTAGCATGTCTAGATTTTCTTATTCCAAGCTTAGTTGCTGGTGGAGAACGTTATAATACCTAATGAACAACTCATTGTCATTGATCTCTGGATAAGAAACCTGACCCACATTTGCTGTATGTAATGTTACTGCTTTACCTAGGGTAGCTGTCTACATTTGCCAAAACAATTTTTCACTGTTCTCTTCACCCAGGCTGGGTTTTGACCTTCTCCAGTGTTTTTATCTAAGTATGGTCTGAAATGTGCCTTATGATGGCCTTTAGACCTGGGCTTTCTGAGGTTAACATCTTTTTGTGAGGCCACTTCTGTCCATTGGGCAGATGCACTGTTCTCATTTGAGGAGGCTATTTTGTGTGGCTGGGTTTGAAGGCCTTAAAGCTAAGTATATCTCTCTTGGTTATTAAATATACATTTAATGATAGATTCAGCATGCCAAAGATTCTTTAAGGGAAAGCAAGGAGTGAAATACTTATGTTATGCGGCCATACAGTAAGTTTATAACTGTCATCCTTTATTTTGTCTTCAACCTGTAGTCTGATCTGATGTGGGAAGTGGAAAAGGACATTTCACAACACTGACACTAAAATGCAAGCAGACATATAGGGCCATTTTAAGAAAAATGAGAAATTCAACGTCATTGTAACACTGTTTTTCGAAGGGAAAACATGAGGCTGATTGTTAGCTATTCAGGATAAGGTGTAGGCTTGTGCTCTCTATCTATTCAGCTTTTTCCAGTAGTTCTCAGTACAGTGTTGTTTGGCAAGTGGTTCCATAGCCCATGGGACAGCATGTAATTTATTTCGTTCTTAGTCGATCCTTGCTGCTTACGTAGCCCATGTTGTGGCCTGTGCAATTTGCAGCTAGTAGACTCCCCTGATTTATAGGGATTTGTATATTTCAAATCCCATCTCAACCTTTATTTTGAAAGAAAGGGTACCTCTTTTTTGCAGAGAGTTTTTCTTGGTTTTCCCTGCTGTTTTTATTGCAGAGGGCCTTGAAATGTAAACTGAATACCCAGGGTTAAATTGTTCCTACTGATTTATTTTCCCTAAACATTAGTGATTATTTGGACTTCTACTCACTAAAGCCAGGTCTATGCTAAAATTTTGCTGGCAGGGTTGTGGGGATAATGTCTTAGTTTTAGGTCAGGAAAACAGTGGGTTTGTGTGGTACGGTTAGCCTAATGGAGAGCTGGCATAAGGAAGAGTTCCGAAAGACCTTTTGCTGGCAGAAATGTTATCATCCCTAGGATGATATGCTGACTGAGGTTAAAAGGTAGGGCAAGCTCTGAGTTGGCCTCTTGAAACTTGTAGTATATTACCTTAGCTTTTCCATGCCATGGCAGCATTCCATGGGAGGAATGGGCTTTCACTGGTTAGACTACCAGTACATTCCTGTGTTCTTCCCTGTGGAAAGCGTAAGATGTGCCAGTTCTGCTATGCAGATTTCTAGATTAAAAAAATACAGGTCATATAAACATGTCTCATGAAAAACATAAGTTTTTTGGCAATTTTGATCAAGGCATTTCATTTTACCTTCTTGCTCTCTCCATATGCAAAGTGAGAAGATGGTATATATTTATTTCCTGAAAGCTGTTTGGTGATGATTGAATGGTTGAACAAGCTATAAGCATCCAGATGTATCATATGCAACACTTACTTGAACACACAGGCTCTCAATTGCAGAGATTGCCTTTTACTGTGTTTTCCTGGGGCCCCAGCACAAACAGCCAGGTGCCCTTTCTGTGATGAGACTCTGCAGTTTAAAAATTCTGTGGTGTGGTGGTTGTGGTTTTGTTGTTTGTTTTGGTTTAGGTTGTTGTTGTTGTTTTGTTTTGTGTGTGTGTAGTTTTTGCCAGGTTTTAGATGTCTCCCAAAGAATAATCTTATCTATCATTTAACCTCCAAAATCAGTTACTTGCATAAATAAGCAGTCTGGTACCTTACCCGTTGTTTTGTGAACCTGCTTTTTTGTTTTGTTTTGTTTTTTTAACCTGCATGTATTTATTTGCTTGAATTTGAAGTGGGTTTAGAATGAATAAAAATTAGAAATATATTTAGAAGTCTGCTTTTTAAATTTTTTCTTGAGCAACACCCTCTATACAAAACATTATTTTATTCATTCATTTTTTTCTCCAATTAGCTATCTTCCCTTTTAGTAAGGTTTTAATGTGTGGTGTTTTTAGTAGAGAAGTCATGTTTAATTAAAAGTTACTTGCATGTTTTCAATTATAGATGATGATTTGTTTGACTTTACACTCTCAATTGCCTTGAGTAACTTCCTGTAGAAATACATATAATGCATTTGCATGTTTGCAGTATTAGTGTGTCATTTGCATAGCTTGTGTGTAACACTTAAGCAAACCACTGGGGCTTAGGAAGGACAGATGATGGTTTTTAGTGGCAAACAGTGATACAGTGGCCATTCTTTCTCTCCCTGCAGAAAAGATATGGAACCAACTTTGTTGAGAGAACTGGAAATTATGTTGTCAAACCAACATGTTCTTTCAGTAAATAATTGGGAGTTAAGCAAGTGGGACAGCATTAATGTTATATTCATATTTTTGCTTGACGTCAGTGCAGATTGATGTTGATTCTTACTTCATGACCTTATTGTAGTATAGCAGAGAAAATATATATTAATAAATTTTGTTTCAGTTCTTAGGAAAGAAGTGTACTTACAGTTCTACCTGAAGGTAGAATTACTGCTCTTGGAGTGAGTCCGGTCCTGAGGAGGTTTCAAAGCCAGATGGAAGTGCAGCACCCCACCTCCATCTTTCTTGAAACAGAGACCTTCAGGTCTTTGAATGTGTGGTGGTGAGCACCTATCATCCAGAGAGACTGCTCGAATAAAAAAATCACACGATGCTTGCTCAGCATTTGCAAGGAGCTGCCTGAAGGCTGAGGGGGCACAAGAGTGAAGGTACATCAGCTGCCCAGTGTTTCTGTTCAGCCAGCTGCTGGCAGCTCCGCATTAGCAATGCTTTGAAACTCTCTTGTCAGGTACTTTTCCTTAAGAGATTCTCAGTCTGGCTTCTGCAGTTACAATTCCTCACCAACACCACAAAGAGAGGAGGAAAGCTGGGGAAGCTTGAAGTCATGTGCAGTCCCACACCTGGGTCTGAAAGTGCGTTTGTGACCAATGTGCTCATGAGCGTGCACAGGTCGTGGTTACACTGTGTCCTGGAGGCTGCTGCGCTCCTGTGGCACAAGTAAAAATAAGTACATGTAAAATCCAGAAAGCACTTCGAAATGGATGTTGCTACATTTTGCCACAGTAAGTAGACTTCCACATTAGAGCAAAAATAGCGCATCTTTGGTTTAGGGCTTATTATAAAGTAATGAGTTAATTCTATTTCCTTTCTTTCTTTCTTTCCTGGTTTCCTGTTTAGGGTAGGACAGTCCATGTAATATTTGTTTAAAATGGATACTGATAAGAAACAGAGAATAGGTCTTTACAAGTAGCTGAAAATTTTCTGCTATTCAAATATTACTAATGTTTAAGTGGCATGTATTTCTTGTTTATTATTCAGGTATGGCATTTGTTTCTTAAAGACAGAGAGGAATACTTATCTTCTGTGATCAGAAAGAGTAACAGCTAGGAACAGCAGTGATATGAGTCGTTCTGACAGTGAGCAAACTTGTCAGAATGTTCACATTTGCAAGACTAGATGGTCTAAGACATCCTTTTTTCCTAAATATTTTTCGAAGTCCTAATGAAAATTTAAAGAGCTGTGTCTCACATCTTGAATTTAAAAGATCATTAATTAACAATTGTGTTTTAGTGCTAAAATACTACTTGTTTACTGGAAAGTCAAAATAGTAACAACAAGGTTCAGTCAGGTTATTAGTAATACTTTTAATAGCTGAATTCGACAATCCCACAGTGTAAAATATGTCAATTCTAAGGATAAAAGAGAGAATTTGTAATGTACACATACACTGTAAGACACTGAAATAGTTTTAAACCAAATGAGTTTATATGTTAAGTACCTTTAACATACAAAGTATTTAACCTGTGTGGTATTTTTTTGTTTGTTTTTTGTTTTTCTGGTTTTTTAATCAGGCCTGTTTGCATTAATTAATTTCACATTGTCCACCTCTTTGGGATAAACTAGAATTTCACTGCATATAATACCTTTGTGTTACAAAGCGAAAATCCCATAGTTTTGGCTGAAATGTTAGTGTATTACAGTCATCTCTTGCCTGGGGCCATTTGCATAGGAGAATATTCCTTTAACAGAATAAGTCACAAAAAGACTATAGCAGGCTTATTGGAACCATTATTCTGTATCTGTGCTGTTCTTGCCAGAGATTTTTAAAAAAGAGGCTCAGTAGATAAAGAAAATGGTATTTGTGTGAGACTACCTGCTTTGCAATGGTTTCAGAAAGAAATTTTGCTACATTCACTGGCTCTTTAATTCGGATTGCCAATGATAATGCAGAGTCTACGGCTAAAGAAAGGTAGGATGCAGAAGCAGAAACATTAGTGCTAATCTGCTGCAGAAGGACTAGATAAATCAGCGCAGCTCTCATACATCACTAAGAGAGAAGCTGATTGCAACTTGACCATGTGCCTAAGTGGTCACATCAGCAACAAGAACGGAGCATGGATAAAAAACCTAAAATGTACCCTTAGGGCTACTTGCTGTGCAGGACCTATAATAACACATCAATGTAAGTTTAAGATTTCCTTATTTTGTTTCCTTCTGTTGTAATTATTGTTGTTTACAAGATTACATTTTTATTTTGCATAGATTTAAGGGAAATAAAATGGAGCAAAGTATAATACTAAGCAGATAATAGTTTGATATTGTTTATGTCTGTGAATAATAATGGGCTTTATTACTATGTGTCTCAGCATAGGTCTTTCTTTGAAGATGTTTTAATATTTAATCCTAACAGTCATGTCTCAGAAATTGAGTAAGGTTTTGGGTGAGATGATAGTGAGATCTCTCTTCTTCATTTCTGTCATCTTATGTTTCAAAACAATTTGAAAGACTGGCTGCCACAAATATATGTATTACTTCTACCATGAGAATTTTTGCCTTTTTTTGTGCTTTCTGTTAAGAAAAACGCTCATAAAGAGTGATTTCTGTGGACCTTCTTATTCCTGAATTAAGTACAGATGGTAATTTTCCTACAATTTTTAAAATTTGTGCAATGTTTAATTTAATGTCACTTAACCATCTGCAAAAAGGGAAGGCAGGGATAAGATGGAAACTGAATAAGCATTGATTGCTAGTCTGAAAATTAAATTTTAAAAGTTTTTGCAGTAAATTTGATTTCAGTTCATTTTTTGCTAAATTAGATTACTACATTTAAATTGAGGCTACTACATAGCAAACAAATGTGTGAAACTATCCTGTATAGCCCACATTTCCTGCTGCATCAGACTATAAAGATGTTGATTGTAGCTACCCAGCAATACCCTAATTGTAGTATTCAGAGCAGCATGTTTAAATAATACATGGAAAAAGAAAAAGGAAAGGTGGAATTTTACTGTTCAGATGTTAAAGTGATGCTTTGTTCAAAGAGAAAAAATGTATAGTAGAAGCTATTGATGTGGAATCTCAGGGTCTCTCTCTCTCATGGCTTTAGGGGAAGAGGCAGGGAAACCCAAGACAGATCTTGCTGTGCAGTCTGAAAGGGAGGGAAATTTGGAAGCACTTAAAAAAAAAAAAAAAGGCAACAACAACAAAACCCCCACCAAACAAAACAAAAAACAAACCCACACCGACATCCCCTGAAAAACAAACAAAACCCCAAACAAATAATGCTTTATTTATTTACTTATTTTTAGGGAAAGATAGGGACTTCAAGCAGACGAATTTAAGAAATATGAAAAAGGAGGAGTGAAGGATGCTTTGGTGATAGAAACTTGGTAAAGTAACTGCAAAGATACAGAAGGACATCCATTTATTTTGTCGTATTGTAGCTACAGCCAAAGATAATAACAGGACACTTAGAAACAGAAGTAGCCTGCATGTGTTTAGTCTACAAATTGTTTATTTTTGTGGCAACTGTAAACCGTAGGGGTAGTTGTATGCCTATTGTCCCCTGCACAGAGCCACAATACACAGAATGTGGGTCAATTTCAAGTCTTGAGACACACATATTTTGTGTAGGTCTCAGCCAAAACAAAAGTTAGGGGTTATCTATTAATAGTTGCAACTTCACTACAAGGGTGATGGATGGGAATGGAGAAAGGGGAAGGTAAGGCTTTATGGCAAGAAGGACGGGCATTCTTCCCAGCAGAATAAATAAGCAACCTGGCCAACTGGCAGATGAAACATGGACCAAGTGGAGAGTTTATTTTTGTACAAAATATGCATATGCATGATCCCACAGGCTCTCAGTTGTACTTAGCCCCTGAAGCTGAGGTCCCGTTGGGAACCCACGGCTTTAACAGTCTGACTTACAAAATAATAAACACAAAAAGAGAGGAAAGCCGTATGGCAACAGGAATCAAAGAGGATTGGTGATTTCTTTGATCTTGTTACTTCTGTTCTAATGTACCCAATGTGGTATTAAATTGTAAACGCCATGGCAAAGATCCTTATATTTTTGTTCTGTGAAATGTTCTCCTTTCACATGTGACACAGTCATATAATCAATCTGGTTCCTCTTAATGGAGTTGGGCTTCTGTTGGTAAAATAAAGGCATCCTTTTTTTTCTGTGGTCTGTATTCATTGGAACAGCAGAAGATTATTCTGATTTACAAAGATAATGAAAGAAGTCAGTAGTTTTCCTTTTCTTGTAACTGGACGCAATTTCTAAAGATTCTTACCAAAGTTATTGTGAACAGTTCAAGTGCTATATCTGCTAAGATAGTCTACAGCTGTGTTCATATTGTAGTCTTAAAACAAACATTTGCTTCCCTGTGTTACTGTGAAGTTTCATAAGGCAGTCACACTTAAATTAGCTGCTAAATGAATTGCATTGCATATGACAAAACCATACTTAGGTTACTGTTTTTTTAGGTTTCTTTTTTAGCTGAAGAGACAAAAGTCTATACATAGGCTGAATTTTAGTCTTGGTTGAAGTTTCCATTAATCAAAACAAAGCACATCCTCTTCCTCTAGAGTGTAACTCTGAGTTCATCTGTTTGTTACGCTGCGTTTCAGAGTTACTTGTAAGCTCTTTCACTAAATTCCAACCTGATCTTCATTTCCACCTTGAGTTTTAGTCAATAAATTTATGTTAGTTACAGATTCTTGTACTTAGAGAAAAGTGTGCTAATGGATGCTAATCCCTGCACTTTCAGAGCTGCAGGGGCCTCACTGATGCCAAAGTCAGTATATTGAATTTGCTTATACCTATGATATTTGGGCAAACAACATACAAAGTATTCTTGTTCCCATTAAGTTTAATGGAAAAGCTCCTATTAACCAAGGTTACCAAGGCAGGGCTTGAAACCTTGAAGCGTGAGCCCTGTGGTACTCACACAAACAAAAGGCTGTCCTGAGAAAAACACCTGAATATAATAATAGGGGTTCAAACTTTTGATGAAATAGCATTTCTTCTAGTTTTCTGTCTGCAAAACAGTACAACTTCCACTTGAAGCTGAAAGTTTGGCCTCTACCGTTTCTGTGTTGGTTGCAAAATAAAACTGTATTACCCCAAGGAGAGATCCTTCAAGTTCTGTGGTACCAAAGGGGAGAGTGTCCTGCTGTATTGCTGCAACAAATATGCTGTGTTCCCATCCTGAAGCTTACCAGCTCTGCTGGCCGGGACAAGGAGTGACATGGCTTTCCTTCATCCTGCTCCTCATCCTTTCTGGGCTCTAGTCACTTCTGATAAAAGGAGACACCATTTCACAATGATTCTAAGAAACCTAAGGACTGTAGATCTTTGGAGTATGCAAGAAAAGCTCCTATCTTGCTTTATGCACGCAGGCCTAAGAGCTCATTGATTTCCTCCGCGAGTTCAATAATCACTAATCCCTCCACTGAACTGTGTCTGGAATACTCTATAGCGCAACCAGCTTCCACCATGAAAAAACCCTCACAAGCTACAGTATCTAACATAGCCACAGACCAACTCACGTATTTTCACAGCATCACTTACCACCCGAAGTACACTTAGGAAATCGTGATAACGACTTTGGCCTCGGACAGTGTTGCGCATGCTGTGAAGAGAATATGCACGGTAACTATTTCAACAAAGTGAACTCTCATCCAAGTATCATTTTCTTCTTGGGAAATAGTGAGTCTCTGGAAGGGGCAAGAGAATTTTATATGTAAGTTGACTATAAAAGAAATAGTGCCATTTACAGCTTACAAGAAAAGCAAACTATTTTATACCCTGATTGGGTCCTCCAGCCAGATCTTGGAACCTGTGTTGAAAATCGTTTGACAATTATAAGCGGATCATACTTGGAAAGGAATTTCCTTGGTATCTCTTCTTCTAGCTTTCAGATAGTCTTCTCAGCCTTGCTAAATGCTGTTTCTGAAGTGGATTTCTTCCAGAACATAGTGAACTGCCTGGTATCAGAGTCTGCTGGGGCACACACCCCAGTGATCTCGCCTCCTAAGGACAACCACTCATCTGCTCTTTCAGTCTTGGCTAAGGGAGTCTTATAATGAAAGTCTGTTCAAAATGG
The DNA here is from genome assembly GCF_036013445.1 of Caloenas nicobarica. Taxonomy (NCBI): domain Eukaryota; kingdom Metazoa; phylum Chordata; class Aves; order Columbiformes; family Columbidae; genus Caloenas; species Caloenas nicobarica. The sequence continues at coordinate 20,048,842 of NC_088250.1, read as the reverse complement.
GGATTATGCAGACTGATGTCTCTAACTCTGCTATTCAGTGGAAAATCAGACTCCTAATTAGGGTGATGATGTCTTGTGAAGTTTTGCGAAGCTTTTAACAGTTTTTTGTTACCTCTCTGTTTTTATCCTAGAAAGTAAATAGTTACATATTGGATAACCATATGGATGATGTGTTAGTGTATTTTAAGAAGATTGCTCAGATGGCTCAGAGCCCATAATGGCAATGCCAGGTTTTTTAATGTACTGAAAATCTAAACAGATAACTAAAAGATGGAGGGAGCAATCACTGAAAGGAAGAGTGAGCGATAAAATGTAGAATTAACCTTTAGCATTGGTGACAGAGATCAAGGCCATGGGAGAAGTGTAGTGTGACTTCTTGTACTACGCTTGGGCCATGTCCCAGTTAGGTTCCCAGTTTGAGCTGGGGAAGGAGAGTGGGTGCTTGGTCCTTGCTTCCAGTCACAGAACTAGGCTGCTAGTGCTCTTTTTAAAACTCTGTGTTCCTGCCTCTGCTTTTACTCAGTGACTCCAGCTGAACTTCCTAACAGAAGAAGTGGGAGACACAGCTTGAACTTTAAACCACAAGTCTATACAAACCAAATTTCTCAACTTACCATAACAACTTCTTGTGTTGACAAGGCCATTGAATAACTTGGCATTATTTTCCCTGGACAGATGATGAGTGGTGAGATGAAGGAAGGAAGCAGAAAGAAAGATTTGAGGAATAATGCAAGGAAAATTCTTGAGGGACTGAGTAGTTCCTTCGGGGAGCAGTCTCATCATTTTGTTCGGTGCTTAAACACTGCTTATACAATATATACATGTATTTTCAGTCTGTTCAAGTAAAAAAGGACCCTGTAATCTAATTCCACTCAGTGTACTGTAAATGTAACCTTGCTGAAGGAAAGGAACTGTTTGAAACACTAACACTTTCATTTTCTAGTCACGATTTATGATGATCTGTAAAGGACATAATTCTCATAACAAGAAAGCTTCAGATGTTTTAAACTCTGGCAATTTTTCATCCAGGCGAGAGATTTGAGAAATATCCAGGCAGCAAGCCTTCTCTCAGCTGGGACAGAATGGACTGGTTTATATCAGGAGCTGCATTTCCTACTTTGCTTCCTCTGCCAGAAATTCTCTTGCCAGAAAATGTCATTTTGGCTTTTTATCTGTTTTTTTTTGAGGAGAAGGAAGTTAACCATCCCAGTAACATCACCATCACTGCAACAAAAAGATGTGCAGACAATGAAAGGCTATGGAAAACTGATAATTGCTCGAGTGCATAATTTCCCCAGGCCATGATAAGCTGTGATAAAATTGCCAGCTCCATTTTATGGTGGGGGGATACTTCAGTACAGATCTATGCCTTCAGCGTTCAAGTATTCTGGACAATTCTGAAATGACAGGGTGGCAAATATCTTTGGTTTACATCTATTACTACTTTCGCCGTATTGCTACAAATACAGTTAACTGTTGCAGCCACTACCATCTTCTAGTACTGGATACCTGTCTTTGAAGGAACACAGAAGCACAGGTTACAATTTTTTCAGAAGCTTAAAATTAAATCTAATCATGAAAATTTTCAATGTTTGGCTGCAGGAATCACATCTTATTCCTCTTTAATCTAGATGTATATGCACAGTCCACATAGGCTACAAATGCCCTAGCATGCATTTGACAGAGAATTTGACCAAGAGTAGTTGATAACTGAGCAAGCAAGCTGGAAGCTTTAACACACACAAGACAGCCTATATTTTTATAACCATGTGATAACAGGGTTTCTGATTGCCAAGTTCTTTATATGTAGGCCGTATCTTAGTAGAGAGTATGTGGATGTAAGTGTGGAGATTGGCTTGCTGAGAGTTAGTAGATAATGCTCAGCAGTCAGAGAGACCTCTCAATTTCATTTGTTGCTTGTCATGACAAGAATTACTGCTGTGGTGAATGGCAACATTCCAGATTGCATCTCAGTCAAATGGATTATTCTTCAGAGCAAAGCTTTTCTGGGGAAGAGAATATGCAGGGTCCAGATTTGAATGGTCTTTTACAGTTTCGGTGAGCTCACCTGAGAAGAACAGTCAATACTTCATGCGAGTGTAACTGCTGAAAGTCTGTAATGTATTTGCTGTCTATGACAGGAGGCAGTCAGCGAATGCTTGCAAAGGGAGGTTTTTTTGGTGGGGAATAAAAAGGCATAACTGAGGAGAGACTGTGTCAGGGGTTAAAGCAACATGATGCATCACCCTCCCCAACTTTTTTTTTATTTTTCTTTTTCAAATTAAGATCTGTAGTTTGCTAATAACTTCATGGCAATGATGACTAAAATGATGATTATCTTTGTACATGCACTATAGCCAATTTTTAAAGTGCCTCGCACCTATCCAAAAGATTCTGTGACATTTATACAACAGTGATGATAGCGGTGGTAGTGACGTGGGGTGTTGCAAAACAAGAAAGCTGAGCAGGGGTGAAGCACAGACTTTCTGAAGGAGCTGGAGCACTGCAAGACTAGCAGAAGCTGTTAGTGTAATATAGTTCTGACTTCAGATACACAGAGAGCAAGTGATCAAAAATACAAACCCGCTTGCATTCTATATCTGACGACATTTGTTCCCAGTGAACAGAGTCTTGGAGGCACTGATGCTGATTTTCACCCAGTATGCTCTGCCTGATTCACTGCATTTTTACTCATGTATGTACATGAAGTCCTCCAAATAATCTAAGCACAAACATCCTGCACAGAAAGGCTTTTATAAAAAAGCTGGATGTTAATGCTCCAAAGGAGACTAGAATATCTCCTGGGATTAGTGAGGAGGTGGGAGGAGTTGGTTGCCTCAGGCATAGCCCAGGGCCATTAATTCCAGCTAGTCATTAATCCCCTGTAATGCCCTGAGCTGATGCCACAGTTGCTACTGCAACACAGAAATAGAAAGCTGACTGACCTATGCATTTTGATGGGTTATGTTATTCTTATAATGTTTGCTTATATTTCTAAATTCTCATTACTGTTGTGTTGGACAGAGTTTCAGTTTATAAGTTTCCTGTCTTTCCAGGGAATTAATGCTTTCCTGCAACAATGTTATTGGCATTCCATTCTGTCCTAGCCTTTCAGTACATCTTGAAAACATCGTAGCCTATATGAGGTATGCTCCATGTATGCTCCTGGGAAAGAAAAATTTATATAAATGGTCTCTGAAGATAATTAGTATGCACATTTTCATATATGGAAAAAATGAAAATTGAACATGTTGTTCCTTTGCCATGTAAGGCTGAGTGTGGTCTAAGTTGTGCTTATTTTAGTTTTTGTTTTGTTTTTTATAAAAAAGTCCTGAAACTGTAATGAATTTATTTCAATACCCGAAGAAATGGTATTAAAGGAGAGACTAATTATAAATCATTTAGAAGCAACTGCCATCACATGCCCTTTACATGTGTACTCATGTACTCAGCAGTGTACAGTAAAAGCATTACTGGGCAAATCTTAAAGTGCAGGAGGAAAAAGTTCAAGAGCAAGAGACGGCTCCCGGCTTAGCGGATCATGTGAGCACACATGACTCTGAGCAGCACAGAGTTTAGGTAGCAAGCAGCAGCTCTGAGAATTTCCAGAATGCCTAGACTTGCATATCTGTTTAATTTCTCCTAAAATGTTTTCACTCAAGAAGAAGGTTATTAATCTGCCCTTCACATAGAGTCTTTGTCAGGGGTCCCAAAGTGTTTTACAGATGCAGAGATGTAGTGCTCACATGCAGACTTGACTGCACCATGGCTGCACAGACTTTTGGCAGTGCAGAAATATGCCTGCAGAGGGACTTTGCCGCTACGGTCCCTCAGACCATACAGCAATACTGCGTAGCAGCTTGTGTCGGGAAGCACGGGATACTTTACTCAGCTGAAAACATAGGTGAGTTAACAATGCTAGACTGTATGAGAACAATGGTAAACTGCTTTAAAAAAAGAAGCACCAGCCGACCTCTCTGTAATTAGCACTTGTGGTGGAGACATAGATTGTATTACTGAAATGTGAAATTCCAGCACTCCGTTGATTCCAAGAAAGAGGGTATGAGATTGTTTGAGGTTGACTTAGGATAACTAACCACTTCCTACAGTGCTGTCTGTGCTCATTATTTACCCAGCTGGGCCTTGTTTAGTTTATGAATTCAAAATTGATCACAACAGAGAGTGTTGGGGCATATTAGAGCAAAAGAGGAGTCTTAGGATAGACTATCTTTTGGTATACTAAAACTGTCTGAAGTTTATAGAATATATTCCTAGGGGAAGTTCTACTTAAAGCTTAGCAGTGGCAGTATGGAAGGAGGTTAGTGTATGGATTTTTTTCACCCACCCACCTGCCCCCGCTTATATGTGAAATCTTGTTGACCTGTCTCATATACATAGAGGGAAAAGAGCCTAGAGCCAGTGTTCTTTCATTTTAGAAAGACTAGTTGGAATTCTTTTGAGTTCAGTTATGTTTGCCAATTGTAACATTTCAGCACCTTCACTTGAAAACCAGCATTTTCAGAGCGGGTGCTTTCTTCAAATGTCTTGTGTCATTCTTTTTTCTTCCTCTGACTTCACTGTTATAGCTTGCTTTGCTGCTGTGCAGGAGGAGAGATGAGGGAAGGAGGAGGTGGTAAACTTCTTTGCCCTGTTTACTGCCCATTCTCCCCCTTTCCACTGGCTCAAGATAAATTCTGTACTGTTTACAGAGCTGTCAGAAAAAAAGAGGGGTGAGAGGGAGGAAGAGGAGAGGAGAACAAGTTGAGAATGAGAGAAAACCTTTGCCCTCTGGGCTCATTGTGGGGCAAACATGCATCCATTCGCCCATCTGAGAATTGCTGTAATGTAAATTAGACCATTTTAGTGCATAATAAGGATTTACTCTCCTACAACTGTCAATGAGCTAATAAAGTCCTAATTTCATTTATCTGTGATCCAAGAATTTTTAAAAAGTGAACAAGTTAAATGATGAATTGACTCAGCAAACTAGTCCCTTAGAGACTGTATTTACCAGGTGAATGAAGGGAGCTGACTGAGGTGATCCTGATCTTCCATGAAGATGTGTGGGTGAGACTATAACACTCCCTGCTGGCCCAGGCAGCCCTGCCAAAACCAGCAGGGGATTGTGCTGCTTGGCAGCATATGCATGGTACTGAAAATACTGAATTAGGGGTTCGTGTCCTTATCCCAGAAACCCGAAGGTAGTTTCGTCTGTTCTGATTCTTTTTCTTAGTAGATCTCCTGTCTGTTAGCTTTGATTATCCATGGGCTCTGGAGTATTCCAGACTTCTCTTTCAAAGGTTGTTCTATAGTTAGGAGTGTCTGAAACTGAAGGGATGGTGTATGGAGCTCTGTGCACACCTAGCTCAGCAGACTTTAATGTGTGGTGGACACAAATGGAGGGCTGCAGTACCAGCACATACAGGGACAACTGGAAACCACTGGACTAAACCCATCCAAAGATAGTGAATTCCTGCTCCTTGTCTAAAGTGTTCCAGAGAGGGATGAGCAATCCTTATGTGCTGTTTCCAAAGAGACATGTCGCTGCAGTTTGCTGTCCTATTGCTATTTGAATTTATCTGGTTTGAATTTCCTTTTTCTTTGAAAGGACTTTTTTCCGAATATTTTTAAACTTCCTTCCTGATGTTTGTCTTTTTTCCAGATCCAAAATTAGATCAAGTCACATTTCCTCATGGAACTTCTGCTGCAAGGAGGCATTGAGCTTTTGCAGCCCCTAGTCTGAAGGTGCCTGCTCCAGTGGATGACCTGCGCTGTCATGCACGCTACCCAAAAACAATTGGACAATGGCAAACTTTAAAAGTTAATGCATGTCCTGATTATTGTCACATCCCCCTCAGCTTGTGCTTTCTGACTCTTGCTTGATGTCACTGAGTCCTGTTTGTTGAAGGTACCATGACTTGCCTGCTTCATTCTTGTTTGACCTGTTATCTGTTAAAGCAAAAAAGTTATTTTAAGACTGGGCTTGTCAAAGAGAACATATCTCCTTCCTTCAAATACCTCTAAGGATGAATATTTGATTAAAATGTGACTGCAGCATTAAAATGGGTGCCCTGTGTCTTTTTGTAGATGAATGACTAGCAAACTTGTGGACTGTCTAGTTTTCAGTTAGCAAATTATTCATTGAATGGTTCAGGGGGAATTTCAGGAGAGGGTGGATTTTTTTTTTTTTTTTTTAGATAAATTCATTACCACTTTTATTTGTAGAGATAGTCTGAAGATGACTAAATGCCCAGCTGCATCCACAGATTCAGTTTAAATTTCCTCTCTGGAAATGAGGAAGAGGTCATACTCTAAATCATGGGATAAAACCCCAGATCCTGACTTGAGCAGCCCCACATCAAAACCAGGAGGGAAGGTGTGTGGTTCTCTTAGCGGTGGCTGTACATATGACCCGTGCAGCTGCTGCATCATTCTCTGCCTGCTTCTGTTTGCCTGCTGCTTTCTTTATGAACTCCAGTGAATGGCTGCTGATAAAATCTGCTCTCAAAGGGACTTGGAGACCAAATGCCTGTCCTGTTTAATACTCTGATCAATCAGAAGGACAGCCAAATCTTTAGATATGATTATATGCTCTACAGAAGATGCTAGGACAGTCAGTATGGAGGGGGAGAATAATGGATGGATTTATTGTTGTTACCTAAATACACTAGTGGAAATCTTAACACTGTATCAGTCTCCTGGAAAATAGCATGGAATGGGTGATGAGGACAAGGAAAGAAGTGTAGCTTGAATCTGTTTAATTTTATTTTTGAGTTTGAAAGTCATGACAGCACTTTGTAAAGAGAAGAGACTGTCCCATTTGATGTATGAGAGTTTGATGTTGCTATTTTTCCTTCTGTAAGTAATGTAATTCAATGTAACAGCTCATGAGAAACAAGATAAGACACAAAGGGCTCCAGATACAGGGTTTTCTGAGTATGTGTCTTACTGGGCCAGCGTGGGACTCCTGCAAAGGTCTTTGACTAGTTTTCTCAATAGTTGGCTGCTGACTTCGTGATAGAAACAGAACAGCAGAAATAAAAGCTGCAGTCAGAGAATTTTCTTACATGCTCCATGATCTGGAAGACAGACAACTGGAAATGATTGACTAATCAGGGTATTCATCTTGGTACAATTGGAGAGAAGGAGACATTGCATGTAAATCCAGGGTGGACAGGAATCAATTGTTGCTTTAGCCCCTTTAGGAAAAGGGGTGATTAATGAAAAGAAAGATTATGCAAATAGATCTTGAATTGCCTTCATGTTAATTTTTTTCTTTTCTGGCTGATGTTCATTAAATTGCTTCAGTGAGATACTCTGAAATGCAGTATGAAGTGGAATATATGCAGTCTGTACATATGTGTGCATCTTCATTTTTCCAAGATGTAAAAACAACTTATTGTAACATTGGACCGTAAAACCAAGTGCTCTGTTGCCTTTTTTTTTTTTTTTAGAGTTTTATAGTGTGCTTTGATTACTTTTGTAAATGTCTGACTGGTCCTGTGCAGAAAAATGTGGCTATTTTCCCATGTTACAAAGAGGCAAATATTGTCTCAAGATCTGCTTTACCCCTTTCTGGCTGTTCATTCTCTGCTCTGCAGCAATTTCTTCAAGACCCAAATGTTCACTGATCCCAGTTGACAGTAGGGCTCCCTCCCCAGCCTTTGCAGCCCTGGACGAGGAGATGACATGTTGGGCACAGAAGTGAGAGCCAAGGGCTGGTAGGATAGAGGCCATTGCTGCATTGAATGCTTTGTGTTGTGGAACCATGGCCAACAGCCATAGGATGCATGGGAATGTGTGAAGGGCTTGGGTGTAACTTGCGTTTGCACTGGCCCTTCAGAAAGGGAATGCCAAGAAAAGAGACTTACAGACAGAGTAACATCATGCATTGCCACTCCAATCATCTGTGTCCGCTACAAAGTTGTAAAGCTGGGAATATAGGTAACTAGACGCTGATGAAGAATGGACTGTAGGAGGGAGGGAAGAGGGTGCAAGAGGGTTGCAAGAAGGTGTTATTGAACATCTACATCTATTACTGCCTTGAACTCCTTGAAGAGTACTTTAGATAGAGCTGTGCCTGTATGAATGCTTAGGATTTGAGGTCTTCGTTGAAGTAGGCCCAACTATGTTAGGGGAAAAAAAGGACATGTCCCAAAATGTTTTGTTACAGCTTCTATTTATAGTTGCAAGGTTAAAAAAAAAGTGCAGCTGCAATGACTTCTGTGGTTAACCTTAAAGTCTCAGTGGGTTCATTCCAGGTGCACTCGCCTCTTAGGACTCAGTGATTTTAACCAGTAGCTTTGGTTTTACTAATATTGATGATTTCTCTCACCTCTTAAGAGGACACTGAAAAGCCAGAAATGGTTTTTTCCAGTGATCTGGCAAGATATATTTTGAAACACCACAGAAGGGTTTTGAATCTGGGCTGACCTTACTGTTGGGTAGCAATGCCCCAGACACAATGGACTGGCTGTCAGCACCTTGCTAGAGCTGCTCCTCCTGGAAATTTCTAGGGTTGGTCATATGGACTGGTAATGAGACATGCAATAGTAACTCATTCTCTTTAACATTACAATTTGAACTCAATATCAGCTGTGTGTATTATGTAGCCTTGTAATTAAAATTGTAATGGTGTGCAGCAGCAACAGTAGCTCAGTGAAAATTTATTTAGGAAAAACTGCATATGGTAGATTAAGTTATTGGTCTAACCAAAATGTTTAGACTCCAGGTATGTTGTGTTGAATTTGGACAGAATGGAAGCCCAGGAGGAATGTATAGTCCCTGTAGTGCTGTTTGACAGAAATATTTTTAGTTGTAATGGAATCGTAATTAAAATTCCTACTGCTCTTCCACTGATGGTCTTGGCCATCCTCTGTGCAGAGTGCTTCTGAAATGTAGTTTATCATAACAGAGTTTCTCCAGCTTTCCCCCAGCTTGCTCACAATGGGAAAAGGTTTTCCAGTTAGCTAGGAGAGCATTGTCAGTCCCTAGTTACCATTGCACACAAGCTCCTGGTTTTTGTGCCAGCTTGCTTACCCGTAGCCATATCCATCTCCCAGGGGGGGCAGTGCTGGCTTGCCAGACTGAACCTGCCCTGAACAGCCAGCAGAGTGGTTCACATTAGGGCTGCTGTTTTCAGAAGCTGCCTCTGCCATTAAAGGAAACAGAATTGGCCCAGTGCTTACCACTTTGGAAAAGCCATCCTCTTTGGAAAAAGCATTTTAATTCTGAATAAAACATTGGGTTGGCTTTTAGCTCATGAATAGCACTTTATTCCACTTCAATAAATATCAGTACCGACAAGTAACCACATCGTGTCATGACCTTATGTAAGTGCATGGCAAGGTTCCAAGCTAATTTTGGCTATTATTTCCACAATGCATAGGACAGGTTTTTGTAGGTATTTGATTCCTAGCTAGGCAGTGCTTTTGCAGACAGGGGCTGTAAAACAATCTTACATTTACCTGGGCTCCATGGAACTAGTCCTGGCTTCAAACACTGACGGTATCTCAGGTACTTCCTTCCCAGACTCCTCCTGAAGGGTTTACTTCTTCAAGAAGCATGTGACGCCTGAGTGTTGATAGACAACTGAAGAGCTAGAATTTATGGAAAGGTTTGGAAAGCAGCATTACTTTATTAACAGAGAAAGTTCAAGCAATTAAAAGTCAGTGGAAGACAAATGCCCTCTCATCCTACTTGTGCTCTCAGGAACCCGTGAGGAAGGGATGTCAACCAGGGTGCAACCAGGGAAACAAGTTTTCTTCTTGCCTCACTGGGCTGCTGATTCAGGCAGTCTGCTTTCTGCTTGGACAACTAAATGAAAAACCTTGCAGAACCAAATGAAGCTTCTAATGCTACTGTAAGCTCCCTCCCTGCACAGTCCCAACCGACAGTTGCATGCCCTTGTCATGTGCCATCATTGCAAAGGTGAACTTCTCCATCATGATTCCCTTTTTTAAGACTATTTGAGTACAGGGTCATCTTCATTTAATAACCTTCTTATTGGAGTTGGAGACTTGATAAAGATAGGAGTTCATAACCTCACATGGAAGCCTCAGGTTGTCATGTGCTTCTTGTGCGATTGTTAAGAGGACCAGCACTTAGGTAACTGTGTCTCTGAATGCTGAAGTATCTTCAAATTCTGTCTGTGGGGTCAGTGAATGTCAGTGCTGTGTAGTTTCTCAAGTGCCGAAGTCATTGCTATAAATGGAATGTGGTTGCTTAAGTCATTCTGGTGCTTTGGGAAATTTTGTACCCTCAGCTTGTTTGCCAATTAAATAGGGAAGATTATTTTGTTGCAGATGCTTTGTGTAGGCTATCACTCAAAATATTAATATTACGAAGTGTAGACTCCTGCCAAATTTCTCTTGACATTTTTTATTTAGTGCAGAGAAAAGCAGATTGAGGTTTGTCATTGAGTGTTTGATGGAAGGCCCTCTCTCTCAGTGCTCTGTTTCTATACAGCAATCAAATCCCACACACTGTACTATGTTCTGCCAGGAAATCTGCTAACCTTCCATATAATATGTAATAGGTTAAATAGCCAGTGCTGCAGAGCCGTTTCCATACAAGAGGGTTTTCAGGTATTTTTTTTCTGCTGCCTTGATAAGATTTGCAATGGTTCTTTCTACAGTGCCAGATGTTGTACATAAAACAGGAAATTATATACTGTTCTCTTGCTTATTGAGCAGAGAGAAGAATCTACTTTTAAAATGTATCTGGGAGAGGTTGCTTGAAACACTGAGTTTAAAGAGGCAGATCAAGTGTGGGAGATGAGAAGGCAAGATAAAATTTGCCTGAATGTGACGATGAATGCTAAATCTCAACTGAAACACAGTTGATACACTGACATTAAAGGGAATGTACTGAATATATAATCATTGTGGATATATGCATGGGGTTTTGTATTGTAAGATAATCAAATGAGTAGTTCTTTGTACATACAGTTACTGACACTGATGGGAATCTCAGGAGAGCTCTAATGATGTATATTTAAAGAGATATCAGCCCAATTACACACTGTAGTGTTCGTCTATTCCTGGAGGAATGCAGTGTCAGAATAATATTATGGTTAGCAATTTTTTGGGATCCTTCATCTATGTATCTTGAAGCATTTTGCAAATATTAAGCACTTAATGCAGTAGCATTCCACTGGGCTGTGTTCACAGGGATGGTGATGCACTGATTATAGAGTTCAATTTAAAGAGTCCCTCGTGAGTAACCCTGGTGCCCAACTGGCCATGCCTGGCCTGCAGGTTCTTTCTGCTTGGCCTATGGCTTTTTCCTGCCGGGTACTGGGGAGCAGCTGTGTGGCGACTGTGCTGCCCAGTAGCCAGGGGGCTCCTGCTGCCCCTCGGGCTGTTCCAGCAGCTGCAAACTGAACTCTGCCGCCTGTCACGCATGAAGAGGATGCGGCTGAGGCTGCCTGGCAATGGGCTGCCACCAAACTGGCCTCTGGGTGCTGTAGCGGTTTGACCATTCTGCTGCAAGGCATGAGAAGAGAACCGCAGAGGAACACTTCAAAAATAGTATTAATTCTCATTAGTAAGCAACGCCTAACATGTGACACTGAGAATTATAGTTGTAAGGGGATACATCTTTTATCTTTCAGAAACTTCTAAAACATGCTGATAAATTCAGGGATGATTTGCGTCAGGCTCTTTGTAGCATTTTCTACTAGACAGAGCCACTTTAGAGTTGTTCATATGCATGTGTGTTACTGTTCTTTGTACTGCTTAGGGTGATGGTTGGAGATCCAGATAAGATGTAGCTCTGTGCATGTTAGAGAAAAGAAACTTCCCTACTGGAGCAGCTGCTCCAACAAAGAGTCAGTTGAGTCCAGAGTCTTGTTACTTTTTCCTTTTATCTTCTGGTAGCTTGAAACAGCTTTTCTTGCCACCTTTATCTTCTGCTACTAGTATACACTCTGCAAACCTCTCCTGAATTACATTTGTAGTCTAATTAACCTGGTATATGAGCATTATTTGAGTTTGGAAAAAAGTCACACTGGCATGAAATCGGAGTAACACGTTGGTTCATCAGAACTTTAGTTTCTGTCTTAAGGCAGAGCAAATCAGCATGTCTGTGCTGGCGGTGTTGGTCTTGCTAGGCATCTTAGTTAATTTTACATCTGCTTTTTTTTTTGCTCACTTCCTTATTAAAAGACACTTGTAGCAATTTTCCTTTTTTAAGAGGCCAGATTTGATCTATGCTATTGTTGACAAATGATTCCCTATAAAATATTTGGGCACTAGCACTTTTTTTCTCTTGTCTGGATGTTCTCCCTTGTTTCTTTTCGCAGGAAGGACCAGCTCTATCTGAAGCCCTCACTCCTGACAGTCGCTGGGCAGTGCAGTCATTCAGTACGTCTGCAGGCTTGCTTATGCCGCTCTTTCTAATCACGTCAGATTTGTGATACGTGTCAAGTTTGCTAAACTTAGGTGATACTGATGATGTGGAAATTTTGTGATTTTTGCCATAAGAAAACACCACCAGGTGTTTTTCAAGACGGTGGCAAGTGTATGCCATACCTATTTCGTAGAGCTTTTGTTTACTGTTTTTGAAACCTACTGTGATTTCCTAAAGTTCGGAGGTGAAAACAATTTCTGAAATTGTTATGTAAATCTTCTGTAGCATCAAGGCTGTGGTGGAGGCCTTTTCAGTCCTGCGCTCATCCGTGTTCCCTATTGGTAAGGCAATGCAACAGAGCCTGGGAACAGAAGAGGGCCAGGATACAGGTGGAATGTAGGTTGCCTGCATGTGTCCTTTCCCAAGGATAAAATTTCCCACTGCAGAAATGAACAGCAAATCTTCTTAAGGCTACAGGATAGCCAGACTTCACATTTCCCAGGTTGAACTGGCTTTGGTTCAAGTATCAGTTATGGTGAGTGAGTGGCATACATAGGAATATGGCAGAGATCTCCTGAGATCTAGTCTTCAGTACTAGTTAATGGACAATATTCCTTCCTATTGGAAGACGAGTGATCATTAGTGCTATTGGAACAGATCAATGAATACATATCAGTTTTGCTGAAGCCAGTGAAACTGTTAATTTATGTCAGCTGAGGATCTATTCCAACACAGTTGTATATAATGGACATCAACTCCATAGAAGTTATGCAAATAGTAATCTTATATAAAAGGCAGAGGTTACAGTGGCTATCTTATAAAAATCTTGATATCTTTTAGATAAAATTGAAAAGACAGTGTAAAGTTAAAATTGTGTTCTGTAATGCTCCCTAAACAAGCAGCTAGCAGTATGTAGGGGAATACTTGTAAACTGAAAACTAGCCAGTTGAATATATTAGGCATATGTGTACAGCTTCATTATTCTATTACACTGAGTTCTCCTCAGTACTATCAAAGGAAGATGGATCAGATAAACAGCAGTTACTATGTTTAAAATATATATATATATGGAAAAGATATTTTTGCCTTATTTCCAATATGTTTGACTTGTACTACAGTATGGTTTGCAAAACTTGTCTTTAATGTGGTTTTGGAGTTGTAAGTTAATGGAAGAATTGTATGAAGTGGCTTTAGATGTGAAAGCAGCTTTTTCTGTCTGTGAAGGAAACCTTCTTAAAGGCTGTTCGATAGATACACTTGTGGCTTGGTGTGGATAGTGTCTTGTTCTCATATGCAAGTCATTTGATTCCTCTCGTGCCTCATAACACTCCAGAGCATGGACTCTCGCAGTGTGACTCATGCTGTAGCTTATTTTATTGCGTATTCTATGTATAGACTTTCTTTGAATGATGAGTGGATACACAGTATCAAAGTGACAATAACAAGCTTTGTCTGTCTTGCTTCACAACAGAGTAAGAACCCTACAAAAATAGACTGAAGTGTAGGTTGTTGCAAATTACGTAGCCCTTCAATTAAAAGTGTTCTGACTCTGGTATTACCAGTGACCTCGTCTTGTCTTCTAGAGGGACTGAAAGTCTCATCCCAATTCTTGCTTCAAGAATTAATCATTCTTCTTGCCGTCAGAAAAAAGGTGAAGTATAGCAGGTTACTTCTCAATAAAACCTGCCTGTCCTTCTGTCAGGTGTGCATAAGGATCGCCATGGATATTTTTCTCCACTGCAGCAGCAGGCAATAGCAATGCATTCCAATCCAGAGCAGCCCAGTTCAAGTGCTCAGCACCTTCGATACTGGTGTCCACAACAACCAGAAAAAATGCAGCTTTAAGACATTCGTGTGTGGTCGTAATGAAAACGCTTAGAAGAATTTCTAATTATAAGAATTTAAGTTGAAAAATAAGTTTGGGATATAAATATAATCACAGCCAAAGAAAACAATTGAAAAGTTCTGGGAGTGGAAGAACTAAGAAAGCTTATTTCCTTTCCAGTTTTGGTCTTTCCTGCCACCAGTACTTACCCTAACTTCCATGGTGTCTCTGCTTGATGGTAGACAATGTATGTGTGGTTTGGAGTTCCGCTGGTGATGATGAGCCAGCTGTGTGTGCACGGGCTGCTCAGCTGGCTGCTACCCAGGGAAGCAGGTGACAGAGAGCACTGCCCTCTCCTGTATTTGGGACCTCACTCCTACCACTAATTTTTATTTAGCTTCTATGATGTTATTTGAGCCCTCTCTCAAATTCGTTTAAAATTTCTCCACTGGCAGCAGAAAGTGACTGGGCAGAAGAGAGACAGGGGAGGTGTTTCCTGCCGGGCAACGTGGTTATGTGTGGTGAGGAGAGCAGCCCAGCAGCACAGTCTTTGTATCCGCGGCTGAGCACAGGAGGTCTGGCACATCGTGGCCAGAATGATAACACAAACAACAATTACAATTTGTTTGGGTACACTTTTAATGAGAAGGCTGGGACAATTATCAGGGGCTGTTCAGTAAGAGAAATGGACAGAAAGATGAGTGGACAAGATGCTCTCTCCTCTCAGCTGCCACTGCGCAGCCAGAGTCAGGGTTATTTACTGTGTCCTCCTAGCAAGGCCTTTTAAAAATAATTTTGTAATGTCCATTTTGAGTCCCTTTGAATTTTCAAAGTGTACTTGTGCCATTCAAGCCATTCATCTTCATTTGGTAATCTACAGAGATGATTTTAAATCACAGTGCAGTAATATTGTGCACTGTTACTTTTCCTCCTCTACTGGAAACCCATTTTGTTTGCTCTCCATGGAAAAACAGTGTGTTTATCTAATACTGCTGTTTGCTTTGTATAAATATTATCCCTTGTAATACATTGTTTCCAATAGGTTTGGAACAAGAACAGCCAGGGTTCATCAGAAGCAGGTGGTGGGGCCTCCCCAGGACAACCAGATGCATTTATTTTAATACCTTTTTGTCATCCTTTAAACAAACAAATAAAACATGATTCTGTAAAGAAGGAGCAGGAAATACAAAGGTATCTAAGAAGTGATCAACCGAAAGCAATGCATTAGAAAAATGTTCTACTTTCAAAGTTAATGAAATATATCCTGGCTGTATTAAACCTGTCCTTCTAGTGGGATAGGTTGAGATTTCAATGTGCTACTGAAATTATTTTTACGCATGTGCAAGGGGGTACCCAGAAGAAATGGCTGTTTGCCCAAGTGGAACAGAAACATAGAAAATCAGAAAAGTGATTCAGTTCTTAGTGAGCTTACTATCAAATAGGTAACTTTTAAAACCAAGCGTAAGTTTTAGAATATACTTTTAAAAGCCAGGTCTTCCAGAATGGCAAACTGAGTGCCACAAATGTTTCACTGAGAGCTAAAAGAGCCAGTTTGACAGAAGTTGTCTCTTCCACTAGAGGCCAGTACTTGGGCATTTGTGCTGACAGGTTTTGGGAGCTCGGGCTTGGCAAATAATTTCTGGAGGAGTCTTAGTGCAGGAATCAGCTTTTCTCATTGCCCTTCAGATGGGGAATTTCCTTGCCAAAATGCCTCACAGAACTGCTGTGTTGTTACGTACATAGTATAAGGCCAAGTTTAATGGTCTGTTAATGATTCTTCAGCAAATCCCTTTCTCTTACAGTTGGTTGTTTACAGTCTTCCATCATAATCATTTGTGTAGACCTTCCACATAAACTAAATTGTAATAGCTGTGTCCCTTTGAATCTGGTTATGTCTAGTTACACTTCAGTTTTGGTTAGTGTTGGCTCAGTTTCTTTATTAGCTGTGTCCCTTATTGGTGGTATAGCTTTAGCAAAATAATATAACAAATATCATTCTTTCAGAGGGGAGAGTGTTTCCTAAGGCATTTTCATTTCAGCCTTTGGAGGTCTGTCCTATGGTGGATGCCAAAGTCGTGAACTTCTTGTTCTCAGTTACCTCATGCTCCAATATAATCTTACTTGCTTTATTTGAACAAAAATCCCTGGTCAAACATCTACTCATTGTACGTAGTTAATCTGTGCCATTCTGCACCTTTTGTGCTGTGTCCCTTGCTGTTTGTGTCCTGGCTCTGAGTGCATTGGGGCCTTTCTGGGTGGGAGGAGGGAGACAAGATCTGACCTTTCATTGTGTGTGAAGAACTTAGCAAAGCTGGGCCCCAGTCAAGCTGACTTCAGAGCTTTGTTGGACAGAATAGGAGACTGATAAGATGTTATACTCTTCTACTTCCATCCTTCTTTCTTTTTCTGGAAATATTATTATTCAGTTTACTTCAGTACATTACCCTTCATTATCTTGTGAATTGTCTCTGTATTGTTTCGTATTCTTCTTGTTTCATTTTTGTCTTTTGGTCATGTGTAGGTTCAGCTTTAACACATCTTTACTGTTTTTTCCACTTAAGAAAATCAACAATGCACCTTCATTACTGTGCCCACCTGCATATCTCAAATACTGTTTTAATCTTGATGGCAGATAACATGACAGATCATAGTGAGAATGAACGCTGATAATGAAGAATGAAAATCAAGGTGACCATTTTTGGTGTTTCTATATTGTACTGTGAAAGAAACTCCCAATCAAAAAAATTAAATAAAAAGAAAGCCAAGGCTTTTTAGTACAAAATTTCTGCCCACACTGAAGTGTCAACCTAGTCAAACTAGGCTGCATGCTTGATGCTCAGCTCAATTGGAAGAAAACACAATTTGAGCAATTTTTAAATGGTAACCAAAAGGATGTGGGTTATTTTTACCCATTTGAATTAATCTGGGAGAATGTTCTGTCATTTCTTTAAACAAGTCATTCCTCAGAATCTCAGAGTGGTTTGGACTCTGCTTGGCTTATACTATTTCAATCCTTTAAAACTCACTTTTTCTATCCAGTTTTCCTCTATTTTTGCTTATAATTGACATCCCGGTGCCACAAGATAAAAAATAACAAATGTAAACAATGCTTCACTATGGAAAATAGAGATTAAGTTTGTGATTGGAAAATTGGCAGAGGCTTGGTGTTGTATTATGTGCTGTTCATCTTGATCTGCAGAATCTTTAAGCCTAAACTGTCTCCACAACAGCCAGATTCAAGGAGCCTAGATTCTGCCCATTGTGAAATTGCTTATCTGTTTCTAAGGCATCCAGCAGACAGAACTGCTTCTTTGGTGGCAACATTCATTTTATTAGGCATATCATTCAGCCAGTTCACACTGTCTCTTCACCTCGCCTCTTTCTTAATAGTGTGCCCTCTTCCCTGAAGTCTGTCCTCTCCTTGTGGTATCTCATCTGTTCAGTGGACTGAAGGAGTTTGTTTAGGCTACGTATTGTAATCCCCTCCTGCCATTCGCCTATTGCTCCCTAAAACATTTTCACTATTTCTTGTTAACGTTTCTTTCTTTTCTGACATTTAACTTCCAGTGGGACTTTCCTCCTTCTTTCCCATCCCTGTGTGCCTCCGTTCCTTGCTGTCCCCTCTCATGATGAGGTTTGAAAATGTTTCTAGGGCTGAGGTGAAATCAGTAATGTTACTTTAACTTTTGCCTAGAGAAAAGTCTTGATGAAGGACTGGCAGCTAAATAAAATGGCTTTGGTTTGAGGAATTCACTTGCACTGACTCCAGACAGAGGGAAATATCTTGAAAACTGCCCCATCCAAATGAGGCTGTTGCATTGCAGATTGTCAGTTCAGTTCACCTAATCCCTGTGTTATGGCACAGATGAATCACCATTATTAATGTCGTTTGCATTTCAGTTTGGTAAAAGTCAGTCATTCCCATCCAATATGTTTTGGTATCTTCAGATAAGATGCTGTTGTGCAAGTCTGTCAGAAGAGACTGTGTTTCACAGACCTTTATCGGGAGCTTCAAACATGAGGGCCATGAGATGTTGGGCTGTGCATGTAAGGCAGTATAACTAAACAGTTACAAATGTTATTGTGAACTCCAGTGGGGAAGCACTAGTGCCAGCATTTATTACACGACACTGTGTATGAAATGGACTTGGATTTGAGCAGCTGGACCAGTGAGAGATTGATGCTGGCAAGGTAATTCCAGAGCTGCCGTTGCACTGACTGCTGGCTGAGTTGGAGGCCCAGGTATTTTGGGATCCTGTTCAGTGATATCGATCTGATTGTAATTTTCTGTGTCAGAATACGCACTTTTCCATGCACTTGGAGTAGATTCTGTTCAGTTGTGCTTCCTGAATTATAATTATTTCACTTGTCTCTAGGCTTTCCCCTCTTATTTTGTATTGTACTTGTTTTGATTTCACAGCAGTGTTACTGAGCTGCACAAGCTGCTTTTAAAGCAACTCACACTGTAATCAAAATAATATTTAAAAGCACTGAAGAAAGGCTAATATTATAAGGGAAATTCCCTTGTGTGTTTACTTATTTACACTTACAAGATATCATCAGTATTGTTAGGCACAATTGAGTAGAAAGTCACTTCGAGGAATTATTCATGCAAAGGGAACCTTTAATATTAGAAGAGTATTGGAAGTTGATAAGTGCTTATTTCTGTGAGAAGCAAAAGCATGGCATTAGGCTGACACCACTGAAATCATTAAGGGTTTATATTGATTATAGAGGAAGTAATATTTAACCCAGAGTTTCCTTCTAGATGAAAACAAGTTTCTAGAACAATGTACTTCTTGGCTTAGGCGTTGTAAATATGAAAATATGAAAATCAAAGTTACAGATCAGATCGCCATTTGGAAGGGAAGAAAAGAAGCTGTCAACAACAGATAAAGCCACTGCTGCACACAGTGTCAACACAAGGCCAACGTGTCATTTGAGTTGCACTTATCTATTTTTAGGACTTAAGTACTTCACAGACCTTGTGGTGACCTTACAGAATTTCATGACAGAGGAGCTTGACTTCAGCCCCCAGTCAGAGCACAGCCTGTGCTGGGAGGTTTGCAGCTTTTCTCAGTCTCGGTGGTACATACCTAGTTGCACATACGCTTCTTCAGGTGAAGCCATTTTCATGATATTAATGCAAAGATACGTTGGTTATGTGTATCAGGTCTTCTGTATTTGCAAGGTGGCAATTTCAGAGTGGAGCTATAACTTGGTTTAGAGGCTCTTGCTGACTTCTCTAGTATACACAATCCTTGCTGTATGTTGCTGCAATTACAGAATTTACCATTCTGTCAAAGCACTTCACAAACTTAAATGTCTTCCTGGTGTGACCTTTTGTCTCAGCTGAAGCTCTGCTCCGGAAAAATGCTCAAGATCAGTTCAGGGAGGCACAACACATGGAAGAAATAGTGTAGGAGGCAGCTCATTGCTGCCAGCCTCATCCTGGCTTTGTGAGTCTCATATTGCCCATCTCTGCTCTTCCTCATACGCTTGCATAGCACATCCAGACTGAGCTCACCTGAAAGGCCACATCTTTGCTTCTCCCCTCATTAAAATAGCATATCTGAAAATGAGATGTGGCTGCCTGAGGATAGGAAGAAGTGTTTTGTGCCCAGAACTTTTGGAAATTGTTCTTGGGACAGGTTTCCCTTGTGCATGACCCATTAGATGGTGCCAGACTTAGCTTGATGTAAGTGCTGTCAGTGTAGGTTTGAAGGCTGGCTGTAGTGGTAAGAAAAAAGGTGTTAAATAGATACATTTTTCTTAGTAGTTCTGCTCTTTGTTTTTGAAACATATCTGCTGGCTTTGCTAATAAAGATGCATGTTTATAGTTGTCAGCATCTCAGAACAGTTACAGAGGAGTGAGGTTCTGTTCTGCCACTTGCATCATTCAGAAAATTTCAGCTCAGATGTGATTTGCTGCCTACAGGTGATAATGAAAGGGGAAAAAAGGAGAGCACAGCTTGAATTTCTGATCTTGTACTGAGTTTGAAGCACTGCTGCTGACAGTCATCATCATCTGATTTTGAAGTGAACAAATTCAACACAGATATCACTGTGAAAAAGTAAATATGGAATTGTATAATGCTCTTTTTCAGTCACTTTTGAAAACTTGAATTTCACATTGAAGGCAGTTAAATTGTCATACTTTTCTCCTGTAAATACATTTTCTGTTCTGTGGTTCCACAAGTGTACTAAAAGAAAACATATACATCAGATGGACTGTTTGTTCTTCTTTGTTTTCTTTGTCCTCTTTTTAGTCTATGCAATCTTTTCCACCCCTCTCAAACAAGTCCTGTCTCCACCCAACTGCATTTCCTAAGTGGATTCCTCTAGGAGACAGAATCAGAGGGCTGCATGATGTCATTTCTATATTTAAATTAGATGGAGCAGAATAGGCTGTGTAATTTGTTTAATCATTGCTCATGCTCTAATTTCCTTGGATTTGATTTTTTGCAGTGCAGTCTTATCTTCGGGTTTCTATCTGGTAGCCAAGTCTGCTATTTGGCATGATTTCAGGGAGCTGGGTGCATTTTTGTTTTCAACTAAAACTCAAGGGGATTCTGTGACCAAGAAAATTCTGCGACCAAGAAAATTCTGCACACAGAGCTTTTCAAGCACGATAAACTGATTTAAGTGGGAATGTGACAGAAAAATATGTGCCTCCAAAACAGAGAGATCAAGTAAAATCTAAAGCATAGTTGATTAGAGCCATGCAGAAACATTCAGAAGATGGTAAATAGGTAAATAAATGGAAAAGATGCAGATTCATCTGCTATTATATAAATTGTACTAATTCTGGGATCAGGATTCAGCAATTCCAGTACAGGCATTTCCTGTACTTATTTTATCTAAATATGACTAAATGGTACTTCACTTCTGCTATTTCAGGCCACGTCTCTCTCATTGTAATGACTTGATAGACTGACGTATACAAAACAATCTCTGTTCAGTAAGTTGTGGTAAGATCTTCGTATGGTTTATTTTCTATTTTTCCACAATACATAAAGATATGGTTTTGCTATTGTAGAATTATTCTTTTCCTAATTTGTCTTTATCCTTTCCTTTAGAAATACCTCAGTTCTGTTCTCTTACCTATACTGTGAGTGACAGTGAATATATCTTATAACACATATATCTTCTGTGAATGACAAACGCAAGTATTTAGTAATATGCAGGACACATGGTGTGTTAGAGTGAAGCACTAGCTTCAAGCAATGATTCAGTATCCAGTGTTAAACAGCCATGGGTCAGGTCCTTTTTGTGATATACGGTTAAGCGGCATTGACCTGAAACGTATAGAATTTTCTGATTGAGCTTGTTTGGAATACACTTATTAATTTGTAAACATACTAAGAAGGCAGTATCTGAAATCAGAATTATGCCAGGTTTTTGTGGGTTTCAGCACACACTATTGGGCAATAGCAAGTGTGTTGTTTGGTTTCCCCTTTGAATAAGATTTAGGTAAAAAACAACTATGGACATGACTATCTGTGGTTGGTTGGTTGGTTTTTTAATTCTATAAGAACATTAGGCACTTTCCTGGAAAACACTAACAGAGAGAAGGCAGATGACCTGAGATTTTCTCTTTCAGTTAGTTCAGTAAAGAGCACTATTTGGAATGTCAGATCTAAAAGCAAAGATGATCTAAACTTTGAGACAGCAATCTCTGCTTGGTTTGGTGAGTGAAAACAGGGTCCAGAGATCTTTGGAGGCTCTTTCACATCTCCCCTTATTGTTCTGGAGAAAAGAGAGGATGCACCATGGGAGGGATGCACCCTTGTGAGTAATGCTCACAAGGGAATCCTTCATTGCCAGAATGGCACGACTGGCTCAGCCAACTTAGAGGAAGAACAGAGTTGTACTCAGATCATCACTGATCAATTATTTATTGTCAAAAGGAAATAGAGAAGCTGGCCCACATTGTCAAGCTACAGCATATATTGCCCAAGAGAAACATTAGAGGAGTACGGACAGCTAGTACAGGAGGATTGCAGAACTCAGGTAATAGTCAAAATAACAGCATTGAATAAAATAGTTACACAAGGCTCTGAAAAACATTTGGAAAGAGCACCTTGATGTTTGGCCTAGGATTTCTACAACACAGATGAATTATTTTATGTTACTCCCAAGTCTGCAAGTAATGCAGGCTCTGCCTTGTCACCTTCTCTGCTGCCAGTGGTAGGCAGAAGAGGGAGCAGAAGTGCATTTATTTGGTCAAAAGTGACTCTGTGGGTTGTGATCGTGAGCAGGGGAGAGACAGGTAAGAGGTTCAACCAAGCACCGGTTGTGGTCTACAAAACCTTCTCCAGTGTTACAGGACACTTCTGTAATAGTATCTGGCCACATGTAGGTTTACCTTGAGAAGGGGAAACATCAGAAGCCCGACTTGATTCCCGAGTGCTACAAACCATCACTACCTGGGTCCTTATTATGTAGCCCATCAGATACTCTTCGCTGACTGTGGAACTGCTGCACTTGGGAGCGTATCTGATGTGGAACCTACAATCAAAGCTCTTTTTTGCTCCTTCTTGCCTTTTAAAGAGGTATTAGCTCTTCAGTACTTGCAGCAGAAGAGAAGGGACTAACTACGAAGATTTATTTTATATACCTTATATACGCTAGAAAAAATAGTAGGAAATTTAGAGATAGCTTGCATCAGAATTATAGTAATTGCCTTTTTAAACATTAGCATGTAAAAATATACCAAATTATGTTCACAGAGTAGAAGAAAATCTGTTGTCTTCATGAAAACCTCTGAGACTAACTGCAGCTAACTGCAAGTAAAGCCTAAATAAGAGCATGCAAAGGAACATGCTGAAAAACCTGACAATGAGTGGCCTTAAAAACTGTTGGTATGAAAATTCACCCACAGCACCTCCCCAGTATGGCACATGTGTGATTCTCTTTCCTCCTCCCATACCCAACTGTTCCTTGTCAGCTTTCATGTGCCTTAGGCTATAGCAGTGGCTGAAAAGGTTGTGTTAATTTTTGCCCCTGCATGGACATGAGGCGGTCAGTAACTGGAAGAAAAAAAACAGTCTTTATTACATATGCTGTCAGATTAGATGCAGGAAGTGTCTGATCTTTAAGCTTTTGCATGATTGAGTTTATAAATTGGTAGGAATCTGAAGACAGAGTGAATAGGTCACTGAGTGTAGTTTTAAAACCTGCTGTCGTATTGGATTTACAGAACAAGCTTATGATGATTTGATAGCTGTTGTTGTTGTTGTCTTTCATAAGGAAAGCCTTTCCAGAGTTCTTACCACCAATGGAATACACTTTCAAAAGCATTTTGTAAATATTTAGTCTTTTAATCTTCAGGATGATTTTAAATACCACCTACCAGTGCAATTTAACTTATTGCATTTTCTTTTCATTTACAGACATTATAGTAACAAGATAGGTCTCACAGTCAGTATTGTGTTTTCCTCATTATCTCAGCTTTGAGAGATCTCATACCTGGAACTCGATTACTCCATCTGATACTGTGAAGCTTTATGCAGTTACTTACATCTGTCTTTGCATACTTAGGTTTTCCAGCAAACAGTGTTCCCTGACCTCTTGACAAAGAAGAGTCCCTTGACATTTAATTTGGCTGATGAAGTGACACAATTTTAGGTGTAAATTATACCTCCTATGTCAGCCTGCACCCCATCAAGGTATCTTCATGGAAGACCATGTGTAGGCAGCCATATCAACTGTCCCTCCAGATACCCAGGTATAGAAGGTATTTTCACTTACGCAGAGGTCCCCTGGAGGAGTCTGAACAACTGAGCTTTCTAAGGGCACATCTTGAATCAGTGCCTCTTCTGGTAATGCTGCCTGAACTCCTTGGCAGGCAGCGCTGCCCGCGGGGCGGGCTGGGTCGCGCTCAGCAGACTCCTCAGGGTGGGCCCTCCACGGGCAGGGTGACAGAACTGAAGGCCTTGGCATCTGTGCTCTTCTTCCTGCTGGGCTTTCACATCCTGGGCATAAAGTGGGGCCGAATGGGGTTAGGTGCCTCCTTTCAAGTGTTGTATGCGATTCTGGCTTATTCTGCCTGTAGGTATTTTGTTAAGCTAGGGCCCCAAATCTTTTGTAAATTGTGTGATGTGTTCTATGGTTTGTTTCGTGAGAAGAATAATCAGTAAAAATATTAGAGAATTAATCAGAAGGGAAACTGCCATGCAGTGTGTGCTGACAGTGAACATGGTATAGGAAACAAAAGAGAAAATTACTCTCTTCTTACCATTCAAGTTCTTTATAAAGGTGGATTAAATGTAGACTAATAATGTATTTCTGGGAAAATGCTATTTTGGGAAAAACAGAACAAAGAAGTTAATATCATCTGAATGGTGAGGAAGAAGAAAGGAAAAAAACCACTATAAAATTTGATTTTATCATATCCCAAATGGAACATTTCAATTTTCCATTTCTAAATCACATTTCAAGATGAAATTCAGTACAAGGTAGAACAAAATGTTTATCTACTGTATGAATGAAATGTTATTTCAACCCCTTGTGACATGCTTTTCTTTTTTTCATTTGGCCAACCAAAATGAGTTTTTCTCTTGTTTTATGTGTGATTTATTTGTTCAACTGAGAAAATCATTATTTCTCCTGTTCTTCCTCTCACTGAGTTCCAGGCATAGGTCTGAATGGAGTGTATAGGAAAGTGAATGGTTTGGGAAAGAAAACAGGAGAGGTTTATCCTCACATGAAGTGGCATTTACTTTGTGTGAATGACCAGGGATATAACATAGTTTTGGTCCTACGAGTTTTCAGCTGGATTATAAGTGAGATTTAAATAATATGTTACTAAGCTTTAGGATGTAATGGCTTGTCTAAAAATAGGATTGGATTATTAAGATTAATGTAATCTTTATAGCTTTTGTTATTATTTAGAATGCAAGACACTCAGTCTTTAGTGCTAGAATTGATGATATTTTCATATCCATTTACAAGAAAAAGAAATGTTAAAAGGATAATTCAAGCATCTGTTAAAATCCAGCAGACAACATTTTGAAAGTGAGTACATCCGAATCGGTCCATAGAGCAAAGGATGAAACTTTTAAATTAAAACTGTACTTTGATGGTTGTTTTCTGTCTCGTGATGTGTACTTAGCTGAAACCTACATGAAGTTCAGCGGGTTGGTTGGTCAGGTTCAGCTCACTGCACATCCTAAAGGCTGCTTGACACAGTTTATTTACACTGATCAGCATCCCTGTTGCAGAAGCTCGTTTTCTGACAGTTCCAAAAGGGAATTATAATTGTTTACCCTTAAGCATGACAGCAATATAGTATGATTGGTAACAAAAATGTCTTGCTTATTCATTGAATGATTTCTGTTTGATAAAAAGACTTTTTTTTCCCCCCTTCGGTTTTATTTTTTAGCTTCTGTGAATTTCTTAAGCCCTAGACGGAGCTTTGAACCTTATTGATCATGTCACCAGCATTCACTGAAGAAAAATACCAGTTACTGACATCAGTTACAATTATGGAGTTTACAGTGGTACAAAGGACATTATTTTTGCAGTGACGAAGTTTCATCTGATAATACAGTTTTTGTGTGTGTGTGTCTATACAGAACGTGAGGTGCTGGGTTTGTGTGTTTCATAACCTTGTAGTTTCTGAAAACCAAACTTAGTGTGTTGGAATTAAATGTTTAGAGTTTTCGGGCTAAATCCTGTGCATTTCAAATCTGACACCAGAATTGTAGCGGCACATGATTCTCATGAATCCTTAGTTAACAGCCTTGTCTCCATCCCTACAATAAAGTAGCTGCTGAGCTTGAGTTCAGCTGAGTAGTATAATTTCAAATGAGCTTTAAAACAGCCTTTATGGGAAATCACACAACCAAGTACAGTATTCATTTATTAGAACCCTCAAAGTCATGCTTTGGGGAGGATGGAGGGAGCTGGTTTAGCACAACTTTTGATAAAATAAAGCAGTGCGGTGCAGTCAAGAAAGCAGGCCTGGCAGCGTGGAGAGCAGACACGTCTGACTGCCTCAGATTGTCCATGTGCGTGTGACACACAAGGCAGCAGACACACGAACGTAAATACCACATCGTCTGTTGAATGGCTTTATACATCTGTACCTGACGGAATGTGCCATTGCTGTCTTTCAGAAATATCGACAGTATATGTCTGGACTTCTCACTCCTCCTTATGGTGTTATGGAAACTGGCTCCAACAATGACAGTAAGTATGAGAAAATAGACATCAGGTGTTAGAAAAAAGAGAAAAGAGAAGAAAGGGGAAGATTAAAGTCCTCTGGTTTGGGGTGTTGGAATGATGGTGTTAAATTCGATTCAATATTAATACTGCGTGTAGTAGGATGTACTATGGAACTTGCCTAACTGCATTGCCAACTGGAAAAGGTGTACACAGAGCTGTACACGAATTGCACTGTGAGCCAGGCCTGTTGGCTAAAGCATAATGTCTGATGTCATGGAATGTTTAACTGGTTATAGCTGTTACCTGAATTCCATGGAAGACAGCCATGAGTCCTGCTAGTAATTGTTTTAGTTAGGATGGGCTGCACAACTTGCCTGGGAACCTGGGTTAGTGCTTGGGCGGACAACCTGCAGTGAACATGCTGCTGTCTGACCTTAGTTACGTAGCTAAATAAGTCTGGGCATGTCTCTGTCTCATGAGAACCTGTCAAACTGTGGGGTAGTGCTGTAGACATGAATCTAAGGGCAGCCTTTGGAACTCATCACCTCTGTAAATAAGAGTACTCTTACTTAGTTACCGGAGGATTATTTAGATGCCAACCAGGACAATCTGATGGCTAGAATTTGCATCTGCAAATTTTGTCCCATATGTTATGTGCTCAATATGTTTTATTTGTGAGACCATAGCATAGCAATGCTAGTTGGTGCAAACTCAATGTCACGTTTGACTTCCAGGAACTAAACCACAGGTAACGTTAAATGAAAAAATATAAATAATTCCTGTATACATCAAGTATTAAGTTGTGCGAAAATACTAGGTTTAGCAAATTGTTTATAGTATTTACACGTTAGCTTTTTGTCTTTTTTTGTGTTCACAAGAGAAAACTTTTGTCTGAATCAATCTGTTTTACTCTTTAAAAAATCATAGATTAATGTGTATGTTATTAAAGTATTGAACCCTTCAGTTCGCTATTCTATTAATAAATGCCTCCACTGTTACTTAAAGAATGTAGAGTATGTATTTATTTTCTGTATTCTTTTTCTTAGGAATGCCAGATAAGGACAGTATGTCAAGCAGTGCTCTTTGCCAAGTTTCTAAAAATTGTAATAAGGTAAATCACAGCTAGTTTTGCCTTAGTTTCTCCTGTGTGGGTGGGGGATTTGGTAATGAAAAATACAAAAGTACAGCATTAAATTGAAAAGAACCAGGTGCAAATGTGAAGCATGTGGTTGATGCATTGACTACGGTATACAAACTAGAAGAACGCTTTAGACATTATATGATGTAACTGGAGAAAGCAACTGGTTCAGGATCAGCATTATTGGAACGTGTACTGCTGCCAAAGTTTGTATTGCAATCTAGTTGTCCTATCTTTTCAGAAATGTGCTGAGAGTAAGGAAGAAAAACAGCAGTGTGACAAGACCAGTGCATAGCCAATGGATCATAAAATTAATAATTAAATCTTATTTTAAGGCTTAACTAATGCATAGGTATTGTTCTGGTCCTTTACTCAGGGTGGATTTTCTCTTGTGTTCAGAGAGCAGCTTTACATCCCAGTTCCTCATTGTAGAATAGTTCTGTACCTTGAGTCTCACCAGATGAGGACTCACATGAAAGAACTCATGAATATTTCTATGATAGGTTGAAAGTAATTATAACAGTAGGAAGAAATAGTATCAGGCATTGCTGTAAAGATTAATAACTTTTAGATTTTTTTTTTAATGGCAGGAGTAGAAAAGTTACAGTAATAAACAGATGCTTGGATGCCTTCTTTCTGGATGTAGGAATTTAATTGAATGCATTTGTGTGATGTCTTTAAAAGGTTAAAGGTATTTTCTTACACACACACAAAAATCTCTTGATGGCAGATAAAGACAATGAATATTTTAGCGTATTTCCTTAATGCGAAAATAACTACTTCCACTTCTCCCTCTCTGTCTGTTCTGCTTCCTCAAGGCTACTGACCTTTCTTGTCACATTCAGCCATGTAACAGTATGCAGTTCCTTTTTCCAGAGTTGTATTCGCTAACGCTATACTACTTCCTGACGCAGTCTTATCCTGTATGAAAATAAACATTTTTCCATGCGCTGAGTAATAATTCTTAGATACTTAGATAGCACCTTTTGTTCTGTAAGCATTTTTACAAAGTCTCAGTGCATCTCTAAGATGCTGCATTTCAGTGCTACACTTGGAGTTAAACCAGATCAGGGTGGTGCTTGACCTCTCAGTGGAAGCACCAGGTGTAAAAAACAAACAAAAAGATGTTGTTGTATTTTCTGAGGCAGATAGCGGTAACAAGGTAAAAACATCTGTCTTTCCTAGAAGGCGATATCACCCCAGTAATATGCAGTAATGATATGAGTAATGATGCTCAGCTAAGGATGGTATACACTTTCAGGTACAAAGTATTTTAGAATCTGAGTAAAGCTTAATGATTAATACTGTTGCCAATATCTGGGCTTTTCTAGCACAGCAGGACTCTTCCTGCACAATGTAATGTTCACCTGGGTAGGAGACGGAACTTGTCTGGGGCAGGCTCAAACTGTCCAGTGGCTTTTACCAGAATAAGGGCCCTTGCAAACCATCTAAACTTCCTTTCCAAGACAAATGTATAAAACAGACATCCTTCTCCCTCTCACGCTGTACACATTTCTGTGGAGAGAAGCTGAGACAGTAAATATGTGTGACAGATGTTTGTCACCTTGTGTCATCCTGGAGGAGCTCAGTCCCATGACAAATGTGGCAGAAGAACCTGGGCAGCATAGAAACGGTTCATGAATCCTAGTTCTGCGTTTTTGCCATATGGTCAGAGTTCTCTCTAATTATGTTAAGTGAAAGGTAAGTGCAGCAGAGATGAATACTCAAGTATTTTGTTTACTGCGTGCAGGCTGCATTCCCACATTTTTAAACTGCACAAGTGTTATAGTGCCTACACAACACATTGATCTTCATGCCCTGTAGTCAGTTTTGAATGATCAGGGCGATACTGGAACTGCAGGGTCAAAGTCCTAGAATTGTTGCCAGCTACTCAAAATACAAAATAACAGGGTAGTAGAAAACAGCCCCTTGTTTGTAGCTTTTATATACTTTGCTTATTTTAGGGTGATGTATGACTGTTAAAATGGCATCAGAGAAGAGCATTCATCCAGGGAATGGGGAGTGTTTGCAGGACATCTTTAGACTACTTTATATCTTTAGATTGTCAGAATGATGCCTGGGGGACTGGCAGCAGATACAGCTCGGAGAGGCCTGCAGGCTCCTCTGTAATGTCCAGGAAAAGACTGAGAAAGGAACTTACTGAGATTCAGAAAAAGGTCCTCAAAATCTTTCATACGTTAAGAAAACCATGTACTCTGAACAGAAGGACATAACGTAGCGTCTTCAGTAGTTCTGATAATAATGATGAATTTATCTCAGGGGGGATGGTGGGAGGTCTGTTGTTGTTTTAATTTTCCAGGGAAGTTTATTACTATAAATAATTTGCTTCAAATGAAATTTAATATATTCCACTCTTGAAATTTGAAATGCATGTTTTTCTCTTTTAGCCTGTGCTGAGTCTTTTACAAGCACTGTAATAGATGATTTTCCGTATTTGCTAATTGTTTGAGTTTCATCTTCATAGCTTAATTTTTTTCTCCTGTCACATCTGTTAGTTTTTGATGACTAACGAAAGATTTTTCTTTTAATGTGTGCCTTGAAATCTTCTCACCGTATGCGGATGCTTCGTTTTCCTAGTTCATTAAAATCTATTAAAAATTGTATTTGGAGAAGGCAGCAAAGAGATTTTTCTTTTACCAAACACGAATTCATTTGCATTTAGAGTTACATTACTGCGCATCATTTAATGCAATGTAGCAGTTAAATTGAGCATAAAATACTGAGCTAGAGTATGCTACTGTCCTCAGTTATATTTTAGGGAAGGGAACAAAGTTGATTTAAAGCTATTTTACATAAGGGAAAATAACACAAGTTCAGTCTCTTTAACTAGTCAGTCTAATATCTGTACACCAGTCTCTCTAGCTCTGGTTTTCAAAAGTTCTCATGGGGTAGAGTTGGATATAGCTGGATCTGTGAGATGAATGTAACCCTAAGGCCAAAATGACAAAATCAATAATAATTTCAAATACCTTTTTGGAAAAGATACGGAAGGGTACTTAGAAGGCAGGGGAGGTTGGTTTCCAGCGTGCAGGCAGAATAGGCAGCGGTTCTGTTTCCATATATTCCCAGCAGAGCTGGCAGCAGGGTTGCACGGTGCTTCCCACTACAAGATCCTGTTCTTACAATTTGGCTGATTTTCACTGTTTACACTGAATTTGCCATGCTGAGAGTATGCTTCTGGCTGATTTTTAAATTGAAATAGATCAAACCTCTCTGACATTGAGGTTGGGGGGAAAATACATAGCACATATTAAATAGCTTTTCCCAGTGGCACGTTAGCAATCCTGTCCTTTGGACCAGGAGCTCAACATTTAGGGCTTGTCCTGGCAGTAAGGAGTGCCATTTGCAACCTCCTACAACATAAACTGTATTGTTAATCCTTGAAAAATCTCAGCAGAAACTGGCTCGCTAGAGGCTCATTGCAGTTTAACTGAGAGCTTGTGCACAGGCTGCACACGTTGTATGTGCAGAATTCCCACACTGTTAATCTTTGGTGCTGGGCTGCTTGGGCATTCCTGTGTCGATGCTTAACGGTGTGGGTTTGCTTGCAATCACTCACTCTAGTTGCTAGAGCAACATTTTGATTGTTACAAAGCCAGACACTAACTGAAAACCACAATTGTCTCCCCTGTGCTGTTACACCCTCTACTGGTGCCCAAGTAGGAAATGTATAAAGAAATAGCCCATTCTTCTCTGGTGACATGAGGTATATGATAGTTTTAAATAAGAAGGTGTTGCAAAAATGAATTGTAGAGACACAGGAATGGATGTGAGTAAGAACAAAGGACAGACCCATCAAGAGCATGAAGCTCCACTCTGCTATGGAGTGTGGTGCTGATCAGTAAATGTCTTAAACTCCTTTGCAAACTGTGGATGCTGTGCCTAAGAGACCATAGCAATGATCTACAGAAAGAATAGAAATCTGTGATTAATAACATCTATTTATTCAAGTATTTGATAGTTTAAAAGTCCTAGGCCTGCTAATCATCCAAGCTGAAGTTTTATATTGTTTTCTTTAACGGAATCTCCGTATTGCTGTTTGGTAAAAGAACTCCCACATTCTCAGGAAACTACACACACACACAAATTCTGCTTGAAAGGAAGGCTGAGAAATTAAGTGCTTAAAAGCAGAGAATTTCAAGAATGGAGGCTGGCTGAGCAGTGTTAATGAAGTCTTCTTATCCCTGTTTGTTATGCTACGTACTTCAATTCTTTGTGTTTATTATGGTAAAGACTTTGATTACCTGCTCACATATATTTTTCCTGTGACACACTCAATTAAAACATCATCTCACCTCAAAAACCATGGTGGCTTTCTTTTTGCACAAGTTAATCTCTTACTGTTTAAAACCTACATAAATTTGTGCCTTCTTCCTTGAAAACATACATTCTGAAAGGGGGAAAGTGCTTCTTCATCTCCTTTGTACTTAGGAAACCGTACTGAACAGAGCAGATATAATCAGATTAAGTTGTTGTAATTCATACAGTCATTCTTTCCATTGGGTGAAGAATACATCCTATTTTCTGAAATCTTTCTCATGCTTTATTTCCATTATGTTCCCTGTATTGTCTTTAGGTTTCTATTGTGATAAATAATTGCAGGAGCTCCCCCTATTGCACGAAGTAATATTTAAAAAATGCAGGGAATGAGTTAGTGAAGCTTACAGGCTGAGACGTCCCCTTTATGCTTCTCATGTAATGACTCTAAATCCTCTAGGCTAGAAGCTTATTGGAAGCAAGTTATTTGAAGGTATTTTGTATAGCAAAGATTCTATAGGATGTGCTGAAATACTCCTCTGAAAGTCACCTTATCATCCATCTTCTTCCCTGGTTAATTTGATGTGATAAAACATAGATTCCTTCTCTTTACTGAATTTTCAATAAGGCTTAGGTGCAGTGCTGATTTTTATGCATTTAAATAATTGGACTGATTGTGAAAACAAGATTTGCTATTTTATCAACTCTAAATGCATTTAATAAAATTATATTGGAAAGATCTTTCAGTTGACAAAGACATAATCTAAGTGTTAATCCTCAAAATGCTGCAATTTTCAACATTGCCAGGCAAATGAATGTTTACTTATTTCAATTTTCAAGCACTTAAATATAGCTCTGGGCATTTGAAAGTATACTGTTTGTAAAGATGACATTACTGTTCACTAGATGGAGCCTTGAAGAGCCCACACAAGATACCAGTAATAATCATGTTCATTCACCATATTAGCTACTCTGGCAATAAACACAATAATTTAACTTCTGATTTCCCTATATTTCAATTTAGTTTTCCCAGATGACCGAGAAGAAAGCTTATCTTTTAACATATTCGGTAGATTGTCGAATGTGGAATTTGATAGAGCATTAGCAGAATGCTGAGGGAAATGTTTCACAGGCTCATGAAATTCTGAGCCTACAAGAAAGAATAGATCAGGAAAGCAGGCGGTGTTCTAGCAAGTTTATGGATGCAACGACAAGGTGTTTGTTTGGAAGTGTTAACCTCTCCAACATTCACATGAGAACTGATAACAGAACTGATTTTCTATGTGGATAGTTTATATAACTGTCCAGTGGCTTGTCTGCATTAATTCCTATCCTCTTGCCCTCTATTCCAGAGTCAGTTCTCCTATACAATGTTAGCATAGGGTTAAAAAAAATACTCCCTTTTATTTTCTATTTTTGAAGTGATTGCATAAAAGCACTACATGCAAATATTTCTAAGTAATGTCTTCATGCAGTCCTAACTGTACCAATTACTTTTAGGGGCTGCTCTGATATTTTGGCACCAATTTCACACGTATGAAAGTAATTTGCTTAGAGGTCTGTTCAAGTTCTTCATTTTGCTCTAAGTGGAAGTGCTCAGGGTTCAATCATTATCACAGCCTGTAATGATCTGGCTAGTGCAGAGCCTGTGCATATAGTCCCTGGCAGTGAGTCACATGGTGACAGCATATGGCAGGAGAGATAACAAAGGCAGAAGTGTGAGATGCGTAGGAGTCTGTGAAAAATACATTTTTCGTATGTTAGGAATGAACCTCATGAAAAATGTGGAGGTCTCTATGTGTCATCAGAGCTCTTTAATGTAAACAAAATTGTTAGTAGGTCTGCTGGTTTATGTAAGTGGGCTTTGCATAAACTAAATTCTTGCAGAACCACCAGGGAAGGTTTTGATACATCACTGTCTCCAGTTCCAGCCATATGGAGATGACGCACAGCTGTAGGCTTCCCCTCCAAATGCCAGTGGGAATAGTGATACCTCAAAGAAAAGCTTGCACCATCCCATCTTCTGTCATGCAATTCAGCTACCTGATAATCTATGAAGTATCTATGACTCATGATTTAATTTTGTACCCTGAATTCTGGAGACCCCAATGGCAGTTTCTCTTGGCAACAGTTTCTTCTGCTGTACCTAATCACATAACTGAGCTCAAATCTGGCCAATACAGAACTAGCCAGAGTAGTCCCAATATGAAACCTGCAGATGTAATTAGTGATCCTTATTTGATCTATTACTATACAGGAATGAGTAGCATTGTGGAGAAAAAGAACAGAATCCTTGGTCCAGATTGCTGTGTATTTACCATTGTATGTGTCAAAATAACTTAATCTCTCTCCAGTGCATACCTGATCCAGTTCAAGGATCCCTGGTCCTTGAAGCCCTTACATGAACTCATCAGAAAAAATATGGTCCCTTCTTTCTACAATGAGGAGTTTTCATTGTGGTTCTAAGGACAGCTCTAAGGATAAACAGCTGTCTACAATGATGGTGAGATAGGTAAGAGATGGAAGCAAGACTTCTCTTGGTAGATGAATTAAACTTCTTACAGAAAAGGGCAGAATTTTGCAGCCTGAAGATCCTGAAGTAATATTCTTATTTTAAATTTTACCCTAATTTTCTAAGAGAAATAACAATAGAGGATTAAATATCTGCAACTGTATTTCAGTTTTAAAACATAAGCAAATTGCCACATTTATCTTGGGAGAAGATGAATAATGGGAAAAATAGTGAATAGTGACCAACGGCACAGTTGAATTGTCAACACCTGAAGACAGAGCCTCCCTTTCCTGTCACAGCTGCAAAACATTCCAGAAGCAACCACTGCCCTTTGCTCAGGAATGCAACCGAGCTTGGAAAAATGTGTCTGCATCTGTGTCCTTCTTTAAGTGTTGCAGTGACTTTCTGAGTAATTGTGAAAGATCCAAATCAGAGTAGTGTGGGTTTTACCATGAGGGAGGAGTTAAAAGATGAAGAATGAGAAGTACAGGGGAGAGAGAGAGGGAGACCTCCTCGGTTACCAGCAGAACAATCCATATACTCAAGTCAATGTTAAAGTTAAACTACGTGAGTTTTTAGTTCTGTGACTCTTACATCTGAGTATTAATATGTATGATCTCCACAGTTTTTGTCTGAATGAAGAGTCCCCTCAAGCAGTTATTGTTGTTATTTTGGTGCTCTCCACTTCTCTTGCTTTTTAAAAATTTTTATGTCAGCCTTTATTGCAATTTATATGTATCCTAAAGCTTTGCAATTCTTGTTTGTGCTGGGTACTGTGATGCAAAGAAGGGATGGAGGCCTCTACTACAAAGAGCTTGCAGTCACAGAAAAGATGGGAGTGACTGTCAGACAGAAAGATGCTGGTTTACTCAGAATGTTGTAAGGCTTGGGATTCACATGCGTTCATACATTTCAAATGAGTTTTCTTACAGGAGCTTGTCGTGATCAGTTTTTGGTGTGATAATCCTAAGAGACAGTGGGAGTAGGAGACAGAAGTTCAGAAATCAATAGACAAATGGAAAACTAAGTGATATATATTTCTTTGTTAATCTTGCAATTGGAGGGGATCTTACACTTTTGGCCTTTGTCAGAGTAGTAGAGTAAGCAAATATTACTGTCATAGTTTAGATAAAATAAATAATGGAAAAATAACAGAAATTCCTGGAAAATGCACAATATTGTGAAGTAGGTGTGGGACCTTCTTTCAAGAAGAGCATCACTCTCAGTGCCAGTTG
Source organism: Caloenas nicobarica (assembly GCF_036013445.1). Lineage (NCBI taxonomy): Eukaryota > Metazoa > Chordata > Aves > Columbiformes > Columbidae > Caloenas > Caloenas nicobarica. The sequence continues at coordinate 20,013,332 of NC_088250.1, read as the reverse complement.
TCTGGGGAAACAGCATATTGCCTTACCTGCTAGTGCTGGCAAGGGCACTCTGATAATATATACGGTGGAGTCACATTTGATGACTGTTGCTCCTTGGCTGTGTCTCCTGTGTGATTCTGTCCTAACCCATAAAAAACATGCACATATGCTCCATTTATCTCGTGCAGTTGAAAGACAGAAAGAGTGGGTAATTATACTAAGAAAAAAAGATAGTCCTTTTCAAGGTTCATGTCTTCAGACAAGTCAAGCGTATACAAGTAACACATTTGGCACTTATATTTGAAATAGCAAAATGAATTTTTTTGAATCTTGTAATTATTTTCTCAAGTTTGGCAGAAAAATTGGATCAGGGATCTTAAAATCAGATTCCTTCTAGTCACTCATATAATCTCTCACAGAGCATTTTGACTGCCTGTCCTGCAATGCATGCTGGAAATTGGTATTCCACAAAGTCAATTATAGTTCTGAGTCAGTAAGTAATCAACGTGTCTGATCTGATCATTTAGCAGCATCTTCTTCTGGCCGTGTACAGTTGACAAAAATTTGAGAGGTTAATAAATAGTGGGGAAAAGCTGTCCAGTGATTTTGTTCTTTTTGTGTTAGCTAGTCAGGAACCAGGAGCCTGTTGTGCTGGTTCCATGCGAAGAACACCACCACCAAAGCAAGTATTTGGTCTGTGGTGCTCATTTGGAGCCATTCCCAGTTAGAATTGCTGAGACAAAAAGGTCAGAGATCTACAACAGAGCCTAAAATGTAATTGGACTGTTATCTCCAATGATGGTTGAGGAGCAAGTGCTGTTCAGGTATTTAAAGATTTATGATTTATGACTTTTCATTATTTATTCTTTTTGTAAGTTTCCTTCTGGAAGAAAGCTTGGCACAAGATTGTGAGCATGTTTGATCTTTGTGTGCTTTATCATCAGTGATGCGGCTGTCTTAAAGATAGCAGTTAGTGAGGAAATACAAATACACATAGCTGAGTTGACTAGTAGAGAAATGAAATTAATACATAATTTAGGTTCCAAAAGAAAAAAGAAAAAAAAAAGCTTACTTCCAGTACCAGTTGTTATAATGCTTCTAATTAGAATTACTCAGCCACACTTGTTTTCATCTTAGGAAATGAAATTATATAAACAATTTGTATAACCACCTTAAATATGAACCGGATGAAGGAAGAGCCAGTAACTTAACGGGAGAATTATGATTAAGTTTTTGTAAACCTCCCAGTACTGCTTTGTCCATCCTCATTCTTTAGCATAGCTGACTTCAAACGCATGAATCTGAGGGGGCTAAAGAAACATCTTCTCTTGTGCCACTCTGCCCTCGCTGCCTTTGCAGAATGGCTGTGCCGGTGACTTTTCACCCAAACCTGTTGCCCAGCCCAGCCCACCTCAGAGCCACGTGAGGACCAGCAGTGACACCAGGAGCCGAGGCAGCAGAGGGTGGCTGTGCAATTGGAAGGTGGTGGGAGCATCAGCTCCCAGAGCAGAGCACATTTGGCCCCAGGGAGAATTGCGGGGCTGTGGCTGCCCTTCCACAGCAGCTTCCAGTGACCTGCACAGGGACTCTAGGGCACCTGTCCCCCGCCCTGTCCCCCCTCCGAAGTCCCTTCTCTCTACATCCAGCTATGCATGCCCTCTCCTCCATCCCACTGACATTTCTGCTTGCCTGGTGGTAAGGGAGCAGAACTGTCAGAAACACATAAACCTTTTATCTGAACTTCATTTTCTGCTGTTTTGATTAAAATTAGCCTCCTGGCCAGGCCCAGCACAAGCAACAGGGCAGAGCCTGGATGTGAGGTTCAAGGAGCAGACGGACCACAGCAGTCCTGTTTGAGGCTGCTGTGAACTGTCTGCAGCCTTAAATGTCTAAATGTCTAACCTCTGCACAAAGCACTACCAGGTCTGTCAGCTGTGGATGGAGACTCTCTTCTGCCCCAAACCTGGCACTTCTGGCAGCCCACATCAGCTGTGGGGGAAGCAGAGGGACAAGTAGCAGGGGATCATTTTATCAGGCCAGCTTGCAGCTCCATTGCAATTCACTGCTAAATCACAAATGAATCTGTGTGATTTCAGTCTCCTGTGTTTAAATATACATTTGTATTATGTATTCCTCTTATTGCTGTAATACACATACAGATCCAGGCAAATATTTGTTCCCCTCTCTTTCCCTCTCTCCCTTTTCTTGAGTTGTCTTAATTGTGTTCAAATCCAGTCTAGATGAGGGATTTTCAGCTTGTGGTCTGCAAACTGCTGGGTTCTGGCAGCTATTCCAAATGAGTCTGGGAAATGATCCTAAGAAAAGCCTGTTGCCACTAGCTGCACGAGGTCCTGCATCTTGACTGGCAAAACTTGAGGGTTCCACAAGATAAAGGAACCTGACATCCCTTGTTCCCCTTTCGTTTCCCCCGACTCAGTTCACCCTTTGCTGAGTGTCAGTGTTGGCTGCTGCAGATTCCAGGGCAATGCTGGGAAAACCTGTGTCCCACAAAACTGTAACAGCAAGGTTTCTGGCATTCCTTATGCTGTAAATGAGTAGCCACTGCTCCACAGCAGTCCTGGGCCTGTGTAAGAGAATGACTCTTTTCTTCTTGGTATACTGGTCCAAACTGGGGGAGGAGGAGGGAGAAGAAAACCAGGAGATTGCCTTGCCTAGAGCTCCTGAACGCTACTTTGTTTGGTTTCTTCAGTGTTACACTCAGTGTTCTGGATTGCTGCCTGGAAAGTGCTGGGTGACCTTGTGGCAGTACAGGCACAGGACAACCTGCAATAATATTGGATTTCACTGCACCAGAAATTCCTCTGGGGAGGATGCATCTTCCTTTCCTCGAGACGGTCTCCTAGACCAACTGCCATGGAGAAGCCGAAGATTCCTGTATTATTGTAGAAATGCTGTGATTTGTTTAACCCAAGTTAGCTGGGAATCCTCTATCTACATTCAGTATTTCCAGGCAAGCTGGTATGGATTACAGTGCTTAAACTTCTCTGGAACAGCAAACATTTTCATACTGTGATTTACTTAACATAGTGCAACAGTCCTTATCCTTTGTACAGCCCACGAAGAGTCACTAAAGAGTCAATTAAGCTAAAGAAAAATTTGAGATTACATTTAAAAAGGAGGTGAATGGTTGATAGATGGCAGCTACAGAATTTGAGCTGGACAAAGCAATATTTTTAGTGAGGTTTTGAAAATTAACGCCAACATTAAAAAGAAAGAGGAGAAAGGGGATAAATTACAAAATACATACAATAGGTCCCTTTCCATTTCACAAGGACAGGGCTGGTTCTGTGATATCCCTAAAAGCCAGACATCACAGAATTTACACAGCTTGGGCTACATACTGAGAGAGGTAAAAAGAGGTCATCTCTTTCAGAAATGTACTATGGTGAATTGGGATGCAAAGAGATGTGGTTAGCTAGGGAAAATGTCAGGTAGAGTAATTTCACCTCTCCATATCAATCTTGGGTTAATTATTGCAATGTTCTTTGTGCATTTATGGAGCAAATTTTTCTCAAGTTGCAGTAAAAATTCACTTACCAGCAGAAGCAGCTGAAGAGTACATTTAGAAATGTCTGTCCCTCACTAGTTATCATGGAAGATGAGCTGAAATTCAAAACAGAAGGAAAAAAGGTGAACATGTCTGGTTTAAATGGTAGCAAGTTAGGCAACTGCAAGCTCTGTAGGAAGTTAGGAGGAGGGAAGGAGCAAATTTACAAATCTTAAATATTTACTGTATTCCAATGCTGATTATATTTTGTTCAGATTGGCAGGAATTAATAGTATTATTCTTTTAGTGTTTTCTTGGAGAATACCTACTGTTTCACAGAGACACATTAACACAATGTTTGTATTTTATTTACTGTTTATTCCCATTACATTATGGAATTAATGTGAAAAATGGGGCATGTTAGTCCATGTTGTTCAGATCTAATAATTTGATTCCAAATGCCTTTGTTTTTAATCAATACAATTACTGCCACTAAAGTATGTGAAGAACACTGAATTAACTGATTAACTAATACAGCAGTTATGAGTTTCATTTCATGCCAGTTACATGTCTGAGACACAGTTGGATTTTAGTGTAAAAGAAAAGCCCTTACACTTCATAGCCAGTATTTTTCCCCCTGAATTTATGCTGTTGAACTTTGCCCATTGCTGAATCAGATAATGATGTGCCCTCATAGCAGGAGGAGATAATGATGTTGATGGGTTGTCCCCAGAAGATGCATGCTGTCCCTTCTGACCAGGCCCCTTCTGCTTTGAGTAGATCTGTCTGGTCATGAAGGTTCATTGTCGTTAGCAGAGCTGTGGTGGTGCTAAGGTGTCCCAGTCAGGGACAAGAGCTGTCTCTTGCACCAGAAGCACTAGGAAGAAAGGTGCTACCCTAATGAAGCTACAGTCCAATTTTGGAAGCCACACAACAGATATATAAACTACGCAGTTTGAGAGACTTGAATGAGACAGGATAGGTAGGTAGCCATTTCAGCACATCAGCACCCTCTGCTTTGGCAAGTTTTTTGTAGACATTGTGGGAAATAGAAGTTTTAAGGAAGATAAAAGGGTGTTTTGTGGATATTTGCCGAGAGCAGAATGCTTGTCTTTTCCACTGATGCACAAATATGTAAATTAACCAGAAGTGCTTGAATGGTTTTTATGTTTATGACAGAAGACTGAAAGCTGTTGAAGTAAAAAATACTTGAATGTCTGTGCCTTTTTTTTTTTTTTTAATGCGTTCTAGTCTAGCCATCAGTGTGGGATTTCTTTCCTCTGTTTAATATACTACCATTTACCTTTTTTAGGAAATATATTCTATATAGATGGAAAACATCAATATAAATTATTAAAAATCTCCTTCTGTGAAGTATGATAACAGGTGTTGCACTGCATATTGTTAGATTACTCCTTCTCAGTTGTGTTTTTAGGAAAAATTTATTTCTGAAAAGGATGACTGAAAAAAAAAGGAGAAGTAGATAGGGCAGCTGGAATCTGAGGCAGATGTGCTGCACTCCTTCAATGTTTCTTCATTTCATGTATGTTCACACAATGCACTGTCCTGAACTTGGGGAAGAAGAAACATGGAATCACCAGAAGAAACACAAACTGGGTTTAAATTTTCTCTTCCCCGCTTGCCAGAGTCTTTACCTTGTTGCTGATCTCCCCAGGGAATTCAGGAGGTTACCTTCAATGCCCTCTAGCCCTTTGTTGACTTTTCCTTTCTGTGTTAAAAAACATCATAAAATGCTCCGAATGAATTTGTAGACCTAGACTTCCAGGATTCCAGTTGCAGCATTCAGCAGTGTTTTCAGTTACTCGTTCTCATCACTTCTCAGAGATGTGAGTAGACACTGTCATCCCCATTTTACAGATGGAGAAGCTGAAACACTCAGAAGTGGAATGATTAGCTGGGGTCACACAATGTGTGAACCGCTATCACCCAAGATGCAGCAGTGCTCTTGCCTCACTTGGGGGCTGTTTTGACTACACTAAAGTCAAGAGTTTTGCCATTGATTTTAATAGCTTCACAATTTCACCCCCTAATTTACACTCCACCCATTTTTTGGCAGCCACCACTTCATCTAAAATTTCATCACCTGGTCCTCAGGAGGCAGTCCGGGCATCTGGGGGTGATGGAAGCACAGGAGAGCCCACCCAGTCCTGTTTGTATAGAGGCATTCCTCCTGGGAGACTTGGCGGTGGGAAATGTTTGTAGGAGTTATAAAAGTGTCTGGAAATGAGTGAAAGAAATTTTCCAGAAGCTCATTAATCTTTAACTTCCCTTCAGTTTGTCTTTTGAATAATTGCTCTGTACCTATAGCACGGATGAGAGAAGCAGATCTTAAAAAACAGTAACCTTGCTGCCTAATATTTATTGTCCTTTTTCATCTTTGTCTTTCTAGTTTGTTTCTTAAGAAGTAAATAATTTCAGGTAAACATACCATTAAAGCCATGGATACTAATAAAACCAGTAATTCTCGTGAGAGACAATGAAAAAAAGGCTTTATTCTTTTGTAGGTTAAAAAAATGCAGCAGCAGAGAAACCTGTGATAACACTATCTTGAGATTCCTTATGACAACTGTAGTCATACCTCGATCAGAATATCAGGAATGCTCACAGCAGAGTTAGCATTTTCTGACATTTTATTCCATACATGCAGTGTAGTTATAGCAGCTGTTTCATTGTGGCAGAGAAGTAGAAAAAATGACAGGAAAATAAGACATCATTAGGCATGTTCTGGGGGTTTTTGTGCACTGGTCATAGTCTGTTTCAATATTCTTTTTCCCTTTGACATTCACAGTGAAGTATCACTTTTGGTAATAGCTGAATCATTTTGTGTTAAAAGGACGGACATTTACAGTTTGTCAAAGAAAAATTGTAGAAGTGTTAATAATGCAGTTTTAATTTAACTTTCTGAAATAAATTTCCAATGTCGGTTGTATTTAAACATTTAAAGGGACACATTTTCCTGTTTATGCTATTAATACATGTAAATTACTAAAGAAAAGCAATTTTAGAATGTATTTTAAAATACAGCTTACTCTTCACATTGTATTACATTTAAAGAATACAGATTTTTACACAGTCATCATTATTTTGAATATTTTGCTAGTAGCCCATTTGCTGACAGTATCCAAAACATTTTACAAAGATAGAAATTATTAGTATTCCTCTCTCCAAAAAGGGGAAAGTGAAATAGTATGATTACATGATTTGTGTAAGGTCATGCAGTCAGAAAACAAGAATAAAACTGAGCTGTCTTAAACACTGGTCCTCACAATTTCTACTAGTCCATTTTCCTTGGTTTACTTAGTCTGTAGTTTGTTGCATCTATGGGTATTTAGATTATAGGTGCTATAGTTTTATGAAACTCAGAAGATTTTAAAAATGTGATTAATTCCTGTTTCCGTGGAAGTTCCCTAATTTCGCAGACATCTTTGTGATGACTGTGTTTTCATCCGTCCATATCTTGCGTGCTTCCCACTTTTGTTGTTTATGGATGTTTCTTAAGAAACTCTGTGGGTGTCATTTGTGAGCATGGGTGGTTTGGTAATGCTTTGGTAATGCAATTTTAGACTATCTAGACTGGCTACAGGTCCTTTTAAATACTTGAATTGTTTGGTAAACTTAGATGAAGAGCAGCAATAAGTGCTCTTTCTGGGTAATTTCTCCTCTGTTAATTCCAAAGTGTTGCTAAGGCCCCTACAGAGCTGGCATGAGGTTAGTCATTGTCAGTTTGGGACTTTTCCAGCTGGGAGATGTGAGCAGGCAGTTTTCTCTTGGGCTGCCTATGCTGTCCTGCAGAGAGTGCTGGGGAGCACAGGTTGGTGCTCTCAGCTGCTGCATACGTTTGCGAGGAGATAGTGAAGAGGTGACTGAAATGTTTCCAGCATGGTAGTGATGATTGTTTTTCTATTTCCACTTTTCTTGTCTTCTGGAGGAGCGTGGTAAGGTCTCTGCAGATATGACTGTGGTTTGGGTTGGACAGAGCGCAGTCCTGGTGACATGTCCCAACCATAAGAAGTCCCTGTGGCAGGGAGTGTGTGTGAGGTTTGTTATGTACTGTGCACCCTGGAGGGTTGGTTAGAGATCGTGACATGGGTTCTTTTCTGATGACAAGCACTGGTCAGTGTATCAGCATGTTCCACACAGGGCTGCTCCAGAGATCCAGCACAGGCTAACAGAGCACAGAAATTCCTACAATATTGGGTATATTTTCCTTCAACTTTTGAAAAAAATGCTTTTCAAAGGACCTTTCCATGACAGGATCTCTGGCCAGTTGCTCCTTGGATGTTTTTCAGCAAGCTGCATTCATGAAGTGGATTGTTTTACCAACAGCATTGTAGCAGAGGTTGATGCAGTCTGCATAGACACACGTTTTCTGCAGATGGAAGTAAGACCAATGGAGTTGAATTAGGATACTCTATCCAAGACCGCTTTCCACGTGGAAATACACTCCCACAGCTCTGATACTGTATGCTCAGCTTTATCCCTGCTATATGGTTATTCTGTACCATCGGAAATACTAGTTTTTATTGGAGAAAGAGTCATCTCTGCAAAGACTCTTCGTCTTTGGAATTCTTTCTATGCCTTTGATCTGAAGTAGTTCAGATCAATAACATATTACCAAAAAAAGGCAACTTTTTGGAAATGAATACTAGGAATAGAAGGCAGAGGTGTTGTGTGGGAGGGCTGTGGGGACTTTTACTATTTGTCAGCTGTATCTTACTGACTGGCTCTACCTTCCCCAATATTGTGGGAATTTTTTTTTTTTTTTAATATTTTATTTCCTCCTGTGTGAACCAGGCACTATTAGACTTTCTGGAGATGTATACAAGGATATTCAAGCATGACAGTCATAAATGGCAGTCATCAGAAGTCATTTGGAACCAGTAAGAGCTAAAGATGCTCTGCTTCCTGAAATGCACTGAGGAGAATCAAATGCTTGACTCCAAACCCATTGAGTCAATTAGAGACTTCCTGGTGATTTCAGCAGGTTTTGGATTAGGCCCCAAATCACCAATAGCAGTAAATACTGGGAGTGTAAAACAAACAGACCTCATAGTGAGGTGGCTGTTGCTGCTGCCACCTTTCGATGTGTGTGGCTTTTGTCCTTTGTTTCTTCTGGATCCCCTGCCAGCCAGCAGGAAAACAGATGTCACTTGCAATTCTTTTCGGTGCCCTGGTTGGAAATAAAGGGATCAACAGTAGTGCACAGGTTTATCTGATCACCCTGGTAACCTCACATGCCATGCTTAAATCCAATAAATACAGAAACTTGTTCTCTCTTCGAAGATGAGCTACACTGAGGTCATTGGAAAAAACAATTCATTGGCTTCTGTTTTATTTCATCTTAGTTCTTTGCAGTACGGATTTCCTACGTTTCTCGTTTGAGAGTAGTAAGTTAAGTCACCTCCATCATTTGATTCTATAGATCTAAATTGCTGTAGATCTAAAGCATTCATTCCTATGTAAAGGCTCAGAAGAAACATCCCTTTACAGCTATTTAACAAGGGGAGTAGAAAAATGTATTTTTATAAGAGGTATTCTTGGATTTTATTTAGCAGATTCAAATAACTTGACAAATACAGACCTCGTGTTTGGTCTCTATTGTTGTTCATTATATTATTTATTATTTATTTGTTTGCATAGGGCTTGCTCAGTGATGTAAGAAGCACAGAAATAAAGGCAGCCCTTGCTCTGTAGTTTATAATCTAAGGCCTATTTCTCCGGAGATTAAATGTGTGCATAAAATTATACACATGAATAGTCCTATTTAAATCCATGGTATTGCTCTCATGCATAAATATTTGAATCTTCGAAGGAATAGAGACTAAAATTGTTACTTTCTCTGCTTCACCCCAATTTAAATAGGGAATTTTGTGATTGGCTTCATGAAGGGTTTGGTTGAATGGCCCAACTGTACATCCATAAATGTACAGACGCAGAGTTTGTTAATGCTGAAAACCATTCTTTACAGTTTCTGATGATCATTTTCTGTTTCCCCTTACCAACACCTACAGCTTTCCCATCTTCACTCTCCAGACCCATATGCAGCTTCTCCCCTATGGGGGGATCAGCAGATCATAGTAAACAGTTTGTGTGCGCTGGCTGGAAAAGGGCATGAAGTAACTATAGTTCAAGATGGTGCTGCTGTGCTGCTTCATCTCATGCTGAGGGAAAGCTAAGAACAGGTACGCTTGTCACCACAATGGCCAGGAGATGAGTAATAATTTGTAAACTCTTCTAATTGACTTGCATTTTTGACCTCTTCACCTGATAATTTTTCCCTTATTCAGAAGTCCTGAAAAATGTGATCATCATGTAGTTGCAGTCATACAGCTCCTTGCAACATGTATATACTTTAGTCACATTAATTCTTAAAAAATACCAAAATGTGCTAAGAAGGTAATTAAACATGCTGCTCGCTCTCTGCTGTTTTATAGCGAGAGTTACTTCTTTTTTTCTAAGTGCTTTCTAAGCCTCCCTTAATGGGAGAGCCAAGATTGTAAAGTCTTACAAAACATTTCTTGGACTTCAGCCAAGTTATGGCTGTCATCCTAAGGTATGACCCCTTACAGAATCCATTTTTTTGTGATGGCAAGTTGTTGCGGGAACACCGTATCTCTGGTGTTACATTTCTCTGCCTTCGAAGCATGACAACCTTTTTTACAGCAAGCCCAATCCAAGCCCTGTGGTTCCGCTTGTTGCAGTTCATCTTGTTGCTAGAGCAGCCAGAGTTCACTGCGGTAGCTTTGACAGGGTGTGTCTTTGGGGGGACTCTGTGCTGAGCATGTCTTTTGGATGGCAAGGACGTGTTTCCTCAGTAAGGGTGACTGCCTTGGGCTTGCTGCTCCAAGGGCTGTATTATTGATCATCTCCTTAAGCACCACCTTGTGGTTGAAATAAATTTAGACATGTAAAGGTGTCCTCAAAAATTGCACAGTGCCACACAGTGAGGTTAAAAGGTGCTTCAGGAAAGCACGTCCACCCCTGAGCCATGTGCACGATTCACTACAGCTGTGACAGATACCTCACGGACCCTCCCAGGCCTCAGGAGATAGAGGAACCCACCTCTCTGGCCATCTGTGCCTGTATCCACTGTCTACCCTCTTAGCAAAGCTTCACCGATGTCTAACTTGAATCTTTGTTACAGCAATTTAAACTCTTCATTTCCTGATTTCTGCAGGATGGACTAGGTCACTTCTTTCTTCTTTTCAAAGGCTTTTTAAATCTGAAAGCTTTTTTATCGTGCTTCTGCTAAGACTTGCCTTTTCCTTAGCTGAACAACTTTGATTATTTATGTTGTGCTTTCTGATTATTCTTGTTGCTCTCCTCTAAATTCTGTCCAGTTGGTTTAGATACTTTCGAAGTAAAGTGGGCAAATGAGACCCACTGCTTTAGCTTAGGTCTTAGCTGACTAAAAGCAGAACTGCATTATGTATCTCATCTGTTACTACGTGCTTACTACTCGCTTTCACGCAAGTGTGATGTTTCTTACCCAGTTCTGTTTAATATCTGTTATAAACTGGAACTGCTACTAAGACACTTGTTTCCAACCCTGTCTTTATATAGCTGCTTCTGCCTGAAAAGTAGTCAGCACTATCCCTGTTATATAATAGCATCGTATTTTCTTCAAACCGATGTCAAACCTGTATCAAATTGTAAACTTATTCTCCAATGTACATGCAGCCCTCTCGTCCTGAAGTGTCCTGCAGAATCAATCAGTGTACATTCTACTTTATACCATGTTAATATTTAATAGTATCAGATGTGATACATTCTTGAGAAGGCTTCTCAGAACAGACCTCTGGTATGACTGCCAGTTGAACAGAGCTTCACTGGTAATTGCTTTCAAAATATACTTTTCCAGCTGGCTTTGCACTTATTTTATAAGAATTAAATCTGCCCTTTGCAGAAGAGATTATCATATGAGACAGTGCCCAAGTCTTACTAAAGGGTTGGAAAAACTACTATTTCTTCCCCAGCCTCTGTGTTGCTCCTTGTTCATGGAAGGAAATTAGATCTGTGTGGCATTACTTGCTCTTGATTAATATACGTCACATGTGACTCATCTCCCTGTTCTTTTCCAGGTGCTTACAAATTGACTTTTTCTAGGAAGTCAAGTTAAGCTGACTAATCTATAATTTTTCAGCTCTTCCTTTTCCCATTTTTCTGTCTTCTGCTTTCCTTAGTCCCCTAGAATTGTCAGAGGTGACTGCTGATGGTTCCAAGATAGCTGCAGCCCTCTTTAAGTTTCTTCAAGCTATTCAAGTTTCCTGCATGAAATTCTACAAACCCAGACAGTCTTAAAATAGCTCATTTATGTAATATTTTCTCATCTGTTCTTTTGCTTTTTCAGGCTGAGATTTTACTCCTTTCACTCTACTACTTAGGATGTTGGCCATCTGTCTGCCACTGATCTGTCTAGTGAACACTGATATGAAAAATGCATCAACTGCTTATGTTAATAGATTTCCCTCTGTTCAGCAGTGGATCAACACTTTTCTTTCTCTTTGTTTTACTACTAATGTACTTGTGGAATATATTTTGTAGCTCTTGAGATTTCTTGGTAGATGTCTCTTTTTATGCCTTTTCTTTTCTAATTTTGTCCTTCATTATTCAAACTATTTTTTGAACTTGCCTCTAGTAAGCCCCTTACTTTATCCTTTCTGTAAGTTTCTTTCTTATATTTCAGTGAAGAAGTCTTTCCTTTAGCTAAGTTGAGGCTTTACTACAACTTCTATCTCTGTGCTAGGTTATATTGTATGCATCGTTAGTATTGTTTCATTAAGTAAACACCAGCTCTCTTTAACTCCTTTTACCTTTCACTTGTTCCACCATGACCTGCTCCAGGAATTTAGCTATCAGTATTCTCTTTTTGTGGGAATAATTCTTCATTGTCCATTGTTTCTAGTTTGATGTTCTTACTTCATTCTGTAAAGTTCTGACACTGGATTGTTTTGTGATCGCCTTCACCCAAGTTACCTTCTGTCTTTGCAGCTGATCCTTCTGCATTGGTCAGGATCAAATGCAGGCGAACAAGTTTTCCTGCTGCTTTCTGCAGGTTCTTGTGCTGTGCCTTAACTTTCACCTTGGGTGTTTGCTGTACTTTTGGATTGAATCAGATTTCTTCTTAATGCTCTCTTATATTCTGTTTAGATTAGGATGGGAGATTTATTGACAATTTTTCATCCATATTCAGTTTTTTCAGCTATTAGTTTTGTACATCATTGTAGCTTAACGGACACTGTAAAGAACAAAAATATAATTAATTTTCACTAGTCTACTGCTGTAAAAGTCTCTTGTTTTTTGTTTTATGCATTTTATCTCTCCTTTGAAGTGTATTCCTAATTAGAATTAAAATCTGGAAGTTAGATTGAGTATATTGTACTTTATTGATTTTAAAAACTTCTAAGAATGTAGAATTTAAAAATAATTCTCATAATGTCTTTAATGCCGATTTGGCCAACCATTTAAGTGTATATTTACCTTCAGTCTCATTGAATTTGATGAGAACTTGAAATCCTTTCAAAAGGAAATGGAAGCAAAAATTATTAATACTCAGAGTGAGATCTCTGTTTTCATTATTTGTACACCTGATTGAAATTGTTGTTCAGCGGTGTTGTTTGCATGAGAGGCATCTTTCAAAAGATTCTTGTTATTCTTAGCATGCCTTAACTGCAAATATAGACTGTCTAAGGCATGCTCCACACAGTTCCAGAAACCAAGAAATACTGAGAAATGTTCTACCACCCTCCTGGTGGGACAGAAATATTTATAACTTAAAGGAGTATTTGAAAAATTGGTGACTTATTAATGAGAAAAATCAGGAATCCAAATTTTTTTTCAGAAACTTCTTGTAAGGTATGAGTAGAAGTGAAAAACCATTTGCATTGGTTTCCATGTACAGCCCTCTCTGTTAAGATTATCTTTATTGTTTTCTGTCATGTGTTTTCCTCATTTTCCCCTTCCCAGCTGACCTGTATTCTCCTGGTACATTTGTAGCTCCTAGCACTATTTGATTACTACATGGACTTTGTCACATCATTAAAATCCTGTGGGGGCCAAGGAACAGGTGTCCAGCTTAAGAAAACTGATACCTGGTAACCCAGTAGTATGTTTTTTGCCATACTTCCCACCTGGCTGTACGGGTGTACAGGAGTTGTGGCTGCCATGGGCCGAGGTGCAAGGTCTTGCCCTTGCGGGGCACCTCTGTGTTTGGGATGATCTACCCTGTCAGCAACCCCACAAAGCTGGCCAAAGTCAGCCCTCGTGTCGTGTCTTCTGACGTTTCACACTGGGACTAAATTTGGTCCATTCTGTTAACTACCAGTCACCACAAAGCAAAATGTCTTCCCGTCATTCTGAGGTGGCTGTTGAAGTTTGGTTTTGTTCTCCTTTGTCTCCATTTCAACAGTCCTTTAACCCTCTGCTTTCCTTTTTCCCTTGTGTTGCGCCATGTGCTGCTTCTCTCCCCTCTCACCTGTTCATTACATGCCTGTTTTCCCATTTCCATCATCGCCTTCTCTGTTTCCCTCTTGTAGAGCCCCAATACCCTTCCCTTTCACTCTTCCCTTTGCAGAACCAAGTCACCTGCTTTAATCTTTTTCCGTCACCAGCTCCTTTGTAAAAGGAGCTCCTCTAAGGGAGAGGAGAGCTGAACAGAAAGATGTGCCAAAGGAGGAGAGGGTTTCCGTGGTGGAGACGGAGCAGCAGGCACAGGCGCAGCCGCCCGGGGAGGAAGGCGATTGTGCCCACAGCGGGTCAGGAGCAGCAAGCAGACGTGCTGGCTGTGTCCGCGTAGCGCCAGATCTGGTGTGATGTTTGGCCGTTGCACACTTCATTAGTACTTTGGCGAATTTAACATGTATTTCTTATTCATCTTCACATGTCATGTCACTGTTTTAATGCTGAGTAGCATTAAGAGCCAAGTTTGTCTTCAGGATGCCTTCAGAGAGCTTTTTCTACTCATGTCACCTGAACAGAGCTTGGACTTAAACACCATTATTTTTTTTTACAACTTCATTGTTAATTTTTTTTATTTTAGCCTTTATTTTATTTTACTGCTCAACCTTTAAAAATGTATTTAATTTCATTTTATTTTTCAGACACCTCCTATTGAACCTCACATCCCACATCGTCCTACTAAAACCATTACACAGGTAATAGGACATAGATGTGCTGTAGAGCCAGGCTGTTAGACAAATGGAAATAATTCCTATTTCCAATGGTGTGATACGTATCAGCTGAAGTGATGCTGTTAGATGTGATAACTATGCGAAACTTTAAATCCCAAATATATACTACATTGCTCTGCAAAAGCAAGCATCTGTGCAAGGACTTTCAATTTAGGGAAAAGAGAACTTGTGTTTTGTTTTGCAGAAGGCAGTATAGAGATTGCAGAAATTTTTAAATCTGTGTGTCTTGGTCCCTTTTTTTCTCTATGATCACCAAGGTTCCTTCAGAAAAGATCCTCAGAGCTGGAAAGATTTTGCGGAATACAATTCTGTCCCGAGCTCCTCACATGATAAGAGATCGTAAATACCATCTGAAGACTTACAGGTGTGTGAGCTGATTGTATAGAGGTCTCTGAATTTTTATGCCATCCTCTGATTTGTGATTTATGCCTTACCATACTTGCAGGTCTCAAAAGGTCTGAAATTATTCTGTGAAGCTGTTTGAATCTGGATGTTATGCAGTTTTTAATGGGCCTGGTAAATCTTTTCTGAAGTAATTTGACTGGAAATTGAGTCCATGATTGTGAACAGAGCATTCACTTACAAAAACTCTTCCAAAGTTAATAGCATAGTTAGCTGGAATATTGTGTGCAATATCAAGTTAAAATGTAGATTCTGTTCTCTTAATATATCAGTAAGAGATAATAGGAAAGCTCATTAATATATTATGTTACTGTACTGATTGCTACAGCGGTGTTGCTCAGTGCGGAGTTCTGAAAATTCACCTGGTGAGGAACATTCCTTATGCAGATTTTCTGCTCTATTTAAAATTAATTTTTTTTCAGTGTATTGCCAGGCTTTCTTATCTTCCTGCTGGTGGCAGCACTGTCTTGCTGAAGTGGGATAACAATGGCAATTGTAGAAAAAGCATCAGACTTCAAGGAGTCAGGATCTATCTACTATTGGCTTAAGAACCAATCAACTTGTTTTAGTGTCTAAAGTTTAAATCAAATACCTAATGCATTATTCAGAGTATATTTAAATAAAATATGGTTTCAAATATCTGAGTATGTCTTTTTCTAAAGAGTAAATCAATATGTTGCTGATTGGCTTTTGAGGTAAGTGCATTGATTTTCCATATTTCAGTCCAAAATGTATTCAATATGTTGCAAGGTATTTGGAGCTTGTGAGGTGAGCTGGAATGTACCATGATATGACATTGCTCGTGGTTCTAGAAGAACAAAAGAACATGTCTGATAAATGAAGACCAATGCTGGTCCAAACAACTACACGATTTTATACATAACTGAGAAAAAACTCTTACTGTTCTGTCCTTGGGTTTTTAAGTATGGAATGTCCAAATTTAGATTGGATCCAGGTGAGGGAAAGTTTTATCATCAAAATGAGATTTTAAGTGAAAGCATTATTTAAGGTAAATTTCAGCAATTTCAGTATTATCTATTTCCTTGGGGTCTGAAAGTGATGCATGGAAAGTGGAGCCACGACAACCTGTCTAGCAGGACTGGCCAGCTCCCTCTCTGATCTCCGTGTGGTTACATTGCATATTTACTTCTGCTGACCTAGGGAGTGTTATGACAGAGAATTTTCTTTAGTGACCATGTGGCTTTTTGGTTTCGCCCCCCTCCTCTTCAGGCATTCTCCAGAACTTCAGGCCTGCTGTTGTCTGCCTCTGGGTCATTCAGGAGCTGCGAAGTGACCAGCACCAGCATGAGAGCGCCTCAGAAACCCTGCAGACTTACAAACCAATGTCCCCACATATAATGTGGCTGGAGTCTGGTTACAAATGGAGGAACATACTCATACCACTCTTCCTGTGGAGGCTGTTCTCATTGGCAAAGCTTTTACAGTGTTAGATGATTGATTTCATGCAGGATTCTGAAAAATAGGAGGCTTTTTCTATCCCATGGTATACAGAGAAAGTTTCCTTAGAAATCTAGGCTGGAGGTTGTTGCCCTGGTGCAACAGGTTTTGTACCAGGTGGCACAGGCTCACTCTGACCCTCTGAACTTTGCATTTCACAAAACCCTTGTTGTTCTGCTGAGGTGATGCTCTCAACACTGAACACCTTCACTGGCATTTCAAGCATATATCCGTAGGTGTGGTAGCATTGTATTGTCTGTAGGAAGATTGGACTAAGGTTTTAAGATGTCACTGTTCTTGGCAGACACTGTGATCTCTCTCTTGGCTAGCTCCCTTTTCATTTCTCTCTATTTATTCATCCTTCAGGCAATGCTGTGTGGGGACAGAGTTAGTTGACTGGATGATGCAGCAAAGTCCTTGTGTCCATTCACGAAGCCAGGCTGTTGGCATGTGGCAAGTATTGCTGGAAGAAGGTGTTCTTAACCATGGTAAGATAATGAAAATCACCATCTTGACTAAAACATGGGAAGTTTGTGGCATCAGTGCCTCTGTAGGTTTCTTTCATGAAAAAGAAAGGGATCATGAGTCCAAAATAAATGCTGCAGAGCAACCTCAGTATTACATGAATCTTGCTACCAGTTATACCTTTTCAACTTATGAGAATATTGAAAAGTAAATGAATAATTTATAATAACTCTAATTATACTTAGGAGTACACTAGCTTGTGATTTTATTGCAAGAGCTGTATAGCACTCAGGCCAAAACCAAGAGGTGTATTACTGTACACAAAACTGATGTTCATCAAAGCTATGCAGCATTTGGAAGTGAACATGAGTGTTTGTATTTGCTCAGATCCATAGTTTTGGAATAATTTTCAATGGTTTTGGAAATGTTCCCAAATTCAGCACTCCAAGTATTCCAGTACAGAGACCTGGGATTTTCTTAGTTATCTGACTGTACTTTACATTGACTTTCAGTTTCCATTTGGCAGGATTTACTTGGTAACAGGATATTCTAGCCCCCAAAAGGGTAGCTTTCCAAAGTAATATTACTATTGAAGCTTCGCACATACAGTTTTATTAAGTTCAGAAGAACAGTTGTATTATAGTACACTTCCATTTATCCTTTGTTGTGCTTCCCATATCCCACAGAGAAATTTCCACACTGAGAAGGCAGATTGTTTCCACTGCTTCCTTACTCTAAGGGCTCTAGCTTTAATTCCTGCCAAATATTCCCTTGAACTCCCAGGGGCAAGCTGTTGCAAACTGCGTCACAGTATCTAGCTCAACACATCACTCTGACTTGCTTGGAAGGCCAAGAGTTTGTCCTTCACCATATCACAGCCTCTCTTTAGAAGTTTTCTCTTGGTAGTCTGTCCATTAAGTTCTTCTACCAGTACACAGGTCAATGAACTTGCCCATGATGAACTTGCCCAGGATATCTTGATGATGTACATTTCTGGTACATCAGGAAGAGTTTAGATGCTTTCGTTATCCTTTAGCCCTGTCTGAAACATATAGGAGAAAGTGTTCATGCTAGAGAACATGTCTTAGAAATTCCTGATGTAACTGTTTCCCTCAGCGTGAATTGTTTGCTTAAATGAAGTGGTTTGAAACAAGAACAAAACCAGATCTAATAAGAAAAAAAACATACACATCTGCACACACGTATGTATACATATCCACAACACACATATATTGAAGCCTTTTGTAAAGTGTAGTACACAATTTCAAAGTGTACTCTTCAAGCGACATAATGTGGACATATGTGAGAAATATGTATCTCATACTCTTGCAGTTTCTCCTTAGATTTCTTTTCCTTCTTAACCAATATATCTGTGACATATACAATGCTGCACAGATTTCCACAAGGTTAACTTCAATGAAGAGAGCTTAGTGTTTGATATTTTATATTGTTTTCAGTGGATCAGGAGCACCACTTTCAAGACAAATACTTATTTTATCGATTTTTGGATGATGAGCATGAAGACGCCCCTTTGCCAACCGAGGAAGAGAAAAAGGAGTGTGATGAGGAGCTACAGGACACTATGCTGCTTCTGTCTCAGATTGGGCCAGATGCTCATATGAGGATGATTCTCAGAAAACCGTAAGCAGATTAATAAGTTAATATTAAACATGGGCCTTCCTTGTGACATGGAAACAAGAGAAATCTACATTTATTGCCAGGCATCCTTTGGCCAGTTATTTCACTTGAGTGCCAGTTTGTTTAACCTCTAAAGTTTTAAAGTCCATATTAAGTCATTTGCAGTCCTTATTAATGCTTTTAAGTTGAACTGTGTGTTGAGAATAACCATCAAAGGCTGTGAATGCCATCATATTCACCTTGAGGAAAATGCTGCATTATGAATTTTTATTTCATTTGCAAGTCTCCCCAAAAGTAAGTTGCAGGTAATAGAAGAGTCCTGCTCCATTAACACTCTGTGTAGATGCACCATTCAATTAACTATGCTGCTTTCAGTCGTTGTGAGCGGGTGGAGTGGTAGGACAGTAGCACAGCAGGTACCTTTCAATTACAGTTGACAGTGCCAGCCATTAATTAGGTTCATCCTTGGTAGAACTTTATTGAATTAAGATAGGCTGGACTTGGCCTGTTGTCATTTGCTAGCAAGGTGTGAAATGTGGCTCTATGGGTTTACTTATCCATTCTTACTGTTACAAAATCGATACACCAAAAAAAAAAAGCTTTCTGTACCTAGACCACAGAGGATATCTGCCTAACCTTTTCATAGCTATCAGATCATGTCCTCTCACTCATCGGTTGGCTAACCATTGTTTCAGCAGTACATTCTGGTCACACTGAAAACTGTGCTAAAGGCCTTTTTTACAGGCAGCTTTATAGTGACTTCAGAGCAACCAGTATAAACTCTATTTGACCCTCCATTGAAGGCAACCTCTTCATTATGCAGTGTCACAGTTTAGCTCCAGCTGGCAACTAAGTACCACATGGCTGGTCGCTCAGTCCTTGCCTCCCCAGCGAGAAAGGAAGGAGAATCAGAGGGGAAAAAAAAGGTAAAACTTGTGGGTTGGGATAAAACAGTTTAACAGGACAGCAAAGGAAGAGATAAAAACGGTAATAAAAATAAAAGGATATACAAGCAAGGAATACAAAATGCAATTGCCCACCACCCACTGATGCCCAAGCCAGCTCCTGTGCAGCAATTCCCTCCCCTGGGCAACTTCCCCTGTTTATATACAGAGCATGACCTCCTGCAGTACGGAATATCCCTTTGACTACTTTGGGTTGGCTGTCCTGACTGTGTCCCCTCCCAGCTTCCTGTGAAAATTGAGTCCATCCCAGCTGAACCCAGGACATGCAGGTAGTGTTTGGAGGCCACTGAAGACATATTTTACTGCTAATTAAGCACACTGAGAATAATGAACTGTTTAATGTCATCTTCACTGAAGATTTAGTTGTAAGGGTCAGTTCGGGAAAGATGAGTACGCAAAGCTGCATCCTGCTCCTCTGAGGCCATTGGCAAAGTTTGTCTTTGCTATGGGACAGGATTGGGCTCTGCCTATGGTGTGAGAACATTTTTTTTATGCTAAAAATGTTTTGAATCCACTTGACACAAGTGGTTGCTCCTATTCTGTTTCTTTCTCTGTCCTTTCCCTGCTCCATTCTTGCCCCGTGTTGTCTATTTAGATCATAAGCTCATTTAGACAGCACTTTTCCAAATATCTTGCTAAAAGCATTGAATTTCAAAAAGTGCCGTCACATATATGCACTTATAAAAAATAGGTAACACTACCCTGTAGGAATGGTTTTAAAGTATGAATTCCCTTTCCTCTGTTTATTAGAGGTCTAGTCAACCACAACCAAAGGAGCTCTCACTCCCCGTTACACAAAATACATAGACAAACCAGACTGGAAGCAAGATGCCTCCATAAACCCTTCTGGTGTCAGGGAAGTGAGATGCTTTGTCCTCACAGAGATGCGAAAGAGGGCTTCTTGCACCCACAAGCAGATGCCAGTCATTAGGCGCCAGTGAGCAGCGCTGTGTGTGCTGTGACTCTGCACCTCTGCGCTGTCCCCTGTGCCCCAGGCTGACTGAGTAGGTTGGCTCTGGGAAATTGTCCCCTTAGGCTCTTGGGATTTTTGGCTGCCCTACCGCATTTGCTTTCCATCATGACTTTGAGAGCAGGCAGTGTAAGTTTACAGTGGCAGGATCAGTGTTGATGATCATCCACACTACTTGCAGAGAGCTGAAAGGCTGGAATGATGCTGTGAAAGTACTGCTCTCCCGTGTCATCACTTGCACAGAATCACCCAAAAGAATATTCATAGGAGATTTTTCATGCAATACAGTGAGAGGGGAAAGAAGTTTTCTCAAGACTGACAGCTGTCTGACATTTTTCCCTATCTCTGTGGCTGAAAGTGCTTATTTTTGCTGCCCTTTGCTCATGGAAACTAGCTTGTTCTGTCAGGCACCATATTAACTACTGCTCTACTATTCAGTTTACGTATGTTATGATTTTGTTAGTTGAAAATCCACCATGGGCTTAGCTGTATCAAAGCTGTTAAAATCTCCGTGAACTCTCGGAGGCCGTGCTAGTTTTGACTAGACACTGTTACAGCTGCCAGAAGTTCAAGGAATTGCCAGGGCTTCAGAGACGCTGGCTCTAGCTGACCTGAGCAGGACCCACAATTTTCAAACCAACACAGCTGCATTTTATAATAGTCACCATTTCTGGAGAGGTTGCAGAACTCACATAATTACCCTGAAAGAAATAAGACAATATTCTTTGATGAGAAGATTACTTTGAGAATTTGATTGTATAATGAAGCTGTTGCTTTGAAAGGTACTTTCTATTGTTCAAATCTGAAAATCTCTAGCAAAAAGTGTCACTTGTTTTGACAGCCGACTTAAAAAATTCTCTGTTTATTACATTAACTGCAGCATTTTAACTGTCAAACTGTGAAAGAATGTTCTATAGTTTAAAAAACAGAATAGAGCTCGGGGAAATTTTTGGCAGGCTCTTGTTGCTATTGGTTGTTTTTTTTTTTCTTTGGAAACACATACACTGTGAATGTGAAAACAGCTTTTTGTGAAGTAGCAAACACAGCTCTTTGCTTCTTATAATACCTGGAGCACAGGTGCAGATCCTGAGCAAGCCCCTGGAAAAAAATATTGTAGAGCTAACACAGCTCTTCCTTACAAGTGTTTCAAGTCCTTCAGTATGAAAATAAATCCTGAAAACATTTTTCCAGTTATTTTTATTTTATTTTAGTAGTGTTCGGATATAGCTAACTTGATAGGAAATCCTGATTAAATAGGATGCTATAATACAAAGCTAAACACAATAGTAACAGGAGTCTTTAAAGGGAGAATGGTATTCATCAGACAACAGTATTTAACTCAGATGATTGTATGGATTATATTCTTTTTTAATACTCCAAGCTACTGCAAGTTAGCAATATGACTGAAACCATAAATCTGTGTTACATATGCTTGGTGACTTCACTCAGCAAATTTTTTTTTTTCACTACAAAGAGTATTTGATGCAACATGTGATCATTAAACAAATTTTAGTGTCACTTGCAGAAGTTAAGCTTGACAGGATGCAAGGGAGAGGAAGTGAAAACAAATCTGAGCATGGTAAACAACATTACATACATATATAAAATAAAATAAAAATTTAATTATTGTTAAGAATTTATAGCTTCTGAAAGTCCTGTAAAAATTAAGCAAGATCTATTTATTCTCTCGTTATTAAAATTTTTTATTTAGATATTCCACCCGGCTGTCAGTAGTAAGAACCACACTGGATTTCTCCATAAAGACAGTATTAAGTTCTACAGTCCTTGGTAGAGCTTCCTGCCAACGACATTTAATAAACCACGTGTTATTTCTGGGACAAGAAATACAGGTTATCTTTCCACATATCAATTCATTGACGCTTATGGGTATCATATGTGGTAAATGGTATTTATGGTGTTAATCGAGGAGCGCTGATTCGGGTACAAAGATTACATAATTAGCTTCCATGCTAGAGTAAGTGAACATGCATTCACTCTTGCACTCAGACACAGGTAGTGGATAAAATTATTCGTGTCTCCTGTATATTCTTCATGGTACTTGAAGACAAAATTTGTACTCTGGAAATATATCCTTATTTGACATATAATCATAATGTTATAGGGTCTCTGATCTTTTTCCTTGTTCTTATTATCTGAGAATTTTCTGGTTAGCTGTGTAATAAAAATAATCAATGATCTTGCTTGTCCATACGTGGTTTATCTGTGGCAAAGTACTATGTTATTGTCAACATCCTAGTCACAGAGAAGCTCAATGTCTCTGACCTTGATAAATTCTCCAAACACTGAACAGTTTTTATTGATCACTTAATATCACTCGACTTCTCCTGTCCATTAATGTGTAGCCTCTTTCTCTACCTATTCCATTTATTATCCTGTCTATAACCAGCTATTGCTGTTAGAATATGTCCCCTGCAGAAACTAGGTCTTTACACAGCAGGATCCTACAAATCAACATCAGTGGGTCACCACACAGGTTTTACAGAAGCAGAGATGCCTAATATCTCTCCATGTGACATCTGCAGAAGCAGAAGTAAAGACTGGGTACATCCACTGTAGATTGCCAATCCTCCCAGTATGCTAACACAGGAGGTAAATGGACATACTGAAAGAAGAGTGTATCCTTTTGTCTTGATAGAGATCTTATATAGTATAAGACATCATATATATTTTAAGTTCATGTAGAAATTTGTTAATTGGTTACACTGTGTTTTCCAAGATATGCTGGTTTTGCAAGCACGTAATTAAACTGCTAGTGCCCCCCGTAAATCATTATGAGTTTTATAATTTCAAGCCAGATTTAGAAATAGTAAAGAGTATTTTGAGTCACTAGAGGGCATAGCAGTACCAAACCAATTTTTGTTTCTCCCTTAACAGTTTATTCCATTCTGTATGAGAAAAGAATAATTTCATCTAACACATTTTTGTGTAAATTGGTCTTTAATCTGACTAATAATAAATGCATGTCATTGGTAAGTGAAGAACAGATGAAAAATATCACTTGCTTAGCAGAGATGATGTCAGTTGTCCTAATGTTTTCTATGACTTGTTCGTACTACCTTCATCCAAAAGAAGTCTCCATCTTCTTTTTTGCAGAAAGATGCAGTATAACTCCAGAGTGACACAATTGCTGGGTATTTCCTCTACCTCACATATGATTTAGACAGACTGTTGAACCAGGAGTTGTTGAGGCAGAAAACCTATAGAGCAGTATATTTGTTTATATGAATTTTCTGATCCTCCAGATGCTAGAATCTCCTGTAATACTGACATTTTAGGTAGAAAACTTCTCTCAGAAAGGTTCATTGTGACATTTGTTTCTGGGCTGTCCAAAGATTGAACTGTGCTGTTAATTCTTTTGACAATGCACATTGCAGACAGCGGGGTTTGGAGCACCAGCCTGTTCTCCATGCGAGCATGTGAACATTCTCCTTGGCAACTCCTGCCCCTGGACTGGGCTTCCTGTATCCCATTTCTTCACATCTTAAAATTATCCTCTCTCCCTTCTTATGACTCAAGTTGCTTTTTTCTTCTGTTCTTGGCCCATTGATTTAATTCCTAAATTCTGCTTTTCACGAATCTAAACCACATTGTTTGAAAGGACTCAGCCCTATAAAAGTAACTTGGGATAATGGTTTAAAGGATTTTTTCTGTGTGTATGTAACTCCAATGCAGTCTGAAATTGTATCGCAGTAGAATTTGTCCTTGTAGAAAATAAAGTTGTATTAGACACTTTAACTGAAGAGAATCTTGTGAGTGGGAAAAAGTTTAGGAGTTACAAGCTCCTACAATTTCTTCTCATAGGTGCTGTTTATTATTAATAGATACTCCAAAGCACCGCTGACCCACTGCAGTTCTCAGTATTTGTGTCCTTTTGTAGCAACCACAAAATTTTCCGGTGTGTGCACTACAGAAATGCAGTTATTTCAGTCACAGTGGCAGCCTCATTCCTTCATCAATGCATGCTTTTCATTAATGATGGCTCCTTGTACTTTTCAGTGAAGTTGAAACTACTGAGTGGTTCTTACTTACCTTTGTGGCCAAACAACAGCACTCAGCGTTAACTGTCGCAGTCATTTTCTGTCCTCCCAGGTGCAATGCTGCCTCTGCCAGTTGTTCAGCAGCAATTCACGTGCTCCTTTACAAACCACTGCTCTTCCCTGTTTGCTGCAACTAATTAGTGCCACATGTGGAAAATAGTGCCAGTCCCATACTCAGGAGTCCTTTTGAAAGGAAGTGATCTTTATGTACCATTTCTGATTTATCTGACCATTTTATGTATAGAACACTTGACTTCACCAGGACAGCTGCCTAATCAGGATCTCTCTAAGGTGGTTGCCATGGCTGCTGCTCGGTGTCGTTCAGGTGGTTTCATAGTGCTTCCATCCTTTGTGTGCTTCAGTCCTCCGGCCAGAACCATCGTTCAGTCCCAGCTTAGTGAGGATGTACCCTTCAGTAGACAATACAGCAGCATTTTGTGTTCTTTTGTACTTCTCTGAAGCATTTATTTTGGGCATTTATTGCATTTTGCTGTCTTTTTTTATCTTCCCTCTGTAGACCTGGCCAGAGAACTGTAGACGACTTAGAAATTATATATGAAGAACTTCTTCACATTAAGGCCTTATCTCATCTTTCTACCACAGTAAGTATTTTAAAAAATATAGCTCATCACCAAAAGGGAGGTTGAATTTTGACTTCTGGTGCTTTATTGGAATTGAAGTGCTGACAACCGTTTCCATTTATGCTTTCCATGAAAAGAAGTTATTCCTACCTGTGAGGACCACCCAGTCACTATGCAGATGTAGGTTGTCTTTTGGATATCAGATATAATTATCTTCATGTGTTTCTCCACAGCCCCTACCTCACTCATTTTGCACAGGTGCCTCCATCGGGAGTCCTTATCAGATGCATGCAATCTGATCTGACACCTGGGACAGTGGCACTACTGATTTTTGCAGAATGTATGTCTGATTTCTGAACTATAAGAAGTCTTGACTTGAACCAATTAGGAGGAGGAATTGCACCGTGCAGAAAGGTGTAGTGTGCGGTGCTGACTGGTTGGAGTTTGGTCCTAGAGTGAAGGAAACCTCACATCAGACACCTTCTCTCTGAGTGGGCAAGAACAGTGCACAGAATCAAGAAAAAATGAAATGGAGAGAATGCAAGTGTTTAAATTTTCACCATCATTGACACACTGTGTAGGCAACTGAAACAAGCTGAATAGTACTTTACTTGGTAGCAGCAAGATGTGGGTGCTTTCCGAAAAAGGAAGCTGGTCAAAAATCAGATTTATGCTTGACAATTGCTTATTTGGAAGCTCTTAATATTTTCAATAATTCTCAGATAACTTGGACAGATGCAGCTAATTATGAAACTGCGTTACAGAAAGATAGTACTCTGTGCAAGCGTATAATGTCTGAGCAATGTTTTTCCTGACAGAATATGCATCCAGAGTTGGTAACTGAACTAAAAGAGAACAGCCAGCCAAAATCCTTCAACATCTCTGGGATGTTGGAAAAAATATTTAAAGAAAGACTTCAGTAAGATCTAGAAATTAACATTTTCAAATCAAACAATAGAAACTACCCAAGACAGATACTGAGAAGGAGTGGAGAACCCTCTTGAGACTACATACATAACCCAGAACAAAAAAAGCTGAAACACAAAATATTTCCAGCTCAGAAGAAATTCAGACTTGAGGTCAGAGTCCACTGCAAATAGCATATAGAACAAGTATCGCAAATGATACAAACTGCACGAAATACTTGGCATTTTGAAGAAGTGCAGATGATTCCATGTTTTTAGTAAGAATGTGGAAATGCCAGCCTAAACTAAAACAGAACACAGAAACCATGAGTAGCTTAGAGGAATTCTTCAGAGGAGCAACAGACAGCATTGCTCCTATGAACCAGATGATTAATGGTCAATCAACTTGAAAGCAAAAATAATAAGTTTTCTAGATATGCCGCAAGCAGCAGGAAGCAAAATGGATAAAATTCGAGTCGCATGGTGGCGAACTAATCTGTGCTAGGGAAGCCTGTGAAGTTAATGTATGAATGAAAAACAATTCCATAATACGGTGTTATACCAAATTCTTGGCTTCATCAGGAGGATTCCTTCACTGCAGAGGCAAAAGTCTGAAACAACTGAGAAGACATCTGAGGATAGGAACCGTCTCTACAGTGTGCAGAACTCTGCTAATGGGATTGTATTTCCCTTCCTTAGGAAAGCATCATTGCCTTCAGGCGGAGGTTATAAAAGAGTTTGAGCTAATTGTTGTAGAAAACCAGGCATGTGGGTGCGTTCACTGGTCAGTGTGCTAAATAAAAAGTTATACCTCTGTTTATCCCTCTTCTTCTCCAGACTACAAACAGAGGATGCTTTGCACTGGCTGTCAGGAAGGAGTTCCGGGAGAGGTGGCCGGTGTGGTACATTTATGCTTGGTGCCTGAGCAGGGGTCTGGTGGGTGCCTTTAGGACGTCAGAGCCTGAATTTGTCCACCCATCTTAGGAGACACAGTCACCACACTCTAGTCTGGATTGTGTCCAGAATTTGAGAGTTCCTCCCCAAGTTCTTCTTCATGGCAAAAATTTTTTTTCAATTTAAATAGTTGGGAGAATGGTGTGAAATATTACTACTAAATGTATGTTAGAGCCAGCTTTTGATTTGTACTTGGCATGTTTACGTTATACAGTAGTACCTCTGAAACATGGATTGTCACCAGCTGATGTTCTCTGGAAACAAGAATGCCACTGCTTGGAAATTGGCCTCCAAGTCCCTGGAGACTTGTGGTTTTTTGAAGAGAGACATAAAGCATACAGGAAAACTCAGGATAATTTGAGATTCCGGGTGCTGCTATTATTGTGTGAAAGTAGCACTAACAGTGTTTGCAGCGAGAAAAAGTTGTTGTAAATGATGTCTCACTAGAGGCTCTTACCACCCGTCAGTGGTGAGAGCCAACCACAGCAGAGCGCTGCGGAGCCCAGGAGGAGCTGACACCAAGGGCAGCGTCACCTCCTCCAGCTCCTGGAAGAGGTGGAGGGCTGGACATCTTGTCCAGTTCTGGGCCCCTCAGTTCAAGAAGGACAGGGAACTGCTGGAGAGAGTCCAGCGCAGGGCAACAAAGGTGATTAAGGGAGTGGAGCATCTCCCTTATGAGGAAAGGCTGAGGGAGCTGGGTCTCTTCAGCTTGGAGGAGACTGAGGGGTGACCTCATTAATGTTTATAAATATGTAAAGGGTGAGTGTCACGAGGATGGAGCCAGGCTCTTCTCGGTGACAACCAATGATAGGACAAGGGGCAATGGGTACAAACTGGAACACAAGAGGTTCCACTTAAATATGAGAAGAAACTTCTTCACAGTGAGGGTAACAGAGCACTGGAACAGGCTGCCCAGGGAGGTTGTGTAGTCTCCTTCTCTGGAGACATTCAAAACCCGCCTGGACGCCTTCCTGTGTAACCTCACCTAGGTGTTCCTGCTCTGGCAGGGGGATTGGACTAGACGATCTTTCGAGGTCCCTTCCAATCCCTAACATTCTGTGATTCTGTGATCTTGCCTGGGAAGCGGCCAGGCCGAGCGGGGCCTCAGCAGGCCCAGATGGCTGCACCTCAGTGTGACACAGAGAAGTGGCCAGACTCATGTCTGTGAGGGGAAAGGCACTGATTTCTCAGGGAAAAACAGGACTACCACAGAGCTCCATGGAGTAATTGGCAATTGCTCACTACCTTCTGTAATAGATCAGCTATTAGTGTTTTAAATTTTCCATCATGTTAATTGTTAATGATGGTTTCATGTGTGTGTGTGTATGAAGGAAGATCTGGAGACCTGTATCTTAAAGATGCTCTTGTCTGAGCCATTTGCAGCCAGGAAATGCAGAGGCTTGTGTTCTGTAAAGCCAGCCAGTAGGAAACAGGACATCAAGTGAAGCGGAGCATTGTCTGGCTGTGTGACCCTGAATGAGCGCTAAACGGTGCAGAAGGAAGGAAAGCAGCAACTGGGGTATATTATGTGACTTTCTCTACAACAGGAAGAATAAGATACATATAAAAACTATAATTTCTCTCTCTTTATTTTAAGGTAAAGCGAGAATTAGCAGGTGTCCTGATTTTTGAATCACATCCCAAAGCAGGAACGGTCTGTAAGTAAATGGAGTCCTGTCAGATCTTCTTTCTCATCTGTGAACATTTAAATTCTTAATGCCTAAATGACAAGAGCAAAACTTGGATGCACTCTTCAAACCTGACTGGCACTCAGTGTTCAAATCTGGGGCAATAGGCGTTGGCTTAGTCTGTTTCCGATTGCAGGGACAGTACCAAAATTAATTTTATATCCTTGGATGTATGTATCACCTACAATTTGGACGTGTTTTTATCTAGAATTTTGGGTTGGACCAATCTCCATTTTAGATGTATTTTAATATTATCCTCGTATTAAAAAATCTTGCTGCACAAGATAAAGGATTTTAAATGTCAGATTTCTTAAACCTGTTTCTACTGAGGAGTTTTAGCAAATGAATGTCAAATTTACAGCCACTAGAGAACTTGGTTAGAACGCGGTGCTACTGGTGGGATCCAAATCTGTGTGCTGATTAGTAACTGATAACCTGCCATGTATGGATAAAGCAGTTGTTGCAATTGTCATGGAAAATAACAGCAACTTTCATATAGTGTAATAAAGTAACTGCTTATATGGGTGTGGGGGGTTTTCTAAAATCTGACAGCAATCGCTTTTAAAATCATAGTATGCCCTTTTTCAAGGCAGACATTAATATGACTGCAATAGACTTACCTTGAATTTTATTTGGTGCAGAATCTGACCCATTTCTATTTTGGATAACTATATTCTCACCATAAAATCTTTTCTCTCTTTCATAGTATTTAATCAGGGAGAAGAAGGTACTTCTTGGTACATTATCCTAAAGGGATCAGTAAATGTAGTCATTTATGGCAAGGTATTGTTTTCAGAAGCCTTTTTGTATGATTCTTATTATTGGAATTGTAAGAGCAAACTTTGAAGGAATACAGTTTAATTTAGAGCAAAATGGCTTTTCTGAGGAAACAAATTGACTGTAATTTTATTAAGAAATTATCCAGTGGTTTCACTGATTATACTTCCAGTTGATTACTGTATAATTTCAGGATATATTACACACTTTCTGAATATAATTCAGCAGAGTTATATCAGTATCTTTAGGACAAAGTAATTTGCTGGAATTTGGTGAATTGCCAGACTTGCATCTCATGGGGGTTTTTGCTCTGTCCCTTTACCACCATATTCTCTTAAATTTCTGTAACTAACTTTTCTGATGCATGTCTGACAGAAGTACCTCTTTGTGACTAGTGGTTCTCAGGTTGGATGAACCCT
Source organism: Caloenas nicobarica (assembly GCF_036013445.1). Classification (NCBI taxonomy): domain Eukaryota; kingdom Metazoa; phylum Chordata; class Aves; order Columbiformes; family Columbidae; genus Caloenas; species Caloenas nicobarica. The sequence goes on along the minus strand of NC_088250.1, from coordinate 19,983,355 downwards.
CCCAAATTTATGCCAGCTCTTCTTTTTCGTTGAGCTAGAGACTCAAAAGCATCTCTATTAAATTTCCTGTTTATGAGAGAAATTCTTCAAGGCAAAAAGTTGGACTTTGGTACACAGCAATCCCTTTAGTCTTTAAAAATATCTGCTTCCCTATTGATTTCTCATTCAGTGACTGATAATCCTCCCTTCTGAACACCAAGCATTTCACCAGAATCTAGCATAGAGGCCCTGGTGCTAAGTCTGTTCCTAAGTAACCCATATTTAGCTACCTACCCTTTTTCCATCACAGAGTGGGCCAGATCCTCTGCTACTAAAGGCTGGAGTAAACAGAGCACTGCTGATTTACACCAGCTGAATATGTGGAGTTATATGTGATTTCTGTGAAGCTGAGATTATTTTTTAGGGCCTCTTTAAATAAAAACCAAACAGCTCAACAACTTTCTGTCTTCAGCAGGGCTAGAAGAGTCCTTCAGGCTGGATGTAATTTCAGAGAACAAGCCAATTCTTTTCTGTTCTTGCTTTTCTTCAGTAATAGTAATAACCAGCTATCAAGTATTGTTTCCTAGTCATTATTTGGGCTGTTGATTTCCTGCCAAATAGATTTGTTTTGGTATTTGATTGTGAAGTCCGGTGTTTGTACAAGGACTTACAATAGAATCCAGAGTAATGATGGGTTTCTGCATGTAAATGTTTTGCTCTATGCAGGGTGTGGTATGTACTCTGCACGAAGGAGATGATTTCGGCAAGTTAGCGCTTGTGAATGACGCACCCAGAGCAGCATCCATTGTTCTGCGTGAAGACAACTGCCACTTCTTGAGAGTAGACAAGGAGGACTTCAACAGGATCCTTAGGGTAAGAGTGGGAAAGGCTGCCCTGACAGCACGATATCAGAACTTGCAAAGTTTTCTAGAGTCTGTGTTATTTCAATTGATATATTGATAACCTTGTTTGAAGTGTCCCTAATTGCAGAACAGAGATATGACAGTCTAGAAGATCAAGCGAAGTATACGTTAATCATCCTTCCTCTTTTACTGTTCCTAACTCAGCCATGAAAATGGGACAAAATGTTTTTTGACAAAAATGTTTCTGACAAAATGTTTCTGTGGTCTAAAATTTGCCAGGTGCTCAGTTTTTCCTTATGCTGTCCAAGATTTCTGGATGATCTTCCATCCAAATATTGAATAAAACGAGATCACCCATTCTCCCAGATAGGTCAGTGTCAGGTACCTTAAACTCGAGGGATTCAAGGCATAATCAAGTGGCAAATTAAACAAACTACAGGTAAATACACAGACGTCTTTATCAGAGAGCTCCAGAAGGATATTCCCAGACTAATTTTACAGTTATTCACATTAGGGCAAATGAGTTCCAAAGTCCAGCTGTAATTCTGTAAATACAGGCTGTTTTGTGATCATTGATAGTATAGGAAGTCAAAACCAGTATCATCCTGAATTTGAATATATACATGGCCAGTATTGCAGCAATAAAACCAGTCCAGAAAGAGCACTATGCTAGAAAAATGGCATAAGCTTGTGCTTACTGTACAAAAGGGAATGAGGATCCCACCGGCAGTAAGGTTGGGTTGGCCATGGAGACTCCCAACTGATTCAGCTTTGGTTGGTACTTCAAAGAAGATCAGAGTCTGTGGTCTTATTGATTTTCATCTGTGTTATTTGAATGCACATTATATTTTTTTTCTTTTTTTACTGTGATCCAGTAGTAGAAAATGAAAAGTTTACCAACAGTTTACTGAACTAAGACTTACCATTTTTAAGTGCCTTTTTTTCTCTTCTAAATGCCTTTTTTCATTTTTTTAAGAGAAAAGTCAGATTATAGATAATATTGTTCACCTGTAAGTGGGGATAGAGACCATATTACATATGGAAAGTTGTGGGGGAGGGCTCTGTTTTCTGGCAAACTTTTTTTCCTTTGCCATGGCTAGAGATTTTTCTCATCGTTCTTTCACTAGACCCTCCCACAATTCTCTGTCTCTTCCCCCTGTGCTAGTGCTTCCCTCTTGATTCTGCCTGTGAGAAAAGCACAATAAAGATAGATAAATACAGGGCAAAAGAACCAACCTCAGAGTCTTTTGTGTTTGAAAGTCATGCACTTTTTGAGAGTAACTAATCAGCCAAATCAGGTGCAATTATTTTATTAAAAGTAACTTGTCTTGCAGGATGTGGAAGCAAATACAGTAAGACTCAAAGAACATGACCAAGATGTCTTGGTGTTGGAGAAGATCCCAGCAGGAAACAGAATTTCTAATCAAGGAAATTCACAGCCTCAGCACAAGTATGTTTTTATTCAATAGTGCAAATGCCAGACAATGATTAACCTTTTCATATGGTATTATTATCCAAACAATAGCATATTCCCCCTTTCTGTGGAAGAATGCAGTGCATATAAAGCTTTCTTTTCTTTAATCATCAGCTGATCACATGCCCCATACTGGATAATATATCCATTTCCAGCAGCACACCAGTTCTATGTCTTTACACAATAATTCTCTGAAGATCTCACTGTAAATACTTATCTCATGTAATAGCTTCTAAAGAGACTGCACATGAAGAATGCTGAAACCCTATAAAGCTGAGCTACTGTCTAAAGAGACGTCAGGAAAAGACATTGTTTTATTGTTAAGTACAGATATTTTAATTTTGGATTTTGAGCTCTGCTTTCTAATAAGAGTTTGCTAGCTACAATTTGTATACAAAGCTAAGATCTTGTGCGATGAAAGTTGCACAGCATATCTTACAGAATGGGTTTGCACTGTAATAACAATATTCGTTATATTTGCTTTACTTTCTTACTGAAAGGGAGAAAGTACAATTCTCTTTGGATACTACTGTGATAAGAGCAGAGTGAGGTTATTATCATTCCAAATGTTGGTAAAACCCCTAAAGGCTTTGTAAATGTGTTATTTGCAAATTGATGCACAATTTTCTTCAGAAATGCTCGAACAACTCCAACAAAATAAGCACTAAGAAGTTTTGAATCCTTTACCCTGGACCCTTCTTTTTTTTCAAAGAAAGAGCTACTTTACTGTGAGATATATTGGGTATGGTTTTTATGTGATCTGGGATTTCATATACATATTTTATCTGCATAACTGAATATAAAGATTTGTAAAGATCTATGAAGGGTTGAATAAACCATTCTTTGTACTTTATATACACTTTTCATGTATTTCAGAAACTACCATTTCATTTCTCACTTGATCTATTAGAAAAACAAACTATGGTACCAGGAAAACACATGCTCTTACAACAAATTTTTCTTCGTCTATATGAGGGGAACTTGATTGCAGACAGTGGATTTGCATGAGCAGCTGCAATACACAGCAACTTGGTCATAGATTTAAACGTAGTTTCTTGGGTCTGATATATTTTTCATTCTTTCAAAAGCGAAAGTTTCATTTAAACGTATTTCCACTAACTTTCTTGCAAACTCTTTGCACCAGCATTATTTGCATTATGCAACATTTTCGTGTTTAGAATTTGATTAAAATAGCTAGAGGCATTTATGGTCCCTGGTTAAGTTAGGCTGTATTTTAGAGCTTACATTCCAGGAATATTTTCAGGTAAAGCTCAGAATTTCATTTCTGTAAATACTTTATGCATTTGTTCAGATTTGGGTACTATCAGTGTGCCTGGAAGGGAGCTTTTGCTGAGAACAATGACAAATAGACATGAACTACACAACAGAGGAAGCTACCTTGAAAGTTCACTGTCTGCTTTTCAGCAGTCAGATTATTTTCTTAATAGTGCGTTGGCACGAAAAGAGTATAAAATCCTTCTAAATGAGTTCACTGGTTTTGAAGATGGCATTCCTTTTGTTTCCTTTGTTAGTAAATAGAGTAACTGGTTACGTTTATGCTTCAGAGTCCAAATCAAAGTTAATGATGTATTCTGATTTCTGGAATGTGTTACTGGAATGTGTTAGTCGAGTGTTCAGTACTTTTGAAAATCAGTGCGCCTGAAGGAGAAGCTTAACAGGGACCTCTTCTTAAAGGCTTGCTGCTCTGCTCTTAATTGGGTAGTTCACATCTCTGATATCTCTTCAGATGAGCTGCCCTTTAGGCTTTGCTCCCTGAGTGGGTACATAGCATTTGCACTAGAGAAATGTTCTCCATCCCAAGGTTTTTCCCTGAAATATCCAGTCAACCAAGAAACTCATTTTCTTCATCTTAATCTTGGGGAAAACTTCACTTTGGGGGCAGATCCTCTCAGCTGCTGTTCGGATTCTACTACCTTCTCTGCTGAGGAAGCCCAGCTCCTGCACAGCTCCCGAGCCCTGCTTTCAAACAGAGACAGCTTCACTTGCAGGACTAGCTCTGAAGTTCTCACTCCCATGATCTAACTCTTTATGGGTGATCACACTCATGCAGGATGAATTCAGCAGCCCTGTGAGTCGCTTCACTGTTCATTTTCACTTTCATATTCAGAGTACAGCAACCTGTGATTTCTCTGCTTCACTCACTTAGACACTTGGTTAGTATCTCTGCGAGAATGTGCACTGGCTTAACAAGTGTTTGTGTTCTTGGGACATCAATACAGCTCTTCCAAAGGGGTTGGCAGGTAAAAGAACTGTGACGGTCAGCACTCAAAGTGAGGAGGAGCTCCCAGGAGCTCAGCTCCACCACTTATTTCTCAGCAGGAGCAAAGTGTCTTCGCTTCTCAGGGTTTTTTCTTTCTTTCTTTTTTTTTTTTTTTTTTTTTTTTTTAGTTTCATACTTTATCAGTTGGATTCTGGGGGAAGAAAAAAAAAAGATGCAAAGATTGAAAGAATGGAGGGAAAGATAGAAAAAGGAAAGAAAAAAAGACAACAGGACAAGTTTAGCAATACCCTATGATTTTCTTCTAGTACTTAAAATCTTGCCACTGCTTTTGCATGAAACAGAAAAACTTGATTATTGCACTTGTTCTCTCACCTCCCTAAATGTACTCCAGGAAATGGTACAGTCCTAACTTTATCCACTTGAAAAACTTTCTTCAGCTATCTGAGGCATTGCACAAGTTTGAAGATACAGTGTGCTATTTCATTTTCTGCCTCCACGTTCTCAGTGATGCTGCAGGAAGTTGTTTCCTTGCTCTGACACTGGTACACACCAGTTCACATTTCATGCTCCCAGTAAGTCTGTTAGGACCCTTAAATGACTGGGAACTGCTGTTGTTGCTGAGATATTTATTCTCAGTGGAGAAGCATTTCCGATTGCCCTTCCCCAGGTTTGCACCAGTGCAGCTGAGCTGACTGCGGTGTAACTGTGGTGGTGTTACACTGGAGTACTTGTGTCACCTTGTGCTCCCTGAGTAGGGTGGAGAGTGTTGCTGCTCACCATTTTACAATGGGGAAGCCAAAAAAGATTGTGAGTGGTTTTGTCCTAAGCCACCCAGAGATTCTGGTCAGAGCAGGAATTTGCACTCTGGCTCCTGTCAGTCTGGGTCTTCTCACTAGCACACAACTGTTTCTTGATCAGCTGTTTTGCCTGTGAGACACTAACCGCTTCTTTTCCTCCCTTAGGTATATTGTGATGTCAGGAACCCCAGAGAAAATTTTAGAGCACTTTCTAGAAACTATGCGCCTTGAAGCAACTTTAAATGAAGCAACAGGTATCTACATGACAAAGGCTGTGTTATTATTACTGCATAAGATAGTCTTGCTGGGGGAACACTGCAATGTGATGCTTTGAAAAGCAGCTTGTGGTAGTTTTTTCCAGAATAAGAACTGCTCTGAAACAACCCCGAGAAAACCTAGCAAATCCAGAATTAAAGATAATAATCCACTCCTCCTAGCCTGCCCTACTGTATTTGTACTTTCCGTTCAAAGTAGAACAGCAAAATCTCAGACCACTTAGTGCCAGACCACCAGTCATGACTTTAATAAGGCACAACTGTAGGGCCGGTTCAGAGCATGCGTTACCAACCGATGGTAGTGGTCCTCAGACTTCTTGTTCTGGATGTCACTTAATGCTGTGAACTAGCTTGATACCTCCAGCCATCGTGTTATGCTAGAATAAATATTCCCAAATTTTCATATCCATATCACATTTAAAGTATCACAATTTAAATTACTTGTTTGTGATACTTTCCAATATGCAGGGAAAGAATTGTTAATCGAAAGAGAACTCAACACACCATGGGCCAAGTCCCAGCAATATAGGTTGCTGCAGCTGCACTTAATAGGCTGCTTTTTCATTAGTGTAAAGAAAACAGAGAATCCATGTCTAGGGATATAGATATTTGCTGACTTACTATTAGTAAGTATTTTGATTTTTAAAAAGAGTCAGGCACAAAAAATTCCTCCTAATTATGATAAAGTAATGCAGAGACTTTTATATTAGGCTACAGAATATTGCTTCAGCATGTTCTTTTTACATTGCAGATGTCTGAGAAGTATATATTCAAAGGTGTACTTAAATCCAGTTAATCTGTTGCTGACCTCATAAAATTGGAGAAACCTGTATAGTGGTCCAAAAATGGTGGAAGAATTGAAAGATTACAGCAATCCTTTTACAGTGTGTGTTTTAAATACTTTTAAGAATAAAAATGATTCTTTTCATAGATGCCTTTTTATTAGAATTACAAGCAGAACGTTGTTCTTTAAGCCTCCATACTAATCACAGTATGCATGTATTGTAAATTTTTCTAAAACAAATTATTTAAAAAATCTTTTAAAACTTTTCCCCAAAACATCCAATGACAAGATTATACCTATATCCTAATGTGATACATAATGTCACAATTCACAAAGCTATTTTTAGGATATAGAAGCTCAAGAGTGCTGGAAAATGGAATATTTAGTTTATGCATTCCTTTAATTTAAGAACAGTTAAAATCCACTTTGCTCTGGATATTACACAAAGAAAAAGTCCCACCTTTCTGGAGATGAGTTTCATCAACTGAAAGACATTTTCATATATGAATTACAGTGGAAGCAACGATGTAATATTACAGCACACAGTTATCTCACCGTATTTTTTCTGATATCTCTTACTTAAAGTGTTTTCAAATGTTTCTCATATCTCAAAAGTTTCACTGTAGAAATCATACCCCAGGATATTGTGTTTATTGTTTCTCAGTGATTCCATATAAGCCTTTCCTAGTTTTAAAGTAAAATAAAGTTTATTCTCACTGCCCAACTTATTCTGGCCTCTGCAGCCAGGCTTTATAAATCCTTTTGTTACCAAAAATACAAGCATAAGGCAAACTGGGGTTTACACTAGAGCCACCACATCTCATTGTAACAGAAAAAAGAGCTTGCTATTTTTTTTCTGGAGAAAATGTCGGCCATATCGTTCATATACATTTTAATGTAAATCTAGCAGCTGAGATTCTTCCAAGTCAAAATAAAACCAGAAATTTGACTGTACATTTACCTTTTTTTAGGCCTTCTGCTCATTGCCAGGAAATTAGCAAAGAATGGAATTATTTGCCTTCTCCTGTGTAGTTTATACTAAATGTGCTGTCTGGTATTGTAGTTCCCTAAAGCCAAATGCAGCAGCACTTCTCAGGCAGCCAGGTGCGGCAGGTCTGATTCTGCTGCTGCTGAGATCTCTACACTTGTAGGGAAGCATATCCAAATATTTCACTTCAGCACAGATGGGTTTTTCTTTTACTCTGCCACATTTCTCTTTGACATAAGCAGATGCCTGTTAACATAAGTGCAGTAGAATTCATGCAGACAAGAATAAAAGCTTAATACTTCAGCTCATATTTGTTCATTCCCCATTTTCATATTTAATGCCTACAAAGTGCAAAAAGACCCCTTTATTATCTGCAGAAGGCTAATAAGATATTTTAGCTGAAAGAAAACTCATCCTTGTGATCCTCGAGCTGTTTGCAAAGGCTTAATTGACTGTTTTATTTCTTCTTTTTTTCACAGATTCTGTTTTAAATGATTTTATTATGATGCACTGTGTTTTTATGCCAAATAGTCAGCTCTGCCCAGCCTTGATGGCACAATATCCTTTTGTAAGCAAAAAGTTGTGTCCCTTTAACAGCTGTCCCTGTCAGCGATGAGACTGCAGCTTCTCTCTCTCAAGAAGTCCTCACATTTCATGAAGGCCGTGCCTCATGGGTAGGTTCTGTGTCTGACTGACAGCTGTCCATAGCTCTGAAATGGGTGGTGTGTACCCATGATGAGATACAGCCCCAAAGCATGAAAACTCTTGTCTTTCCTGTGCTGATTACTATTTTTAAGGGAAATAAATGTACTGTCCCTCCACGAGGTAAGTGAAATTACATAAAAGTTCGGACTACCCTTCCTGTATCCTTTTTATCTGTCTTCTTTTTGGATGAACTACAACATCTAGATTTTAACTAAGATTGTTATGTTTTGGTGATTTCAACGGTGCACTTTCCAGATTACAAGCTGTAAACTGCTTCAAGCAAAAGGGTGCCTAGACCTGTAGAATAGTGAGTAAGTATTTCCTAGGTGCTATCATAATGGTTATGAATTAAAAAATCATAATCTATAAAAAATGTTAACAAACTGCAAGAAACTTCAATTGCTTACAGTGGATAGCATTGAGGGCTTGAGGTGACTCTCGTACTCTCTGCATGTTTTACAGGAGTCTGTGAAATGTCCATCAGTCAATTACTGGCAGGTCATTTAGTCTCGGGAGCTGTTGGGCACTGAGAGTTTTCCTTGTGCACAGTGACTTGAAGCTATCAAGTGACGGGGAGCATTAAATAAACATATAATGTTTTCTGTTTTATAGAATTCTGACAGGGGTATAATAACTTCAATTCCCTATTTATTGTTTTAGAATCAGATTGGCGTGAAAGTGTGCTTTCCTTGAAGCTCAGTGGGGCGAGTGACATCTGGGAAAGCTAACACCCTGTAACCACAAAATAGAGCATTGTGTCCTTGTCTGGGAAACTTGAGAATCCATTTGTGTTACTCCTAGCAAGGACAGTAATTGTTTTGAAAACCTTTGGACCCATAAAACTGCTCTGCAGAAAATTGTTCATACACCTGAAACAAATACATTTTCCAAAACCACATAGTTTTGGATATCAAAAGTATTATGAAATGCTGTTGCTGACAGCTTTGAAAAGGGGAGGGAAGAAAAGGACAGTATTTTTTTTTTCTTTTTTTCCTGATTTATCTAGCTCATAGGATTCAATCAGTCCATTTGAGACTCAGGTTTGTCTGTCCTCAGGTATAACAGCATACCTCTGATATCCAATAAGTGGGGAAATCAGGTGCATAAGCAAAATGGACCTAATTGATAATAGGGGAAAAGCTTTTCTGAAGATCAAAGTGATAGTGTCACATACATGTATTCACCTGTGAATCTATTCTGGAGAGGAGGATAAGACCTCAAGGTCTCAAGTGGGTCATGGCAGGCATCGTGCTAATTCATTTCAGAGAGGAGGAGGAGGGCTGGAAGTAGCTGGTATCCCACAGCTTTAGTGTCAGCTTTTCCTAGAGCCGAATTATTGTTTATTTGGTCCATTCTGAGCATGGAAAATCAAACTGTGCTCTGTTGATTGTATCATTGAAATGTATTGTTAGAGTTGAAAGGTTGCTAACAAAGCTCATATTTTTTGAGCAAAATCACTCTACAAAAATGTTTGCTGGTGCTGTGAGACTAAGGAGAGATTAGTTATGCTCAGTGAGGAAATTAAAACAGAAACAGAAAAAGAAGTAAGGTCAGAGAAACTGTTTTTGCTCCAGTTTCTGATTTGAAATCAATACAAGTCTGTTTTCCTACACCCACTTAGGATACTGTTACAGCTGGCAGCATGCAAGTATGAGTAGAGCTATATCACTGTAGTGCTTTCAAGCATATTTGGGTTTTCACTTCTTATACAGCGGCATTTGTCATCTGTAAGTTCTTTAATCCTGAAAGGAATGGATGGGTGCACCATTTTGGCTAAGTAATATGATTGCTTGCTGTGGATTAAGCACTTATACTGTACAGTCCCTTGGCACACCACTCTTTTTTTAGTCACTAAAGTATACGGATTCTGCAATATTATAATAAAAAAAAAAATCACATAGTTCTTTTTCATAGGGAAGCAAAAGCCATGCTCCCCTGTCCTCTGTGTTGGACCAAGTCACCTATTTCCCTCTCTTCTTCACAGAGCTGGAAATGTAGAGATTCTCCAAGCTACAGCTTGTCAGAGAGAGGCAGGACAAAGCCCAAAAGAAAACTTGAAAGACAGTAGCACCTCCAAAAGTGCACTTGGGATAGTGGAAGTGTGGGAGCAGGTGTGCATCTTTAAAGGAAGACTATCTAAATACTTACGAAGTATGAACGCCTCTTTTGTCTCTGTACATGATAGTCCTCTGGCATGTTTATGAATGTTTTGTGAGCCTCCTTCACCATCATGCCAGTAGTAATGGCTGCTGATTTTGCACAGTTCCCGATATGGCTAATTGTTCCCATGTGGGGAAGAACAGACTTAAGAATTGCTTCAGTTTCCTAGCATATGCTAGGCATAAGTAGAAATATATATATTGAACTCTAACCATGTTGGTGTCGATAACTATTTTGCAATTATCTGACACTTGTTGCAAATGTACATGATGTTTTACTTCTGATTGGAGTCTGCAGTGAAGCTGCATCCTGTAGGCCCTGTAAAAATGGGAGAACCCTTAATTGACGTTCCCTGTGATAACGGTAATAAAAGAGCAATTAATATAAATGAGCAGTAAAAATACAGAAAAATTACCAGTGCCTGCAGTAAATCAGTTAATAAGAAAGTAAAAATACGTTAAATAATTACCATGTTTGAAAGGTAAAAATGGCATGAGAAAAATTACCCAGTAGAATATTAAACTTGCTCCCTGAGACATTAGAGCACATAGCTTACAATATATTATTTACTTCTTATGACCCTTTGACTTATTTGCTCCCATAAATGTACTGACATGTTTAGTTCTCTAGTATTTTTAAACCTTTCCAAATGAAAATAAATGCAGATTTCTAAAAGTTTGTCAGTCAGTTGAGTGCCCCAGTAACCCTGGTAGCACATCAAATCTCTGCAGGGGTTTCGGCAGGAGGATCATTTGGAAAGTATCAGTTAATAGATACTTTTTCCCATTATATTTTATTAGTATTAAGTATGTTAGCATTTGTTAGACATATGTTTCTAAATGAGAAGTTTAAAATAAATATCTTAGATCATTTTGATTTCTAATTAATATTTTGATTTTCTAATTGTTAAATCATTTGTTAGAGCAACTGAAAGGGCACCTAGAAAGGATGCTGGACTTCGCTGTCAGTGAAAGAATGTCAGTATTTTCATATTAATCATTGCTATATAATTGGGAATAGTATTATTCATAACAGTCCAGAATCAGAATTTTGGTATCCAGGAAGGAAAGGTTAAAGGCTGAAATTATCTCAGGTTATTGTCCATTCTGCCTTTACTTTTTTCTTGGTTTCTTCCTTTCAATAAATATTACTTTTGGCCTTTTTGCTATTTGCATATTTTTGTAGTGTTGGTACTTCATCTTGAAAAAGGTCAATGAAATGTTTCTTATTTTTTCTTATTGTTTGTCACAAAATAACTATCACAAAGTATTGCGTCCCAAATACGCTTTATTTGATAGCATGGAAACTTCTGATTGCCTCATATGTAAACTGAGGCTATTGCAGAATTTATTCTTTTACTCCATGTCTCTGTAGTCAGTCCAGGCTGTAAACTTCCAGGTCCCCCTACCATAATGGGACTGTAGTTCACCTTGGGTTACAGCAACTTCTAAAAATAAAACTAATAACACTGGGGCCTGATTCCAGTAGTCTTTCTCACAAACAGAAGACTGGAATTGTTAATAAACACGAAGTAATATTTTTCTTTTTCTTCAACTGTCTCCAAAGAAGAACAAGGAGAAATATCCTTCTTCAGTCTCCATGGTTAATCCTCTTCTCTATTGTTCCAAGTATCATTTCTGTTCTGCTCCCCTACAGCAATAGTCTCTGTGGTGGGATTCTGATCATTCCAGTGCTCTTTAGAGAATTCTCTCTCTTCTTACTTTTTAGTATGAACGTGAAAGGTTCACAAGTCTTTATGCTAGCAGCAGTCAGAAATCAAAAGTATATGTTGGAAAGTTATGTTTGAACACCCTGAAAATGGTTTGTTGGAAGTCAGTTGTTTGTGAATTCATACTGCTTTTGATATTTTCAATCACTGAGTGTTTTCCTTGACACCGTGGCACCTATCATGCCCAGCCTTCCCAGGGTACAGAGCAGGAGAAAATGGATTATGCCCTCAACAATAAAAGGCGAGTCATTCGACTGGTTCTACAGTGGGCTGCTTTATATGGAGATTTACTACAAGAAGATGAAGCAGCAATGGCCTTTTTGGAGGTATAAAGGAACTGTTGTATCATTGTACTGAAAAGTACCTATTGATCAAGATAAGCTGAAAGCCTGTTCCTGGTCTGCAGAATTCTGTTGTGAACTGAAGAGAAGTGGGTCATTTCAAAGTGCAAACTTGTAACTCTGTTTTCTCGGTGTTAGCTGCAGAGACAGTATACACACTACAACAGTGCTCGAACCATTGTCAGCCTCTGGACCTCTGAAAATATCTGCTCCAGCAGACCCTTTTCAAAGCACTGCATGGGTAGATTGCTTTATAGCAATAGATGAATTTACTTTTTTTAGTATTTTCTTGTGGATAGTTCAGAGGCTCTACGGATTGAACTGGGAGGCTGTTTATGCCTGCCCGAGGTGTGCCAGGAAGGAGCTGGAAGGTTCTTACTCTACAAATAAAAAAATCCTTTCCATTTGAATGAAAGCTGTACTGCAGCTATTGGAACTTAAGATCTTTGTCTTCAGAACCCTTCTGATCCCTTAAAATCCTTTAATTCTTCAGACATTGGTTGTAAGGTCTTTGTGGTAGGTACCATATCCTTGTATTTCCACAATAAGATGCACTGCCAATGTCAGGTTAAGTTGTTGTGATTGCCATTTTTATTATATAATGCGTTTATGGATCACAATCCCATATGTTACTTGCCGAATGGAAGTTCTTGCCCCAAAGAGCTTAAAACTGAATCTAAGAGTTAGCAGAGGAGAATAGAGAGGGACCTTAATTATGACAGACATATATAATAGCAAGCCCACATGGGAAAGCTTTTCATAATAGACGAGCTTTGGAGACAAACATAATGTCTTTCATTAGTCCAGAAGTTAAAGGACAATGACTAGTTGCAAGCACATAGATCCTTCATTGGGTCAATTTTATGTAGGTGTGGCAGGAAGAGGTTTGGGTAGGGTCAAAAGGAGGGTAATATCATAGCAGACTGGAACAGCTGAGAGTCAGCAACTCAGTAGCAAATGAACCACCCAGGACTTCAACAACAGTGGGTAAAAAACCTATTGTGCCAGATTATTTGTGAATTATCTTTATCTTTATCCGTGATAGTCTGAAAATGCAGTTTTTGCACAAGCAGTTGGTGGTTACGCAGTGAGCTAAGGAGCCTCATCAGCTTTCACTTCTGCATGTGGAACTCTTGCTTTAAATCAGCTGGAGATAAACAAGTAGAAGTAATAGAGGGTTGGGCCCAGCATGTGTTCCTCTATGCAGATTATCATTCTTTATAATCATTAAGCTATCAGATGTCATCTCATAATCCTCTCTCTGAGTACTGCTCATTTACCCTTATAGTTATTTAAAGACTATTCTGTATCATTTACAGGAATTTTATGTATCTGTATCAGATGATACTAGAATGATTGCAGCACTGAAGGAGCAACTTCCAGAGCTAGAGAAAATTGTAAAGCAAGTGTAAGCACAGTTTTCGCTCCTTTCCTCCCCCTGCCCTTTTTCTCAGTAAATAGATGAAGAAAATGTATTGCTTATATGTATTAAAAATCTGTTCTATGAATGGCACTCAGCCATACAAGACTGAATGTTTGCATGCAAGCTGGTTTGGATGAGTGTCTATGTCCCTCTCTTTCCACATCATTCTCGCAAACACCAAACTTTCATTAAAAGGTTGACAGAAGGAACAGGAAATTATGTACACACTATTCGAACTAAACTGAATGCTCATTTCATGCTTACATGGACTTTATATAGTATTTTCCTTGCCTTTGTTGTAAATTAACTATGGTATCATCTAGTCATCTTTTCATATATGCAAACATTAATAGTTTTATATTGTAGTTGGACAAGTGGTCCATGTTCTATAGGTGATTTTGTAAACAAAATCTTTCAGGTTATATTAAATTATATATTTCATGCTTTACCTTTTTATAGTTCTGAAGAACCTAAAGCACCACAAAAGAAGGTAAGATAATTTATTTGCCTGTTTTCTAAATTAAAAGCTTTAGCACAGCAAATCCATAAGCATCTGTTTAGTAATCATGGATATATTAAAACAACATCTTGAGAAATAGCTTTTAACATTGTGTCAAATTTCACATTGCTACTCTTTTTCATGCCATTCATAAGAGATCTACTGTAGTTCATGTCTACCTCATAATGTTTCTTTTCACATTAATGTGAATCGTGATGATTCGTTTTCAGCACAAAGTTCTTCTGCAGCTGTTCAACACAAGTGATGACAGAGCACAGAAACGCCAGCCTATCAGGGGCAGTGATGAAGGTGAGCTCCTTCTCTGCAAAGTTTTATCGAGCCATTGAGATTTGCAGTAGATTTGTCTCTCTCTCAAAAAAAGGTCTAAAAATAAACAAAAGTGCCTACTTAGAGTTTTGAAGCCTGGCCTGAAGCAAACTGTTTGCTTTTGCTATCCAAACATTCTCCATCATTGTTTTGAAGTGCTCCTTGTCTTTTCCCTTAGTTACTTGTGCTATCAAACACTGTGCTTCTGCAGAGGAAGATGTAAAAACTTTTAAAATAGAGAACGAACAAAACAGGGCAGAACTAGTAGAGATAATGTCCATGCAGGTAATGGCAGTGCAATAAATAGTGGGTGCTGAAGGTCATGTTTGAGCATCTGTCTCCCCTGTGCAGTTTGAGCTAATATGTACAGCTGTTCCTTTGCAAGATAGGAGTGGAGCAGATAATCATGGCGTGGATCTCTGCCCTGTGGCACACAGCCTAAAGACAAAATCTGTTGGTGTGCCCTATTGCTATTGTTTGATTCTCTGAAGAGATCAAGGTAAAGTTTACAGCAGTGTATCAGAATATCATTTTCAGTTGTACTGGCTTTTCATATTGTCCTTTTCATCAGGCAGGTTAAAGTACTGTTATGTGAACAAAATCTTGAGCTCTGCTGATGAGATCTGTTCGTTGTAAACAAAGATACATGCCCCTTAAAGCTCAAATCTGAGGATTTCTTTGCAACTGCTAGGGCCAGTCTCTCAATGGTTGGTTTGGTTTATCTTCATCACAGAAAAATAGCTTCTGCTTCAAGGTGCTTGATATTAAAGGATAGCTCTTGCTAGTGAACAACCGTAAAAATAAAAGGAACAAAATGTGAGGTCATATAGCTGAGAAAGCTGGTGGCATAAATCAAACCAACAGAAGAGCCATTTCAAAAGCTGGAAGTAACGACGTATGAACAGCAGCCACCCTGCCAGGTGTGCAGCTTCTGTTGTCCCTGTCAGTGCTCCCTCCAGGTCTACAAAGGGCGAAGCAGTTGCTGCTGCCAGGGGAAGTGCTGCTGCCTGTGTGTGTGGGCAGGCACCGGCTGCCCCTCTCGCATGGCTGCACCTTTCCCACTCGCAGGGCAGGCAGCACGCTGAACATGACAATCCATGGACAGCTATAACCCCAGGGGCTGCTTGGCTTGGCTTGCCAGCTGAGCTGAAGAAGTATTTTCCTAACTTCTTCTGTCTTAAATTCGTGTCACTTCGGGCTGCCTTGCATTTTGCAGGCTAAGGTGCTATCGTGTTGATTTCTAAGCAGCCAGAGGCTTGGGTTCACATGTCGCTCTGTGAGCCACTTTGTATGGTACACTGAAGTGTATTCCTATTGTAGGGTATTCGTCTTCATAATCTACAACATTCTTGATTGATCAGTTATGTACTCGCTTGTAACAAACAGGTTGCAACACAGTTTGGGTTAAGTTCTGATTGTAACCAAAACTATTTGCAAATCTATTTTGTAAATATGAAAAGTATTTTCCTGTAATTAAGAGAGTTTGCAGCCAGTTTTCCTGACTCTTGAAAAGAAGGGTTGATTTAAAATATTATAATGTCTGGAACATAACAAAGTGCCAGATTAAATTGACATCCATAAATAGTGCAGCAATACTGAAACACTAGTACTTCATGGCTTACTAAAAGCTCTGGAAAATCAGAGATTTCTGTACTAGAACATCTGAGGAATGGGGAGCTATCAAAACTGTAGTGATTTGTTGTTGCATTATTTGTTTCATTTGTGAAAAGTGGTTACTGAAGTCAAAGTAATTCGTACAGTAAAGCCTCTGTGGTTGTTAAACATGGCATACACAGCGCAATCTTTTTTTCTTTAGTTCTGTTTAAGGTGTACTGCATAGACCAAACCTATACCACGATCCGGGTGCCAGTGTCTTCCTCTGTGAAGGAAGTGATCAGCGCAGTAGCAGATAAGCTGGGTTCTGGAGAAGGCCTCATCATAGTAAAGATGAGCTCAGGAGGAGGTACTGTATTTGCATCATCTTAAACACTTCTCAGAGTGAAGCAGAATGTCAGGAGGAATTGAAAGACTAATTCAGTGAGGGCTTTTCTATCCATGTGCCTGTTCGGCTGCTACACAGATTCTGTCTTAGAGGCAAATTCTTTCCCTACTGCAGGCACAGACTGAAGCTCACACAGGGGACAGGAAAAATTGAGAAGTTTGTGTATCTGCATGTTAAGAGAGCTGAGCTGCCCCAAGTTTCCTTCACTGTAAGAATTGTAAGAATTTTTTAACAACAGAAATAGGAGGTAATCATGGATAATGTCAGGCTAGACATAGGGATCAGCAACAGCAGGAAACACTGCGTGGAGACGTTTCAGCCGTGGTCACTACCATTCTGGCTACTCTGTCCATGCAACTGAGTACCAAGCCCGCTGACCTTGTGGCTGGCACAGGGTGAAGAGTCAGCCCCTCACCGTAGGCTATGGAAATGGGAGAGTAACTGCAAGGTGACTTCGGCTGGAGAATTGGTGTTGCTGAAGCTCTCTGGTTGAATATAACTGTGTGGACACACACAGAGCTAATGAGAGCTGTGTTGGAAGGCATTTTTGCAAACAGTGATGCCTGCCAAAACCAGCTCACTTCCTGAGAACTGACACCAGGCGGCTCTATTTTTTGCAGTTGCAGCGATTTTTTTGTTGTCAGATTTGCTGACAGCCAGCGCATGCTGGAAGAGACTGTTTTGTAAGTTACTTCATTATCTTTTTTTTACCTGTGATGTGATGCAGTTTTAGAACTGCTGTAATGAGATTTGAATGCAGTTGCATTTCATCAGCTCCTTTGGCACGTACTGTCTTCCAAGCAATTTGTATTAAGAACAGCTCTCCAAATGCTTACAGCTCAGAGAAAAAGGAATGGAGTCCCTAATTATGGCTGAATTTTTTTAGGTAGTTTCTGGAGGTGGCAGCACAGGCTTCTTGACCTGTCTGTACACTTTGGGGCTGGGATTCTAGTTCTGTATGCCAGTCCTGTAGGAGACTGGTTTGGGCTGAGCTCGTCACATTTCTTCAGTAAAGAGGACCTTGTTGTCAGCTATTTTGTATCCTGGACATTGGTTTACTGTGCAAAATTTGTTCCCAGAAAGTGTAATCTATTGGATCAGCCCTGCTATAAATTCTACATAGATGTAATAAACAACCTTTTGTTTCATGTTTACAGAAAAAGTTGTGCTGAAGCCTCATGATGTTTCAGTGTTTACAACTCTCAGTGTGAATGGACGGCTGTTTGCTTGCCCACGTGACCAGTTTGATTCATTGGTACGTATGTATGTATGCAGGTCTCAGAAAGTGCAGTGCTTCAGTTTATTCGAATACTTGGCCCTTTTTGTATTATCAATGCTTTAGGTAAAAGCTGGTGGAAACATTCACAACAAAGGGCTTGCCACAGTGCTATGGAATGAGCCTCGAAATTGAAACAAGTTAATGTTATAATTTCCTAAACTAGAGCAGAAATCCATCTGATCCATATGACAGTACTTGATCCCAGAATTCTCTGTGTCACACTGAGCATGTAGAAAGAGCTGAATATTGCCACTAAAACATGCAGTAATTCCTGATTACAGAATTATCTCCTCAAGGCCTCAGGGATATATTCTTGAAGATAGATTAAAGCATTCAGGAGACTTGATTCCAACAGTAAATTCCTTAAAATCCTTTCTTTCTCGGCCCCACAAAACACTGTGTCAAAATCTCAGATTATTCTAAGTAGAATCACAGAAAATATTCCTGGTAGAAAGACTGGGGTTTTTTTAAGTAGAATTGCTCCTAAGTACTTACAGTTTATACAGTAATTCTAACAATCTCCATGGGGTCTGCTTTTATAGAGTTTGATTTGACTGTACTTTTTGTTCCTTTTATTTCATTAAAAACAAATGTCATTGCCAAGTCATGTCAGCATGAACTCTATTACTCCTAGCCTTGTTTCAGCCTCCTGTATGCTTTTAACAAGCCACTTAGTATGTATGCCTGATTTCTTTTATAGATGTGGTAAAATCTATGCTTTGCCGCTGCTTTCAATTTAGCAACCAGGGAATGCACATCCAGCATACTGTAGTTCCATGCAGAGATACCTCTTGTTCAGTTTATTAAATTCTGGTGTTCCCTTAAGGTTAATTAATCCTGCCAAGTAGATACCCTCATGGGGCATGCTTATCTAAAGCAGGGCTGTTGCATCAGCACAACTATGCTGGGTACTTTTGTACAGCCCTGTGTTGTCTGTGTAGACATACCTTTGGCAGCAAATTGTCATGACTTTCTCTGCCTTTTCCCCTGTGCTATTTACCATGGATCAAGTGCTCAAAATGCTACAGGGAGCTCTAAGATGCAGGGCTGCAGTGTGCTAGTTTTCATCAAGTAGGCTGACTTCAGTAGGAATTAGGGAGAAACACTCAGCACCTTAAAAAGGGTCCTCAGCACTGCATAACAGAATAGATCCCCTTATCAGCTGCATTTTTTCAAAGAGGTATAAACAAACTGAAAAACATTACAACCTTACCTCCCTTCCAGTTTAATCCTTTCACATTCCAATTTCTGGCTGCTGCCTGCACATGTGCATCTATTCACATGACACTTCGTAGTTCCCATGTGAAAATTGTTCTGGGTTAGATGAATTTTCAAATATGCAATCAGTTTACATCTAAGTGCTTCTTTCCTAACCTTAGAAAATATGTGTTTGTTATGGTAACAGCTATGTCGTGTTTGTCTCCGAATAGGGGAAAAAAGCCCTCTTTCAGTCCGTGGGCAATTCTCTTGCCACAGATTTCCACAAATGAGGATTTTCTAGACAAAACTGTTGTACTTTTAAATCATACTCTGTCTTAATCTAAAGAAATTTTGTATTTGCGCAAATCCCAATTCAGAACAATCTTCAGGCTGTTTTAAGACTGGTGGTTTTCCTGATGTTTTTAGCTGATGCTTTGCATATATACACCATTTCTTAAAATTGTAGATGGAGCTTTTAAGGTAATAATGCCTGTGGTTTGGTTTGATTATTTTTAATTAGTTTGTATTATGATGAGATTTGAAAGACAAGTTTTCCCTAGAGAACAAGGCCAGAACTCGTAGAGAAGTAAAGTTCCTACATACAGTATGTTATTAAGAAAGTGACTTGATGTATTAATTCAGTCAGTCCTTTTTCTATTGGTAATATAATGTTTTTATATAAAAGTGGATTCATTTAGTAAGCTCATTTTTGATATTGCGGTATGTAAATGTGGTCTGTTAATCTTGCAGATTCTGAGTTTGTACTCGGAACGGAGCTTGTTGACAGTTCCCTGCTCTGTAATTATCTAACAAAGACCCTGTGAGAAATTGCGAAGGAAACTTGTCAGTGAAGTCTACTGCCCTCTCCTGGAAACAAAGCAATTAAAGTGTGGGTTCACAGGGAGCTTTACTGATGTAATGCATTTGAATTTGCGAGAGGCCTGTTAGTTGGCCATTTAGCAGAGCTGGTTCAAACGCTTTGACCCTAACACATACAACAGACTATATCAAATCTGACTTGATCTCAAGCCATGTTTTAAATATCTCTCTTTAAGATTTACTTGTGTGCAAAACTATAGATTGCATCTCATTAATTGGGTGGTATGGAAGTGTCTTTCAAAAAATGTTTTATACTTGAATGATTTAAGGGATTCTTTCTCGCAAGACTGTGTGCATGTAATTGGCATAGCCGGGAGTTTTTCAATCACAAGGAATGCATCCCTGCACTGTCAAAGAGAAAGTATGAGGTTTATTTTATAAATGATTAGAAGAACTTGCAGTCACTGCAGATTTGTGAAATATGGCAGATGTAATAATTCTCATCATCAGAATCAATAATTTGCAAAAGAATTTGGCTTGTGCTTTGTATCCTAATTATTTCTGTATGTGAAAAAGGAAACTGGTAACAAAAGCTTTGTGGAAAGACCTGTGCTCCTAAACAAACAGACATGCTTTAGTTAGCACAACGTGTATTGAAGTATTTATTTCTGGCTTCAAATTTTAGAACAATGCTAAAAATAACACACTGAGAACAGTCTGTTTTATTTCCTTACAGTGCCTCTGAAGAGCTTTCAGAATTTTCCTAACTATCCTGTGCATAGTGGGTACTGATTTTGTGCAGGGCTTCTCATTTCCTAATGCCAGCCTGTGGTTAAAAGCAGATTTCAGTTTTTGTATTAGAAACATACCTAGGAAAGTGGTCCAAACTTTATGAAATAAAAGAACCAGTCATGCGATTTAGTATTTCTAAAGTATTTTTATACGATTTTTCCATTTGTAGGCACCATTACCAGAACAAGAAGGACCATCTACTGGTACAGTGGGAACATTTGAACTGATGAGCTCCAAAGACTTAGCACATCAGATGACAATTTATGACTGGGAGCTCTTCAACTGTGTGCATGAGGTATGAGGATCTATCTGTTCAGCAGATTAGAATCTGTTAGAAAATGTTTAACTGCACATTGTAGGTTTGTGGCGTTACTTGCAAAACTTTCTCTAAGCTTGATATTCACAAATACTACAATAAAGCCACCTACAAGTTTTGGAATTATAAGGCATTTGTAATTTTATAGGCAAAATCCTAAAATAAAGTTAAACTTCTCCTGAACATGTGCTGTTTATTGGATTGCTTTTGTATGTTTTAAGGTATTAAGCTATTTATAAATAGTCTATAGTTATGCTGTTAGTATGCCTCAGCTATTGTCTACTGGATTTACAACCCAAATCCTGTCATCTGTACAGCAATAAACATAAACTGCAGAGCAAGTTTCAGACTAGATATTACCTGCTCATTCTTAGCCTCTTTCCTCTGTCCGAAAGATGAGATTTCTGCAAAAAAAATCCCAAACTGTTTTCTTTTTTCTAGCTGGAATTGATCTATCACACTTTTGGAAGGCATAATTTTAAAAAGACCACAGCAAATCTGGACTTGTTTTTGAGAAGATTTAATGAAATACAGTTCTGGGTGGTCACTGAGATTTGTCTTTGCTCTCAACTCAGCAAGCGTGTTCAACTGTTAAAGAAGTATATTAAGATTGCAGCCCAGTAAGTATACAATCGTCTGTGAGCTGGAAATTAGATTCAGTATAGTAAATTGTTGTTATTTTTCTCTTTTATTTACAGACAGCCACACAGAGTAAAGGTTAAAATATTCTCTGTTTGGTAATTCTGTCCATTTCATTAGAGGACTGTATGGAACCTTGTTAGTATATATCCTTTTTTCTTGTCCTGCTCTCCATTGTTCCTTGACCTGTGATCTAGGGTCATGTTTTCAAACCATATTTGTGAGTAGATATGTTTCAGTTCATTAGGAGAATCCTTCATTTACCCTTACATGCATTAGAAAATATTAATATATGAATTAGTAAATATTAACAAAACTGAGCCTTAGTTTTCCTGAGAACAGAAGTACTTCTGATCCTGTTCAGGAAAACCATCCTCAGAATTGCCCCAAGTAGGAAAACCAAGAGTGGAGAGCAAAGAGGTGTTGTACGGGGATGATGAGGCTCACGTTGACCTTTATTCTGCTTGGGATATTTTTCTAATACTTTTGTTTAAAAATGCAACAATATGAGAGTCGTCTTTTGTTACTAACAGCTAGAGGTTTTTATCAGTATTACCCTCTTCTCTCATTTACAGTTCGTGGTGTGTTCATCATGTTCCTTGCTGTCTGAGCAAACAATTTGCTGAGGTGTGCAGTGAGGAACTGCCAGTTTAAGTGTTTGTAACTCTGGGCATTGTGACCAGAGGCCTTTAGGCAGTTGTACCAAACAAAGCAGCTATTACTCGCAGTTAAACCATGAGTTTTAACATTTTTGCATCGTTAAATGTGGTCGTGTGCAGGAAGAGATTGCTCTTAGAGCTGTGGTGCCAACGTCCTGTCAATTAATAATTCCACATAGCTGAAATCAATGGTCCCATTGAAACTCGGCATCAGCGTTCCTGCCTCCTCTGGGAATGGCTTTGGGCCCTCCCGACAGGTTATGCTTGGTGGAAGCTGACCATTTTTCACATCTAGTAGTGGGCGTGTAGGATCAGGTTTACATTTGGAACGGAGGACGGAATTTACCTCTTTAGTTTCTAAAAATATATATACCGCATATTCCATTCTCTCATTCCAGGGAGTGAGCCGCCTGTCTGGCAGCTGCATCCAGGAGAGGGCAGTGGCACCCGCACACTGAGGCCTTGGGGTCTTTTCTAAACTCAGAGGCATTAAATGGGAAAATGTTGAAATGTGATAAATTAAACTACAATAGTAATTTCCATAAACACTTGAAATCAAGTATCCTAAAAATTACAGTTAAATATGTCCTTAATAAACCACCCTAGCTTGTGGATTCCTCAGTGTCATGGGTTTAATCCTATGCTATTTACAACAGCTTGACAACCTCCTGTTTACTTCCATGTTTCTGGTATCACTACAATGCTAAAAATAAATAGCTAAAAGCGGTCTGCTCTGCTGAGTTCTCTTTGTCTCCTAAAAGCAGAGAAATCCAAAGCACAAGATTTTCCTCTGCACAAACAGAGCAGGCAGGTTTAATTGCAGCCACTGGAAAGGCGCTGGGAAGTTTTAGCAGGCTGCTGCCCTCCGTGCAGGGCTGCCATGGTAACAGGTGCTGCAGCCTGCCGTACAACAAACACAAAAGTGCACCCAAGTTAGAGGGGAGAAAAAGCCAAGGAATTGGATCAAAAGATGCAGGCCCAGGCCTTGAAGCAATATCTTTGAGGAAGTTTTGCTTGTGAAGATCCTTGAGACCTAATGAGAACTTTACCCTACCTAGAAGTACTAGACTCATTAGAAAAGTGTCCGGGGAGAACAGCTCAGTGCTGTACTATTAATCTTAGGCATGACTGGTGGTAACAAGATGCCTTGCACGTACTTATTTTCAAAGATAACTGTCACTGAGAACCCTGTTTCAGTTCTGTGACTGGAGGCTCAGATGCCATTGCAGAAGGCACATAATTTTGCGTCTGCCACCCCGCGCACCCTGTGATGTGTGCTCCCTGCCTGCGCGGGCAAGCGCAAGGCCAAGTGCGGGCTCCAAGCGCTGTGCATGTGTGCTTTCAGTTCCAGGAGCGCTGTTGCCTTTGCATCTGCTGGGAAAGGATGTAGAGGTTACCGGGTTCATCTCTTTTCTCCAGCCATTGTAGGATTCAACTTTCAAACAAAGGGGAGAAGTGAACTATATTTCCTGCAGTGAGTTCTTCCCATGTTGAATTAAATTAGAAAGGCATTCTAGGATGTACTTGCACATATACTTATGAATATCCACAAACCTAGTTTGTGTGTATTTCCTCTTTGCAGATATACTCACAAGCTATTTAGAAGCCTTCTTGTGCATCACTATACTCAGACACTTTCATTCAGTTTTTGAACATAATTCTTTCCATACACATGCATATGTTATAAGGCCAAGGAGCCTGTAAGAAATTTTTGAAGGGTGTGTGTTTACGGATAAAATGCCAAGATGAATATGGTAATCTAAGTACTGGGAGATTTTAACCACATTTGTGTCTTTGTTGGAGACAAAACTGTGTGCATATGTATGTGTTCACAGTTCATACTAAAAGGAAGATTTTTCTGGTACAGTCCATTTTGAGAGGGAGAGGGACCTCTGCTCTGAGCACACCGATGCTTTGGAGGATCCATTTTGTGACATCGTACAGGCAGCATATATGCTGTGGACCCATGCAGAACTGCTTCTACCACCTTTACCTGGAACTGAGCTACTTAGTGAAAAGCTTGTAGAATTTACAAAATACTAGGTGTATAATGTCATACATCTAGATGGACTTTACCAGGGACTTTGTCAAATTACATTGCTTAACAGGGTATTTGGCAAAATTTTTCCTTTTTAAAATGAAAGATAGATTCAGATTACATATTGCAGGTACATTTGCAGTTGCCTACTATGTTTGAGCACTACTGTTCTGTGGTATTAATTATTTTTACAATGCCACAATTGTCACAGTCTGTGGACAGATACCTGTTTCTGGATTTAGTTGTGCCTGGGAATGAGGTTATCACTGACAGCTTATCCTGGCCGCTTTTCATCCTTATCTTCCCTCAGACCCACTAATAAGGCACTCCCTGACTGGTTCTAGTCAGAATAAATTGAGGTAGGTTTAGCATTTCAGCTTACCTTCACTAACCTTGCTCACTGTCCTTAATCTGATGTGGGAGAATTTGTATGAGTAGCTCTACCAGAAGATCAGAGGGGGCAGCAGTCTCCAACAGATGGACTGTCAGATGGGAAAGATCATTTTTTCGCGTACTCAGTGTTCACACAGTGCAGACGCAGGTGAGGCCCAGATCTAAAGGACTCACCTACTCAATACATCGAGTCTGATGAAATGGAGGGACAGGAAGAACAGAATAACAATAGGGTGATGTGGCAATTATGGAGATGGACAGTAGGGTGCGATGATTGTACTAACTTTGTCTGGAGCTGAGGATGCCTCAGAGGAGCTAAGAGCTTCAGTGATGAAAAAAAGAAAACTATCTGAGAATCATATCTTGAATCTTGTGAAAGTTTTCTTGGTAAACAGCAAAAAAAGCAGAGGCTGAGGTTCTGAAATCAGATTTTGGCAAATCAGTTGTCAAAACAGCAAATTATTTGCAGGAACCCAGTGAGACACAGATTTATGAGGTAGAGGTTTTGTTCTCTCGCTTCCCTTCCCATCAAGTCAATGAGCCACCTGATGCGGTCCCAGCTGAGCAGCTGTGTGGGCTGTTCCTGTCAGATTGTGTCTACTCCTGTATATGGTGTATTGGATCTTCCATACTACTCAGGGACATGTTCCAGTTTTTCCTGATTGGTAACAAAAGTTCCCCTTTGGATTAGGGATGAAGCGTGACCTAGAGCTCTCAGTGCTCGGCACCTCTTTAGTGATATTGGTAACAAGTGGCAGTGCTTTGCTTGAAACATCCTAAAGAGTTCCAGAATCTACAAGTTAGAAATCATGTACAGCAAGAGAGATCACTGACACACAGGCATCTCTAAACAGCTGGTCTTCTCCCTTTAAAAAGACTCAGCGCCCCTGTAAGCTTCAATGGAGATCATTTAGGGACAGCTTCCAACATTCGATGGCTCTTCAGAAGCTGTCAGCAAGTTCTGCAGCAAATGAGGCTGTAAACCGGTTTCTTCTACTGTTTCTGGTATTTCCTAGGACTGAATCAAGCCCAGTTTCAGGTTTGTGTTTCTGGGTGGGGAAGAACTTCAAAGACTCCTTTAATGTCCTGGTAGAAGCTGGCACCCAGTGAGGTGGAAGCAGGAGGTGGGTTTAGGAGGGAGGGGAGAGGAACCTCCAGAGCGTGGGGAATGCCTCACACGAAGGTGCAGTGCTGTGCTGCAGGCATGCTGGCCAGGGCTCCTAAATTCACTCACAGCTGTGTGAGATGCCTGGGTTCAGCTCTCTCCAGGTTGTCATGTGTACTTCTGCTCTGACTGACAAATACAAATTAAAATCTGGCCCTTTGTGTTTCAGCTGTAAAGAATACAAAAATCTGAATTCCTTTTTTGCTATTATTATGGGACTGAGTAATGTTGCTGTGAGCCGTCTCTCGTTAACGTGGGAGGTAAGTCTTACCTAAAATTCAATTCCAAGATGTTTGACTGGGATTTGTGCTTTTAGTTAGCAAAAACATGATTTGGGTCTTTATTATTGATAAAAGTAGATGTACTAATGCAGCTCCCGAGCATAAGCCTTTACCTAAGGCTGACAATTTTCATTAGTAAGGCAGTATGCCCATAGATGTTTTGAATACTCACAAGCAGTTAACAAGAGTGACAACAGCAGCTTCTGTTGATGAGCTGAACTGCCCAACAGGATGAGTTAGCCAGTTACACTCTTACATCAGCCCATCCTCTGACTTTACTGATCATGCCATAGATGCTTCTTCAAAATCCATCCTATATTTATATGTATTGTTTTCTGATCTCCATATGGACTCTATTGCTCTATTAAAATGTGGGTTCATCATCACCAGTTCTGGTCTTCTCTCTGCCATGCATTCCCTGGCTTACTGTCAATTTGGTCTTCATTCTCAGAGCTTCCACCTTGTTCTGTGGCTTTGCTCTTTTGTATGTGAGTACACAAAAAGGGTGCAATGTCCAGCAGGGTGAGGTAGTAAGCACATGTAACCACTAAGAATGTGCTGTTTGTCAAAAGCAGTGCAGATTTGAATGTGAATGTATTTTATTCATTAGAAATTCTAAATAGTTAGCATGACTGAGGCCATTGGTGCAACTCAGACCAAAATTTGAACACCTTCAAAAAAGTGGTCTGAAACAGATCAGACTAACATATCTGAGGAGACACCAGCCCAACCTTCAAAAGTACCTGTTGCAAGCAGTGTATACGATTGGTGCTAAAGGCAAAGATTTGCAGATCAGTTTCGCAAATGAATGACTCCTCATTTGTGGCTACTGAGAGGAATAGTTGGGAGAGCGGAGACAGTACAGGGGTAGTATGAAAAAAGAAGAGGGAACTGAATGTATATACTACATACAGTAATCTGAAATGGTCACAGGGTGTGAGCTGGAGGGGCACAGATCATTAGTAGGTGTGGTTCAGGGAACTGTTATTGCATTCTGGTTCTGTAGGTCAGTCAGTTTATCAAGAGAATCTCTTCTGCTTGATTTTTAGCCAGATATACATCTAGAATATACTTAAAAACAAATATATCAAGACCTGGTTTTTGCTATATTATCATGCATTTACATTAGTTGCATGCACAAATTAGATATTTGCAGGTGCAAATGTCCAATTATACCACTTATTTCACAAATACCTAATCTGCATGCATATGCAAACTAGGCACACAGTTGTTCACACACATCATTAAAAATTAGGCCCTTGCTGTGGCACAGTGTAAATATCTTGCTAGGGTACACACTCCAAATGTAGAAAGTATTGCAAAAAATCATTTCTGCACTATGAAGTCTCTATTAATTTTTAATGTTACCTGCTGCCAGTAGTAGTCTGATTTAATCAGCAAATATAGAGAAATTTCTTATTAAAACTAGAAAGCTGACATAATCTGAGTGTGCATAGAACATTACTGTGATCTCTGAAACGAATTTATAACATACAGTCTTTACAGGAAAATTATTTAATATGTATAACATAACATGAGGAGGAAAGAAAATATTTAGTAAAGCCCATCTCATCCAAATCACTGCATGATCAACTGGCCATGATTTATTTGTGTAGATATTATGGACGGAAAAACTATTAATTAATTTATACCCTAGAAAGTGGTAGAGGCCCTTGGCTGCTGGGCATGTCCAGAATTTGAACAACAGTGATACATCAGCATGAACAAAAAACCAACAACAACAAAAAACCAACAACCTGGAAATGCCCAGGCATGGATTTGGATGTTGCAAGGGCAGTTCATTATAGGTATGAATAATTAAGCTAAGCTACCCCTATGCAAGCTGTGTGTAAATTATATTTTCAGGTAGGCTATTATCAGGAATGTCCTGAAACCATTGACTTGAACTTTCACTTACATTCTGAATTCAGTGATTGTGATGGGAGCCAAACAAAAATCTGAATCTAAACATCCCAAAGGAGTAAATTCAAGTTGGGGTTTAAATTAGGATCCAGGTTTCATGGCTGGTCCTGTCTCTATTTATAATCTGGTTGCTAGGAGACATGTTGTATTTTAGATTAGCACATTGTTAGAAATATCTGGCAAAAAGAGCACTTTCCTGACTTAGGGCGTTGTAGAAGAAACTAGCATTTACAGTAAAATTACCACACAAATTGAATTTAATTAAGGTTTGCTATTTTTGTTTTTATTAACAGAAACTTCCAAGCAAGTTCAAGAAGATCTATGCAGAGTTCGAAAGCTCAATGGTGAATAGCAATAGATCCCTTATTCTATGCACAATCTGAGCTAATTCAGTTTCTGAGTAACTGATTTGAATTCCTTGATTCAGAACATTTTATGTGTCCTTGTTTGACTTTAAGAAGTTTATGATCCCATTTTAGAGCTGCTAAAACAAGTATGTATGACTAATAAATTATACTCTTAGGAACCTACTCTGAGAGAACTTATGTACCACTCAAAGTTAATCTGGGAACTCAGGAAAGCTTTATCATATGTTTTCTGATAGTATATATAGGAAATTATATTTTCCAACCTGGATTTTTCCAGGCAATACATTTTAGTGTAACAATATATGCAAAACTGGATCTGCAGCTGCAGGGAGGGAAAATGTGTGGTTCCTTTTATGAACAATTTTTTTGTAATCATGTCTTACCTCGTTATTTGGCATAAAAAAGGTTTGTTTAGCGGCTGCATTCTCACCATGTAAGCTGTATGGGAGAATGATAAAAGTTTGCAGATGCACTTTTAAAGCCACAGGAGAAAAGAATGATTTTAATAAATGCCATGACATCTAAGTGAAAACATACAGTGTCTCAATACATGTAATAATACATATTAGTAATTGTTTGATTTCTCTTTTTTCTTAAGGATCCATCAAGAAACCACAGGGCCTACAGACTAACTGTAGCTAAGTTGGACCCTCCAATAATTCCTTTCATGCCACTGCTTATAAAAGGTAAGCTTAGATGTTACCAGAATTATTAACTTGAAAGCTATTTGTCAAATATTTGAAGAATAAGAGTAGCAGCAAGAAAAAGCAAAAATCAATCTCCGTGTGAGGTATGATCTTTTTCCATTAGGAAAAGCATGACACAGAGACAAGAAAAACTGCTTTAGTAGATCTAAATAACATTCTACAATTTTACCAGTCTCAGAAACGCTGCAAATTAAAAACTAACAGTTTTACTTTTGTAGGTGCTTTGATTTTCTTAAGGGATAGATAAAATTTTCTGCTGTTTTGCATAGCCATTATTCAGTAATGGGCTTTCATGTGTCTTTTATTTCTATACAGACATGACGTTTACTCATGAGGGAAACAAGACATTTACTGACAATCTAGTAAACTTCGAAAAAATGGTATGTATGACATGTTTGAAATGAAAAATTAAAAAGACCTCCTTATTCATCTCTTCAAGAGTGAACTTCTCAACAATGACTTCCAGGGCAGGACCAAGAGCTGGCAAAAATAGTCTGTGTTGTGCACAGCTTGTGGGACCTCTGAGTTTCTGGAAAACCACGGAGAGGTGGAGAGAAAGCTGCCCGCTGAGCCGTGCAAGGCCAGAATGTTTCCTAGGAGAGGTGGCAGCAGTGACAGGAAGCAGAGCTGTTAGACAGGGTTGGTAACAGCTAGTTTGGGACCAAGCTGTGATTTTTAACTGCTATTCCTTCAAACAGGACTGAATGGCCTCAGGCTGGGATAGTTCTGCATTGCTCCTCAGAGAATGAAAGGAGCTTTAATGCAGAACATGCACAACACCTTATTTTCTTCTTTCCTTTAACAAGCAAAAGGAGACTTCTCTGACTTGATTGCTTTCATATTGGAAAGGGGGATTAATGACAGAAGGCCAGATTATGCTCAAATTTTATTTAAGTCCTGCACCTAAGCTCTCATAATTTCAAACACCATTGTCAAAAATTACAGGCAGGCAACTTCCCATGACAGAAATCTCAAGTGAAACTCAAGCTTCTCAAGAGTGAGAAGCCATTTTCTTGGTTGCTAAAGCCATGTTCTTAAATAATGTGGTTAATGACACCTGCGTCTGAGACCAAGGTTGGCCAAGTTCAGCTATGAGCAGCTGCACTGCAAAACCAAACTAGACCTACTGTTCCTGCAGGAAAGCTCCATTCAGCAGCCATGCTAGAGCATATGTGCTCTGGCACCTCTATCTGCTTATTCTTAATACTACAGTAACCAGAACCTCTCCATGGTTATTTTCACTGCACTCTTGAGGAGTCTGTCTTACCTCTTGAGCACTGATACCACAGAGGGGAAAAAAAGAGGACTTTCAGCCCTTTAGAAAACTTTACAGCAAAGCAATCGTCACTCCAAGGGAATTCTTCTCTTAAGATCCTAGTCTGTAACTCCAGGACAGCCTCTGTCCTAGGGTGAAAATACCTCTCTACTAAGCTCAGACTTTTTTGTGGGTAAATGGTAGTGCTAATGCCCGACTAAGGGCCTGACCTCACTTTGCAATAATGACATTCTGTAATTGCATACACAGACTGTGTTGCCATCTCCTTCCAAAGGCCTTGAGCCTTCTACCTGCAGAAAAGGACTTTTTCTTGGACTGCTTGTTCTAATTAGATAGATAAATATATATACTTTAGTGTAGACAGTAAATGTTTTGGGAAACACAAAAGTATTTTGGACTTGGCTGGAGCACCGCCAAACCAGGAGCGATGGCAGCTGCATTGCTGTAGCCATGGCTCTGTGGCTGGCTCTGTGTTCTCCACCTCACTTGGCTTCTTACGCCTCCTGAAGAGCCAGTACATCTGCAGGCCTCAGGCTGTTATTTGTGCCTGATTATGTGTAAAAGTCATTACAGGAGGCAGGACCTCTCCTGTGAGCACTTGCCCATAGACAGAAGTTCAACCCAGGCTTGTCATTTAGGAATGGTTGTGCACCATTCTGTACCACAGTTGGGCACTCCCAAGGCCAAGAGTGAATTTTCCAGCAGCTTAAACTGATCTGTATCTAGGCTGCTGCAGGTCTGCCCTTTTCACCCTAGTCTGCACATTGCCTTATCTTCAGAAGTATGTTATCTCCAGAATGTGGAGATAACTAGTAGCAACCAGAAGTTTTAAATAAAATTTGTATGGCCTGAACGTAGTATCACCCATTTTGATCAGTAATCTGAGCTTTGAGCATTTCCTTTAGGAGGGGAAAGTGAAGATCTATTAATGTATTTTTGATGCTATGTATCTTTCAAAGAATCAATATAATGTCTCATGTTCCTCCACAGAATGGAAAGGGAAATGTTTTCATTTCTCAGTATTCTAAACCTTTCTTCTGGTGGTGCTCTACCTAAAAGCTCATTCCGCTTTTTCTCCAGGCCTTACTACAAGTCTATCTTCTGTGTTTTGAATGTTCTTCACTAGCTATTCTGCATGCTTCTGTGGTATTTTTACTGCTTTTCTCAACCCATAGCTCTTCAAAGCAACATATATTGAGATTCCACTCACATAATTCACTCAAATCCTAATGTGGACCTGGCAGTTTTTAGCTTTTTGCATGTGTCATCAGGTCAAGCAAAGAAAAGCCTACTGTTAAACCTCAGTTGCTTCCACCTACTTGTGTTAAGCTTAAAACTGTCATATCCACACATAATTGCCAGATATTAATTAGTGAAGACAAGACCACTCAGCCAGATAACACTCAGATAAATTCAGCTCTCTTTGACATAAGTATAAACTCAAGGTAAACCTGTGATGTTATTCTGCCATTTTCAGGCAAAAAGCAGAAAACTGATTTCCTCACAGGAATCATGTCCTGCCATTTGTTGTTTCTGCCTGTTTGTTCTGCGCCAGGATGTTCTGTCATGAGCAGGTAGAGATACCTCTGAAGAGGTACATCTGGTATCTCTGGGAGCCAGTCTTACTGATCTAAAACATCTTCATTCTTTGGAAAATTATTTCCCTCGATCCAGCCTAATTTTGATGCTTGCTGAAGTTTATGAATAAAAATATCTGGGTAGTTGCCGCTGATGGTGCCGTTTGCCACTGGAGGAGATTGGTCCCTCCGCCTCTCGTGTGAGCACAGTGATGAAACTGAGAACAGCCTCTGGCATTGTGTCTGCATTCTCGCCACAGAGCTCTGATCCCGACAGCTGATGTGCTGCTGACAACTTTATTCCTGTAACTGGCAGCCAAAAGCAGAAGTTTGATCTAGTGGCATCTTTTCAAGCTGAAACAGCTACCTTTACATCTTTTATGTTTTCTGATGTTTCTGTTATTATTTATATTAAACAATGCATCTTAAAACAGGCAGGAGCTGTCAGACAGTGTCTGAGTCAGAAGATCGCCAAGTGCCAGAAACAGCAAGGCCTGGTTTCCCAAATGTTTGTGTTTCACAGCTGCCTGAGCTCTGCTCAGAGCTTTCCTCGTGGCTGGGCCATGTGTGGTTTCTTCATGGCTGGGGAATTCTGTGTGAATAGGCTTTTGTCATAACATAGGAACTTGCACTACAGCCTTTTCCCTGAAGGAGACAGAACAGGGCACTTACGCAATCTTTCTCTTGTCCACAGCCATCTATTTTCACAGAAAATTGGTAGGAGCTTTCTTATGTTTGAAAACTCTGGGTTCTTTTTTTCAAATTTGACAAAATCATCTGGAGAAAAAGGGAAAACCAGACAGATGGTGTTAAATCACATTAGCATAGGGGTGTTTTTAGCAAGGGAAGCTAAAAAGGAAAGGGACAGAGTCATTTTTTTCCTGCTATGCTTTCCTGTTAATCAGTCTTTGTAGGGATGTAGTGACAGAACCGTGGTGGTGGCAGTGGCAGGGGGACATCACTCTGCAGAGCATTGCTGACCTTTGCCTGCTGCTGCCTTTGTAACTGCCTGCTCCTTCTTCCCCATCTCCCAATCCCTATGGATGCCTCTGATTTGGAGGGGGCTGTGAGGAGTGGGAGGGCAGGGGCAACTGGCCAGGGAGGAGAACACCATGTGTAGCAGAGCCACAGTTATGTGTTAAGAGGCAAATTTATACGCAGACTCATTTGGTTTGTACAAGATGTGGGCAAACAAATGTGTCAGAAATAGATATACTCTTCATATTTGCACTGTACTTGTGCTCTTTACTATGCCATTTATTGCATGAAGTAAGGGGGGGATGGAGGAAACAAGCTTTGGTCTTAAAATCCAGTCTGGAACATGTTATTTATACTTTTGTCAGTATAACTAAATTACTGGTATTAGTACTATACGTCTCTAGTAGAAGGCTTTGTCTTCAATACCAAACAAGACATGATTTTAGAGAAGTATTGAAAGTCTTTTACTTGTCGCACTGTAAGAAGCTGATGGAGACAAGGTACATGACCTTGTGTGGTAAAAACTACCTGCATCTTTTCTCCACAAGTGAGTTGACAGCAGATGTTAGTTATAAGTGTTACTTTAGAAGACCCATCTGTGTAAAAACTGAAGACATGCTTGTCATAGAGGAACAAGGAATGAATAGGCCTGTAAAGCTTTTAAAATGCTGTAGTTGTAGTTTGGCAGGTTGAGGACATTTTGAGAGCTGCAAGTAGGTGAAAAATAAAAAAGATGTCAGTAGACAGCAAACACAATTAGTTGGTGATCCAGAATACACACTTGCCTTTTAGGTCCATTGATGACCTTCTTATCAGGTGAAGGAGAGCCCCCAGAGCTGTCAGTTGTATTAGTTCCTATAAACTCTGTATGATTTAGCAGATACAGGACAACTTACAACCTGCAGCACAGTACTTGGCAATATATAACATTAAAGTGACACTGCTTTTATAGCTATATATTTAGAAAAAATTTAAAAGCCCTTTCCTAGAATTATGTCTTGCCAGGGAAAGAAGAGAAAGTGAAAAAAAGTACTGAGCATGATTCTCCTTAAGGACAGGCAATATTTCATGCTCTTGACCACTTACTGATTTACACTTTTTTCAAACCTCAGCTGCATAATCCTGAATTCTGAGTGCCAGTACAGAATTTTGTATTCATAGACAGAGGGAAGATACAGTTATTTGGGAACTTTATCAGTGCCATTTCTCAAATCATCAGGCAGCCTGAGTAAAGATCACTTTCAATGGCATCATCTCCATGTCTCGCTACCCAGCATGTCACAGAAATGGCACCTGTAGAGGGAGCAGAAGTCATGAAAGAGCTCTGGAAGAGCTGACCTGCCATAGCAGCACAAGTCAGTGCCGTGATGCTGGCCACTGATGCTTCTTTTTGTCAAGCCTCTTCACCCTTCAGGTGTGAAATGAGGATTAGAGAATCTGCACATATTGGTTTTCAGGTTTTGTGGAGATGAACAAAAGGGAATTCACACTCTGATCCTTATGCAAAAAAGGGCAAACATTCTTTCATTTTTGGAACATAAAGATTATGCAAAAAGTGTGTGACTAAAGCCCTTAGTAGTTTTCTATGTCATATATGAATATTTATAACATTTAGAAACCTGGGTTTGGAATGGATTAGAAGATAATGTGCTGGCCTGCTGCCACTATTCCAGACTCTGTAAAACTTGAAAGGGTGTTGTTGTGCATATATAGCATGCTGGTAGTGGTGGTTGCTTCTCATATTATCCAGTTGGTTCTATTTCAGAAATATCCAAATTTAGGTTTGTATGTCTTTTTGATAATGGTCTTTCTTAGCTTAGTGGGTAAACAGAGGTTAATTTTTGCAGGCATTAACTAGAGCTAATCCTCTGCTTGAAGAAAAATTGTAAGGAGCTGGCAAATAAACCTCCAGCTGAACATTTCTTTGTGCGTGTTTCTTGAATCAAAAGAAGACAACCCAACTTATCTGCAAGATTCAGGAAGGGAAATTCACTTCTGTTTCACATGCTGGTTTTCTGTTCAATTTGCACCTTGCAAAGAGGAGCTCTTTTGGGTTTATATTAGACAGTACAACAGCATGTGGAAGAAAGCAATGCAAAAGGAGCTCTTCAAGGATACATAATGCTCCAGAATCTCCCCATTGGGTTGCAATGCTTTCTTCTGGCCACAGTCTCTCCATTTATTCTGCCTTAACACCGACTTCCTCATTCCTTTGGGTTTCATCATTGCCAGGATACTTCTGAACAGATGGAACGAGATTATCCTCATAGGAACAGGCAAAGTAACTCCTTAAAATGAAGCCTCCTAGCCAGCTGAAGAAAGCCAGGCAGTTCAGCCTTTAACCAGAAGCCAACAAGTTCATTGCCACTTCAGTTTTCCTTGCCTGGAAAAGCCCATACAATGAAAAATTCAGAAACAGTGAAAACTTTTTAAAAATCTTCACACATAATTTGTCTTTCAGTACAATACAGTATTACGGTACTTATTCTGAATGCTATGCTTTTTTTCAGAACAAATTCCCCACATAAACCAAAAAAAGAGTAAAATGATTCCACAGAACACACTTCTTGTGATAAATCTAAGTTTAAGAAAGAAAGAAGCTTAATCCTAAACTAATCAAACACTGAGCCTACAGCCTACCTCCGAAGATCATTATGGAATGAGGCTTCAAAACCTGAGCAGATAGGAAAAATTAGTATGTGTATTAACAACCCATCTAGAAAGCACGTCAAGCAACACTAGCTTATCTTCATAAAAATGAAGTGTCCTTAGCAAAGCGTCCCTTGAAGTTAAACACCCTTGAAACTTTGTCAGGTTGGCTGGTCCAGTTCAACTTTATGGTCTCTCCTTGAAATAGTTATTTTAGGGGAGTACTTTTTGAAATGCTCTAAATCAAAATAGCAGCATCACAGAGCCAAATATGAATCCATAGAGCTATGAAACATTCATGTTTACGTGTTAATGTTGTTTTGATTTTCATTTGATTGGGTTAAACTTGAAGAACCAACACATGCAGCGCCGTTCTGTCTCAATCCAGTATTACAATGGGTGCTTATCTTTGGGTATTTAAGAGGTTCCATTGAAGTCAATGGGGCTTATTCACATGCTTAATGCTAAGCACAAATTAGAATGTTTGCAAGGTAAGTGCCTTAGAAAATCTGCCTAGTAGTAATGGCTTGAAGAGGTATGAAAATTAACGTAGGATAAAAATTATTCTTACTTGAAATCTGTTTATTTTCCACACGTAAATACATATAATTTAGGAACAATATCATCAGATACATATCCAAATTCCCTAGATCTTTTGGGTACTTGTGGTTTAGAATTAAAATATTTCAGATCAGTTTCAAAACAGCTACATTTCATTTGATTAGACAATGTGTAATCCACAAAATATTAGCATATGATATATCGATAGTGTTTCTAATGCTGACCACCAGTCATACCCATTTTTGTATGCTTGACAGTGCATTAAAATGTCTAAGATTATTCAGTATGTTTGTAAGGAATATTTTACATTTGTGCCTCCCACTTCTGGAATGATAGATTTCACAAAGCTATTTTATTTATAACATCATTTTAATGTACGATTATAGTTTGTCTATTAATTTTGAGAAGCGCATGCCCTACATTTTGCTCTTGACTCGTAAAAAATATATCATTCCATTGTGTGAGGGCTTATGACTGGTTTGTTAATCTCATACAAAATTTCAAAAGGTATGAAGCATCCTAGAGTGTGCTGTGTTAAAACAGGTAGCTGTGTGGTAATTGTTGCACCATGTTAATGTGCTGGAATAAATGTTAGACTCTGATTAGGAACAGCATTTCCCCCCTCTGCTTTTTCTTAATCTAAGCAAAAGAAACAGAAACAAATGTTGTCCTTATAACAGTGATTGAATCAAACTATGTGTTTAAGAAATTCAGTTTTACTGCTGAAGTTTCAGTTTATTTTATATGATTCAGAACAATGAATTTTGCCCCTGCACTGGTGGGCGTATGACCTGTGTGGTGCTAATCACACAAGCCAGTTAAAATTTTGCAGTCCAGAACTAAATCTGCAATGTTTTGCTTTATGGCTTACCTGCATTTCTGTTCTTTAAAACTACTGTAGAATAGCATCTGATTTATCAGAGCAAAACATATTGACTAATATTTTCTTACCTAAGTGAGTGAAATGGTGGCTTATTTACTGAAGAGCAAGCACAGCCAAGAGGGACTGAAGTGTCTTCTCCTTTTTTTTGTGAATTGCTGGAAGCGCACCAAAAGTGAAGCCACTTTCCAGGTTGGGTTAGATAAACGTGTGCAAGCTGACACTAACAGATCTGTTTGATGAAACTTGCCTACAGGGCCACTGTTCCAAGGGTGGCCTTCTCCTCTGCGGATCGAACGTACTTCCAGAGTGAATCACTGGTTGTGCACCCTCACATGCGCATTTTACAGTGTCATTTTCCAGGGGGCCTGCATTTTAAACACAAACTCATATGAAAGGTGAAAGCTCCTTAATTGCTGAGTATGCTCTAGAAATGGCCTCGCTGTTAGGAACTGATGGTCTTAAAATTAACATGTATATACTCCAAGAGGTCCTACATGATATTCCTTTTACTTTTCGATGTGGGAAGATGGTACCAAATAAATGCACATCGAAAGGGCTGATTTTCATTCTTAGTTAAGGCCTTTTACAGCATCCAAGCAAGGGAAAGGGTTCTCTGAGCGCATGTAAATTACACTCATGCTCATTTAAAGCCTGCGTAAATGCAAATCACACCCTACATATGAGGGTATCAGCATTAAAATTATATTTTCATTCATATGACTGCTTTTATTGGCATAAGTCTTCACACTCAGGCACAGATAGGTGCTTCGTTTAAATGATGATGAAATACAGTGCTTGTTCTCTGATTGCATCCCATCTTTTCTTTCCAGCGCATGATTGCCAACACTGTCAGGACGGTGAAATTCTGCCGAAGCCAATCTTTCAGTAAGTGTATTATAACATCTGCACAGTCAGCATTATCATCAGTAGCTACAGTAATTACCACTAATTCTGTGTGTACTAGAATTCAAAAGCCTGGTTTCCAGTGATTCTTCCATGTTTGGATCCTCTGATGTTTTGCAGGGTAAAACACCCTTCAGGAAGCTCTAATAAGCCCTTTCTCCATCTCTTTTCCAAGCACGTGAAGGGGATAAATATCTGTGAGGTCTCCACACATCTGTCAAATTAGAATTGGTTGAAATTAGCCACTGGGTTCAGAAGGGGTTGAAACAAGGCTAGCAGACAGCAGCACACAGATAGGCGCAAGATACTTGCTTGGATAAACCCTGTTTTTATAGGAAACCAAGCTGGAAACATGACATTTATAAATGACATAACTGCGTAAGGTGATTAACTTAAAACCTGTTTGTCAGTACAATTACCAGACCGTACCTGAGGCCACGTAAGATGACAGGGCTGTACGGTCCAACAGGCTGGCTGTGTGGGACTCATCCAGGTGTGCTGTCAGTCCCAGTCACACTGGTGTTTCCTCAGAGGAGGAAATTCATTTCATTCATTCATTTTGCCTCACAGCAGCCTTCCTCTTTCTCAAAGAACAGAATAAATAGTATAAACCAATACATTTTTATACAAATGTTTGCTTTCCATCTGAGTCAAAGTTTAAGTCTAGAAGATCAAGTGAACGGAGTTTTTCCCCCCATCATCATCAAG
The DNA here is from genome assembly GCF_036013445.1 of Caloenas nicobarica. NCBI lineage: Eukaryota > Metazoa > Chordata > Aves > Columbiformes > Columbidae > Caloenas > Caloenas nicobarica. Next base: position 19,944,653 of record NC_088250.1, on the reverse strand, counting down.
GTTTTTCTGGCTATATATCTTTTACTTTTAATGTATTAAGCACTATTGAGACCTCCACATAGTTAGAAACGGAAGTGGATTTTCACTATACATAATAAAATGTCAGCATATAGATGTACCGTATCTAAGTCCCATGCTTTTTGTGTATATGTGTTTATATACAGTAGATGCTTCAGTATCTTTCTTAGAGAAGTTCGAGTTACCTAACAAGTATTTCATTAAAATGCAAGTTGTTCACTGTGAGACTGAAGATACTCAGATTTTAACTCAATGATATTTCATAATTGGTTTTGAAGTAGGTATAATGCAGTTATGTTAAGTAATGTAAACAGGTAGTAAATGTTGAGACTTGAATGGGGCAGTCACTGAGCACTACAGTGTTACAAGTATTTAACAGAGCAAGACATGGGAATATTTTGTGAAAGGAGGCATAAATCAATTCTATAGTTTTGAACCTGTGTGAAAGCTGCTGGTTCAAAAGCAGATGGGCAGCTTTAAATCAGACTAGTTAGCTACATAATTTATAGTTATTGACTGGTAAGGCGATGTATAAAACTGTAACCAAGGACCATCAATTTAAGTAAATGTAGCCAAGGATATCTGAGAGAAAAAGTTAATTTGTGGGGGTAGTAACCAGAAAGACTATCAGATACGGAGGAAAGGTTTCAAAGAGAGTGATTTCTAAATATTTTTCTTTTTAACTCACCAGGATCTGGTGTTTCCTGTGACAGCTTGTAAAGAGTCAGGCATTCTGTTGAGGGATTTGTTCGTTTAAGTGTATCAATCCTACATCATTTCTCTTTCACCAGATCCCGACGCAGCCCTAACTAATAAGAACCATCAGGATGTTCGGAGCTATGTGCGGCAATTAAATGTGATTGACAACCAGAGAACTTTATCACAGATGTCTCACCGACTAGAACCGCGTCGAGCATAAACATTTGAAGCAATGATGAGAAAAGGTCTTTTATCCTGTCAAGGTCACTTGTTAAGAACTTCACTTTCTCTGCTACCGCACTGCCACTACAAAAATAAGCAAAAACGTATTCTAAGGTCTTGGGCAATGCACAATGTACCAGCCTGTCAGAGATCTCTGGCTGAGGAAGAATTTTTGCACTGTAGCTGTATGGGTAGCCATGTTGTGAACTGTTAATTCACCTTAAAGTGTAGTGAATGATTTCTCATATGGATAAAAAAAGGCAAAAGATAAAATAGCATAGTTAGTGAAAAATGCACAGAAAGCTTCTAACAATTCTAAGGGAGGTAGTGTTTTTCTCCCTAATTAAAAATCTGCATTTTATGGTTTATTCTCGGGGTCAGGACTAAAACTGATCATCACTTTAGCTTGCCCAGCCACTGTTGACCTCAGTAGAAGATGTATGTAAGCATCTGGTGAAAGAATGTGGGTTCAAGAGCGGTCCAAGGTATAGTTCCATTCAGAGAAGACTTACAAATATTTCCATTTGAAATACAACAGATACTAAAAAAAAATTCTAATCCTAATTGCACTGCGTACTACTGCAAGCAGTGTGGCTATTTCAGAAAGCTGACAGGACTGAAAATATTTTGAAAGATAAATATTTAATCTGTGTTTACATTGTACTTCTTTTTTTGAACTACCAATCAGGTTTTTACAAAATTCCATTACAACAGTAAGGTTGTTGAAATCAATAGCATAAAGGTAGCAAAGGACTGATTCATAAAGAGCACAATATGCACAAAACAGATTTCAAGAGAATAATTTCCTGGACATTAAAACCTTTAACTTCAGCTATAATTAATTGTGGCTGGTTAACACATACTTTCTGGTCTTAAGCATTTACAAATATCTTTTCAGCCAATTAATTTGCACTTTCAATAGACTGTAAATAAATGTTAATTCATTATGTTCTAGAATATTTATTTATGGAGTAGCTATTGTGCCAAAATAATTCTGGTTTATTTATTTTGTTTAGCATGTTATGGGAGTGCAGCTTTTGTCTTTATACTTTGTGTGCATTTTATGTGTAGGAATTGTGTGATGTATGTTTTCTGTAAATAACACACAGTACCTTATTAAATGTAATTGCTGGAGAGGTTTAGTCACTGGCCTTATTTGCACTTCCAGCTTCATTCCTGCATAAATACTGATGCTATTAATTGGCTGATACAGCAAACTTCGTTTGTCATTTGCTGAGCCTCGAAACTGCAGTCAGTCCATAGGCGCTGTGATGTGGGTGACCCACGTAAAGGCAGCCAGGTCCCTCCCTGCCACAGGGAAGACAGTCTCGCAGCGATGTAACACCGCGGGTTTTTGGCAGGTTTGTTTAGAGATTCCGAGGAGGCTCCCTACGCCTCCCATGGAAAGACAGAAAGCAGTTAAATTGGAAAGGTTTAAATTAATAAGGGACGCATTCTTCATTTTTAGCTACCTGACTAATTTGTCCTGCTTGGTCACTAACATGAACACTACAGGTTACCTTGGACAGGATTTTAGCTCAGGTTCAGCCCTGGGCTCGTGTGGTGCTCCAGAGGCTTCAGTTGCCCCAGGGAGATCTGTCAGGTCCTGTGACCGTGCTGGTGGAAGGGATCTGGTGGGGACCCTTTGCCTCCAAGATCATTTGTGCCAGCCCGAATGCTCCCTGGGAGAGCTGTGCTGCTGCTGGGCCAGCGCCGACGGTGGCCAAGTGTGCACCAAGGCAATGGCGAGGTTCAAATGGCAAAAGTCTTTCCTGTTGCGTTCACACCAGCTCTGCTCTGCAAAGCTGGATGCCATAAAACTGATTAAGGCTGAAATTAGAAGTTGCAAGTATTATCTCATAATTAAGCTTCAGAGATGACCTCATTGATATAGTCTCCATTTCGCCTCAGATACAGAGTGTACTTGGTGTTGATCAGGACTGTGTAAAGATTTTATTTTTCTATCTATAAAAATAATTACATCCTTTTAGTCAAAACATAATTTCTGCAAGAGCTGAGAGTCATCAGGGAAATGCTGACATGCAGAACCACTCTCTGCTCAGTACCTGCATTCTGCAAAGGAAAGAATTACACAGTTAAGAAATATTCTGCAGCATGATGAAATAATGTATTTTAACTTTGCTGTCTGACTAGACGTTCAAGATGATTCAAAGCAAAACCAGCTAATAACATAGAGACAAATTTGTGTCTTATTATTTCAAGTGAGAAATATTTCTTATTTCCATTTATACTGCTCTATGAATATACTTCATGCAGCTTTTTCAGATACAGAATCTTCCCAGAAGCAAAGTATGCAGTAGAATAAACTATGGGGACACAATTAATTCAGAAGATGCTTTTATCTTTACAATCAATTTATAAAATTTTTGAGTTCATGATTTTATTTGTTCCGGATTTGTTCCTATTGTTTGGACTTTCATTTATTTCTGTGTTAACTGGTTTACAAATCTGCCAACTTTCTGCTTGGCTCCGCACATGAACCAATTCTTCATCCGTTTAGTACGTTTTTATCCTTTTATTCCTTAGAATCTCTAACTGTTTTACTTATTTGTTGCCAATCAATCTCTGTCGTGTAGATATATCCCAGTGATACAGAGGTTTTATGGCATCTCCCTATCAACGAATGAATGCAGTTTACCTACTCAATTAAACTGGTATCTGGCATTTTTAAATTTTCCAATAAAGGGTGCTGTACAAATAACAAGTGTTGCTATCTCTGTATCTAACTCATTCAAGTGGCTCAGATAGTTACTATGGTGCTGATCACTGTCTACATACCTAGAGATTAAAGAATATAAACTGCCTTCTGGCTCTGATATCCATACTGGGCTTCTCTGGCTCTCTGTGTTGACTTTACAACAGGAAGGCAGCTGTCAATATCTTGCTCTCGCTGTATGAAGTCTAAGCAACTGTTGCAATAGCGTGAAGAATGAATAGCAACTGAGGAAACACTGAAATGTGAAAACGCCCATGCTGTCTCGCCCTGTGCTTGCAGCTGCAAGTCACAGCTTGGTCCCGCTTTGGTGGAGAGACACCCCGTACCTGCTGACTCTCGGGGCCGCTGCAGCACAGCCCCCTCCTTATTTCAACGCTGCAGACTGAAAAAATATAAACCTGCTCAAAATAACGATCATGCCTGAGGGTCACAGGTCATACAATGCCGATACGGCCGGTCCATGCCACTTGGCCTCAGGCCCCAGAGCCCCTGTCCCCGTTTTATTTACTGGCAGAGTCACAGCTGTAGCTTTTAGATGAGAAGTGACTGGGAGACAGCGTCCACGATAAACATGCGCTGCTGGGGATCACAGAGCTGGGATGGTGACACCTTGGGCATTTTGGAAAATATTCTACATTATAGGGTTCTACTGCTGATGTGGTTTTTTGCTCAAGCAGCAGCAGAGAGCACAAACACCTCTATTTAGGGCTCCAGAGCCTAAAAAGTCACAGGGTCCAGCTCTCCTCTCCCCTGGGGCATTTCGCTATTGTTGCTGTGTTAGGATGTGCCGGTTTTGTCAATAATCAGGGCCGGTGCTGACCATCGCTACACAGAGCCAGGGAACAAAGGTTAAACCCAGGGAGGCTGAATCCAGCTTACCAGGAGGCTGCTACTGTTCGGTAAAGGCAGGATCCAAAATATTTTCCCTGGCCATCTTCTTCAAACCTGATGAGCCACGAAGACATGGTAGTGCCAAATAAAAGAGTCCAAATGTACTTGCAGGACTGCAGATGGAGGATTTGGGTTTTTTCTCCTAAGGAAAATGCTGTGAAGGCACACAGCCTCTGCAGACCAGGTACGAAGAGAGCAACAGAGACAAAAAAATCTCTCTTTTCAAGGAGACACTGGCAAAACAAACTTTTAAGTACAAAAAGTTTAAATATAATTTAGAAATCTTACAAAATAAGTTAGAGAGAAATCAAAAGGTTTAACCTGCAGGAGTACCAAAAGAGATAATGAATTTTGCTTTAAAAAAAAAAAAGTTAACAAAATGTAACGACAGAAAATTATAAGTCTAAATTGTTAACATAGCTTCTTAGTAAGGTCACCTGCATAATATAGAGTACCTTACCCTCTTCCAGCAATTTTTAAACACCACGCAGCTTAAATAGACTGCTCTGAATTCAGCGGTATTTCTTCTGGGAGCCCTGAATGCAAATCAAGAGGTAATAGTGGAAGAAAATTAAAAGACGTGCTATTCTCATTTCATTTTTTTGTACTGATAATAAGGAAAGCAGCATAGAGAGTGATATGGCAAAGTGAATCTCTAACTTGAATAGCTTTTCTTTCCCTGTTAATCTGAAATGCATTACACCCTGCCTTTTCAAATAATCATAATGTTCTTTACTGTGGCCGGCATTAAAGTTTAGCAGGCACAAGCACCAGCTGTCACCAGAGGTCAAGGTATTAGCAATCACAGAAAATAATGAACAGATTAAAAAGTTATCACTAAAATTACTACACCAGAAACTTTTACCGCAGCTTGTCTCCACCTGGAGCACAAACAGCCAGCAGAGCTCTGCCTCCAGGGCCGGAGCCGTGCCCAGGGAAGCCTCGCCACCCTGGGACATGTCCCCGTGGCAGTGCCGCGGGGCGGCTGGCCCCCGGCGGGGGGTGGCACGGCCACCTCACCCCTCCATCTCAGGAACGGGCACCGCCACCCCAAACCTGCTGCTGCAGCGCAAGGAGCTCCCTGCCACGGCTGCGAGTTAAAGCCCATCTCCAGCCTCTCAGCGTGGTGAGCGGCGGTGGTCACCGTGCCGCGGGAGCGCCTGGGGAACGTCCTCTGTGCATTTGCCTACATGGCATCAGCTAACGTGTAAGACTGGCTCTTTCTTCATCTGCCCCGTGCACTGCTTTAGCAATAAAACACGGCTCTCATACAGCACCTAAATAAGGAAATAACTTGTAAAATCATAAAATAATATAATCCAGCCATGGTCTTGGCAGTTTATGACTCAAGTGATGGTGGGACTATTGTGAGATGGAAGATTCTTATAGTTAGAAGGGCAAAAAAAGAGCATGTATAGCTACAAAATCTACCATTTACATCTAACTGCTGAGGGACATTTCATGAAGGGTTCATTTTTAATAGGTTTGGCACTCAAAGGTAATTTCTGATTCAAACTAAACTCAGAGAACTACATGAAAATGTAGAATGAAAGCATAATTACTGACGCAAATTGGAATATTTTTCTTGGAAACTCCATGTAATGAAAACGTGATACACAAGGGTGCTGGTAAGGGACTGACCTTTATTTTCTGGCCCTAATCCATTTGGGTCAGAGTGACAAAAAGCAAAGCCTTTGTCACATGGCAGGGGTCAGCCAGTCATGTTTAATTTTTTTTCCTCTTTTTGCTTTAAAATGCAAATAAAGCACACTACCAATGAAAATAATGATTGTAAATGAATACCTCAATTAAAGGAAATTTACATAAAGATACGTAGGATAGAGGTGACAGTAGATACTCCAACATCCTAACAGACAATAATCCACTCCTTAATCAACTTCTGTCAATAATCATAAGCTTTCTGCTCTCCATGGTTTCCTCATTATAACACCACCTCTTGTGTTTTTAAATAGTTCTTTCTTCAGATGCTGTCCGAGCCAGCAAGCGAATCCGCGAGCTGTATTTGCCGACTCTTTGTGGTTTTTCACAGGTGTACATTATTTCTGCGCAGGAGTACCGTCGGCGGCATTGTGGATGTTCTCAGACAACAGAGAGCCAGTGTTGCCTTGGGTTTTCTTTAGATGTCCTCTTTCTCTGCAGGACTGACCCTTGAGGGCTGCGGCACTGGCGGGTTGCTGCCTGGCGTCTGTTTGAAATCTAACGTTTCCTTCCATTTGTAATTCCTGCCCTAATGTTTCTCCTGTTCCAGTTGTCTGGCATGAAACTCCTTTGTGATGCTCCTGACCAGTTAGTGCTGTTGCCAGAAACTAGTTAGAGGTTTGCGCTGATTTTTTTTTTTCCCTTCCTGTCACAACTAGCCATTGTTAATAGTGTGCTAGTGTTTCGGGGGCTTGACCACCTTTTTTCGGAAACACAGACAAAGGGACTGAGATGATATGACTAAACAGATTTATCTAGACTAAGGGCTTTTCTGAGGCAGTCTAATATTATGGACATTTCCTAGTCTTATTTCATCTCTAAATCCAAAGATAAAAAGACAGGATCTTCAATAGACAGATTTGTTTCTCATTAATGTACCCTGGATTTAACAAGCCACAAAAAAATGTAAGCTACTAATACTACAGTACATCATTAAAAGGAGCTAATATTTTCTTCTTAGTTCAAAGCAACACCGTGTCAAGGGTGGCCAAAGTTTTCATTATTCCAGTGGTTGCCTTTACTTTCAAAGACAAGTAAATTGGGTAAATAGTTAGATAATAATTAGTTTTAATAAAGAAAATAGCATACAATACTTTAAAACAGCTGTTGAATATTCTGTGTTGTCATCTTCCCTTGGTGGTCCTCAGAAGTGGAATTGCGACTGCTTCTCCCCAGACTCCCTACGACTGAGCAACCTATTAGAAAAAAATTACGAGGGAAATGACAGGTCCATTGCTTCAGCGGAGCTCATAGTAGTGCAGACTAGAAAGCACAAATGGGCACGGCAACAGTTAATTCAGTGCAGCTTTAAAACAAAGAAAACAGTGTGAAGCCGTATTACATTTTAGATAAAAAACGTGCCAAAATTAGGACATCAAATGAAATCTATTGGACCACAAAATTTAATAAAAGGAGTATGAGCTATATATATAATTAAAAGTATGCAATGAAATGGTAACTGAGCAGAGTACTAGTAAGTCGATTACAGCTGAGTATAATGATCAGCTAAAGATTGTGGTGCCAGTAAAAGATAAGAAAACCATTCTTGTAAAACAATCAAGAAATGTATTTCTTGTTAATATTTTGTCATCTCATTGCTATCTCATTGTTAATTATATTGACATTTTTGTAGAAGTTATATGTGCTTTCATACAGCATACATGCCTGATCGAAAGACAAATAGTGTACAAGCTGTAGCCTGCCAGTTCTGAAAACCACTATGCATAAAGCAGGTATTTGATCCACATGTAATACGTGCATCGCACGCAAGGCTTCTCTGCCACATGAATGCCTGTATTTTATCATTCTAGTATGCATTTAATAATTCCATGCTTAATAATTGTATATTTAATTCATAATTGATATTATCATAATATATATTTATAATTTTGTGTTAAATATACAATATAGGCAGTTTCACAAATTCCTTATTTTTCTCTCTAATACAAAAAATACATGAGAAAACAACAGCAGAAAAAACCAGCAGTTGTGTGGGTCTAAGAGGTGTATAACTGTTAGTACAGACTCCTTCTTCATCCCCTCCAAAAGGCGAGAATTAGCCATTACCCACAGCAAAGCCCGGGCTGCTGAAGCAAACAGGCAGCACAGTGGGGCTGTGGGGCTGCAGGCAGCACCAGGGCCTGTTTGTGGGTGCGCACTCGCCGTGTCACTTACTGCAGGAGAGGCAAGGCTGCCTCTGAGCCAAATCCAAAGGCAATTCCTTAGATTATTCACTTGCCATCCCTCAGAAAGACTAAATGCAGCTTATTTCAGCTAGCAGTACCACGCAAATTCTCTTTTAGTCATGAAACCAACCCTGCTAGTTATGTTTTGGGGTGTAACCGCAGAGGTGTGTGATTGCAGCATATCTGGACATACCTGCATGAATTTCAGTCTGGGCAGCACAAGCAAAAGTAATGATGCAGAGAGGGTTTCCAGGTGAGCCATTCGTCTGCCTCTTCCATGTCATAAACCTGATAGTACAAATGGCATAAAATTAATTCTACCATATTGTCACTGCTACTGTTGCTCAAACTAGACAGATTAACACCAGCGTATGTTACTGCTATGTCTTCTGTGGCAATGTGTGTACAACCTTCCATCCTAGGATATCCCAGGCATGATCCCCACCATGTTTTCTGGCCAATTTTTAAAGCTAGAAACAGAGACAAGCCATAGCAGCCAGAGAAGCAGAAGTGCTTCAAAGAAACCTCAGTACTAAGCCTGAGCTGAACTCTGAGCCAGTCTTGAGGGAGAACTGAAAAATACGGAGCAGGTGTCCACCTCCAAATTAACTGTGTCTAGAGTTTCATGTACAGTTTAAGCTGGCATAAACCACCATTACTGCTAACAAAGCACTTCCAGACTGCCCACTCTGAGCTGCTCCTATCAGCCCTTGCTCCTCTCCCGCCTTTGCGCTGGCACGGGTCCTTGTGCAATTGCCTGACGACCTGCAGTCAGATCTGGGTGAAAACTGAGGGCTTTTCCCTCCAGGAGCGTGGCTGCCGCAGCCCGGCTCCCCGTGCAGCCGCGCAGAAGCCGCGCTGGCAGCCGCGAGGTGGGCAGCGCAGCGGCAGGAATGGGGCTCGCCGGGCAGGGAGGGGTGTGAAAGCTGCCTTTGGCAGGCAGGATCAATTAAACCACCTGGATGTGCACATGAAACTATATTTTCCATGCTGAAAGATGGCGAGACGTCATTCCAGACCCAGTGTGGCAATGAGATATAAAGAGACAATTCATATGAATCCTTTCAACATTAAAATTGAGTTAAAAGTTGCAAGAGCTGTCTTTATCCTTTGCCAATTGGTGTGGCTTTACAATATCTTTTGTTAGCTTTTAAATATTTTCTTTTTCTGCCTGTTCCATATAAATTGAAGAAGCCTAAGACTAGGATGGAGTTTTCCAGAGCTAACTTAGAGTTTGTCAGTTTGAATTTGCTGCCTCAAAAAGATGGGGGAAACCATATCGCCTTGTGTTGGCTCATTGTTTTGTATGGTATTATGACCACCCAAGAAACTCCGATTACTCCAGTTTCTGATCTTTTCTAGCTAATTTTTTAGTTCTCATGATAATGGAAAAAACTTGAAAATATCTGAAGACTCACTAGCCAGTGGGCTGAAGGAATACAAACCCCCAAATGCACACCTCAAACCCTGTTGTAATAATTCCCACTTCGCAGTAGTGTACTGCTGGGGTTGGACGGTCCTCACACAGGCTCCTTTGCTTTTGCTCTCACGTCCTCTAATAAAGCAAGTCCAATTATGTGTTTTAAACAGTGGCATGTTAACGCAGTGCCTGATGCAGACTCTGCACTCCTACTCCTGGAGTAGGAAATATTAACCACCCCCACATTTCTCATGCGCTACTGGAATAGTTTATCTCTTTCTGCAACCAGGGCCTAAAGTTGGACATGATAAATCTCGGCTTTGCAGATACAAAGCCCTGGACAAAAAAGTGCCCTAGGCAAGAGACCTCTCAGTGCAAGTACTCTCTGCTCTCCAAAGCACATGCCTATGAATCAAGTGATTTATCATTTAAATAGATTTTAAAATCATTTGACTAATTGGCAATTGTCTCAGACAGGAAGCATAAACATCTTAGTCACAGCATTTAAGTATGTAGCACCTCTCCTCCTCCAGAGCCTGAGTTTCATGTTATTTGCATTCGATAGTTGTGCTTTCTTTTAAAATGTGGTGCCTTTGATTGATTTTGTCTGGAGACTTCTCCTGGCTCACCAGCAGATCGGTTCATAACAAAGCACAAGAACTCTCAGATCAGACACACGGTGCAGGCAAGTGCTGTATGCAGGGATAGTCAGAGCCTGCTGACCTCCTTCGCCGCTTGTCCCGGCAACACTGAACCTGCCAGGTGGGTGGAAGGGGGTCACCAGCACCCGCTTTTTGAATTTCTTACCATCTTCGTGTATTTACCGCGTGGAGTGCTTAAGATCTTGCTGAACTTTACTCCAGTTAGTTATTATGGCTCAGTGAAATAACATGTCTTATTTTATGTCCAGGAATGTATACTTGTGCTCCACTATTTTAACTCCCTCATGCCAGTAACACACCTTGGGGAAAAGCCTCTGATGTTCATGAAACGATTGCATTTGATTCATCAGTAATGCTGTTCTTCCATGATTCACCTCGATACCATGCATCTTCGCGACGTTCAATTAATGGACACGATCCAGCGTGATGCTGCACACATCTCTGTGATTCATCGTGCTGCACAGCTGATTTTTCTATGGCAGATCGACACGTACATACAACAGCAGTCGAACATGAGAGAGCAAGGCGCCGAGGTTCTCCAGTGGATGCAAACCCACAGGGCACAGACCGCAGCGGACGAGCCGGGGAGCGCAGCCCAGCGGTGACGGCCGCTGAATCCTGCACCGTACCCATACGAACAACGTGCTGTCACAGCCATGCGATGTGTTTGCCTCAGCAGAAAAATTGTTTGCCCCCAAGTCTTTTGAGTCACTTCCTTTAACGGCTTATTTTCAGCCTGCAAAAGGCTTTCTGCAGCAGCACAGTAGCTCAATGCCATTAAAATGTTCGGAAAGGAGGGGCCCTGCGGGCGCACAGGGCGGCAGGTTGTCTTTCTGCCCGAGCTGGGATGCCCGCTCTGCGGGCAGCCGGGGCGCGCGGGCAAGGGCCGGGGGAGCTGCGCTGCCGGTCAGGCCCTCCTCTTCCACATTCCTAAAAGCAGGGCTGGCCGTGGCGGCACGACCTTGGTCCTTCCTGCTCCTGGGGCCCTCCAGCCCCTCTCCAGCCTGGCAACCCCAGGCGACACTCAGCGCTTCAAAGACGCTGCTGCTTGTGGTAAAAGCATTCCAGCTCCGGTGGCACAAGAGCAATGAAGCACATTGTTAAAAACTACCATCGCCTGGTCATTTTGGTAATAATTTCGGATAAATTTAGCTGCGTTGCCTGTCACTGAGGGTGCAGCCCTGGAAGGACGGCGGTTGCGCTGGCAAAGCTGCGACCACGGCTGCCAGGACGGGCGCAGGGCTCCCCGCACCCCGCCCCGCCAGGGCGGCGCTGCCGAGCCCGGCCCCGCGCCGCTGACGGGCCCCGCGCCGCTAACGGGCCCCGCGCGCGGCGCCCAGCCGTTCCGAGCTCGGCGCGGTTCGCCGCGGGGCAGACAGCCGCCTCAGGCCCGGGCCCGGCAATGCGCCCCCTGTGGGCAGGGCGGCCGCGCTGCCCGCTCCCCCGCGGGCCCGGCGCAGGGCGCGGGGTGGCGCCGCTGCGAGGCGGCGCGGGGGCGGCGGCGGCTCCGGCTCCCCGGCACCAACCGGAAGCGCAGGGGACGGAGCGGGAGACGCGGACGCGCCGGTTCCAGCCTCCCTCGGCGGGTCGGTGCCGCTCGGCTCCCGCCAGCCCGGAGTCCCTCGGGGAAGGTGAGGAGGGCGAGGCGCCCCCGCCACGCCCGGGCAGGGGGCAGCGCTGGCGGCGGCGGCGCGGCCGGGCCGTGTTTCGCTGGGCGCAGGGCGGCGGCGGGAGAGCGCGGCCGGGCCGTGGGTGTCCCCGCCGGGTTTGACGTTCCCCACCCGCTGCGGGAACTTTGGAAGTCCTTGACGGGAGGCGCTGGGCCGTCCCGCCGCACGCCCTGACCTTGCGTCGCCCCGGGGAGCAGCCGCCGGCCGGTGCCGCGGCGCCGGTCGAACCCCCCCGGGCGGCAGCGGCGCCCACGCGTGGCCGCGCGGCGGGTGGGGGCCCCGCGGGCGGCGCTCGGGGCCGGGAGCCGCGCCGGGCACGGCCGTGTCGGCCGAGGGGCAGCGGGCAGGGCGCGGAGCGGGCCGCGGCGGCCCCAGGCGGCCCCAGGCGGCAGGGGCCGCGGCTGCCGGGGCCGGGGGCAGCCGGCGCGGGGCCGGGGAGCGCCGCGCTCGGTCGCCGCTCCGCTCCTCAGACCGCGTCTCAGACACGTTCCCTTTCCCCGCACCTGCCACACTTTTCCCATGTTTTGGGCATAAAATCCCTCAGGTTGGGCTTTGAAGTGTGGCTTTACTTCCCTCAGTTTTTTCCTTTTCCTGCTCGCTTTTTTGAGTGAACGGGCATTATATTTTTTGCGCTGTTCGCTCAAGTTAGTTCCGTCCCACCAGTATGCCTTTTTTTAGTCCGTGTGTGTGTGTGAGCCATCCATTACCGCTCCATCCAGCGTGCTGTGCTGTGAGTTTTAGTGACAGAGCCATCGGGAAAGCCATGGATCATTACTTTTTCTAAATTCCAGAAGCAGAAATAATTTGAAAGCACTGGATTAACTGGGTCACTGCCTGAAAACATCATAGCTTTCCGCTGGAGGCATGCGGTTAGATGTTTTCAGGACTTTGCCCTGAAATCGTAAGTCCTCAGAAGCTGACTTGTTTTATCTGTCGGTAATGTGCTTTGCATACCGGTGGCATTGTGTGGGTAATGGAAACCTGGGGAGCCCGGCTCGCCGACGGAGAAGGCAGAAGCCACACGCTGCCAAAACCAAGGCCTGGATCCCGCAGTCGTGCCTGCGCGGGGACCGAGGGCGCGGGTTCAGCTGCCTTGTCTTTCTTGCAGGCGTATTCCTGGCAGGCATTGCTGACGAGGTATAGTGTAAGCGAAGTGAGCAGTTAAGGCTTTCTCTGAGGTAAAATGTTTTCTATTTAAAGTGAAGCCTTTAAACCCTTTGGTCTCGGCCATTGACACAGCTGGAGTGGAAAATACTTTTTTTTCCTGAAGTACTCAAACTGTTTAGGCTGAGTTGAGCTCTTTCTCCATAGCACTGATGGCTATATACATTCAAATAAAATTAGAAATGTTATTATTGGAAGTTATGCGGAATTCTTAGGCTCTGACAAAGGACAGGCTCTAATGTTGTTGCTTTTGTAACCAAGGTAGGCAGAGCTGTGCCTCCAGTCTCACCATCTACAGGGCTGCTGCTGAGTCTGATTAAGAAGGTTCAGGAAATGTAATGATTGTTGACTTTAATTTAAATTATTGGGAGATTAGGAGATTAGGATATATTTCATTTGGAGATATGCTTGGAGTTTGTTTGCATCTTGTCCATCTGCAGTTCATGATACGACTAATGAATCTTTTATTTATAAAACCTTATTTTTGCAGTCTCTCTCGTAATTTCATATCACTGTAACTCCTGTTTTCTATTTAGGCAAGACAGCGGTTAACCATGTTTTGGGCTTTGAAGTGTGTTTTTTTTCTTTTTGTTTGTTTGTGTGTTGTTGTTTGGTTTTTTTTGTTTTGTGTGTTTTTTGGTTTTTTTTTTTTTTTTTAAGACTAAATAAATATGCTGCTGCAAAAGTCCAGGTTGATATGCTCAAGGACTGTAGGCCATGTTGGATACGAAGGATGATTTGGGTCTAAAAATGGATGGTCAAAGATCCTGAAAGCAAAAGAGCTGTTTTGCCAAATAAGGAAACTTGGCACATTCTGCTGTGTATTTTAAGATAGCACAAGTGTGGTGTGCTACTACTTTATTGGCAATATGTTGGCAGCGTGCCTTCCTGAAAGAAGCACTGAATCCTGCTTCGTGGAACCACACAGCGAAGGCAGCAAGTTGCGTGGTTGTTCCCTTTAGTAAATTACAAAGGGTTTTCCTGAAGTAATCGAATATTTAAGCAGGTCAGGTGCATGAGCAAGATGTGGGATGCAATTTTCAGTTCTGCAGCCACGCTCTAAGCAAAATATGAGTTGCAGTTACTGTGCAATTTGTGCTGAATTCTTTCCTGCCTGCTGTCTCTAACACGCAAGTCCCTTGGTGGAAGCTCTATGGCACCAGCTGAATGACAAGCGGTAGGGTATTCTGGCTCATCCATGGGGTAGAGCAGAGAGCTGGGCAGGGAGGCACTTTGGCCACTGTGCGGGCTGGTTTTGGGGAGCTGGGGGGCGTTGCAAGTGAATGTGTAGGGCTCTTCCAGCGTGGCCATGCTGGGGCACAGGGCGGCCCGTAGTGCTGTTGGTTCACAACCCATCTACCCGGCTGCTGGGGGTTCCCTCCCCTTGGGGGCGGCTGGGGGGAGCAGCAGCTGTGGGACCCCAGCAGGGTCCTGGGAAGGGACGCCTGCACAGGTTACTCCCCTAACGTGCTGTAAGCACAAGACAGGAGTGGCGGATGGTTTCCTACACCGAGCACTTACTCCTGAGCTGAGCCTGTTGTGGCATAATAGCTTGCTGCAAAGTGACTCTGCGTAACAGGGTCCTGACATGTTAAATACTGATGTTAAATAATGTTAAATAATAGCTCAACATGTTAAATACAGCCAAATGCGTCTCACATCTGTTTCTTTTTAGTGTGAAATGAACAGTTTCTAACAGCATGCTCTAAGTTACTACGAGGAAAAAAAAGACACAGGAGAACGTGGAGATGTTGTTGCAAGATTACAAGCTTATGTTAAGCAATAGAAGTAAAACAGAAGAAGCAGAAAGTTCTTTTTTTTTCCCCAAAAAAGAGCCCGTAGGAGTAATTAAAATAACTAAGAATCAAATGATTTCTTTAAATACCCGTCATTTGCTCTTCCTGAATTGTCACATTTTCATTTCATCGACAACAAGCAACCAAGTCAGTTGACCTAGCTACCCGCTGGTAGTGGTTCAGCACTCATAACTGTGTCCGTGGGGAGGGACGGTGCTGATGCCAAACCTTCGTTACGCTGCGTGCAGGGGAATGACCACAGTGCCCCTGCCCCAGGCCTGGAGACCCTGCTGGGAGGACTGCTCGCTCTCCTGACTGCATGAGTGAAAGGGGCAAAGAAGTGCCCCGTGTTGTTGGAATGATGCACTTGCTTCAGATGCACGTGTAAGACTACGGAGGTTAATGAAATACCTGATTTTTTTTTTTTTCCTTAACCAATGGTGTAAACTCAGATTGTTAAGTATCTTTTCAAACAGGATGACAAATTAATAATTGTGTGTGGATTTCTCACATGCAGTTGTTACTCTAAACAGTTGTTTTCCCAAACATAACAAAGGGATTGATCTGTCTAATTGAGGATTAACTACCTTGCATCTGAAAACATGGAGTAATATTTAAACATGTCTGTTCTTTCATCTAGAAGGAGAAAACTGTATACCTAACTTAGGCTGTCATTAATTACAGATCTCTAAATAAGGAGTGTCCCATGTAAATCTCTCCTACTTTCTCTGGAAAAAAAGCATCTGGAAGAACCTGATACAAACCAGTGAATCATTCTTTAAATTACATTATTTTATGCTGGTGCCTACAAGTGATTGATTGCTTTAGATACATTTGAAATTGGGAAGGTGTTAAAAGAACGAACAGTAGCTTCTGCAAATGCTTGTGTGCTGGCCACTGCATTGCGATTGCATAAATGTTTAGGTAAAGTTTAAGCAGCAAGGAGGACACATCAGAAAAGTACTTCTTTGTATTTATCAAGTGTCTGCTGTGTGTTGTACCATCTTGAGGTTTGTTTTCTGTGAAATCTTGGAATAACATCTTCTATGTTAGCGTAACTTTCAGGAGTCAAATCACTTGTTTGTATGATTTGGTTCTTCTGGGTGAACAATAATACAAAATAATTTGACAGCTCTTCAGAACTGTTGAATTCAGATAGTGAAGGCCAGAAATACGTGTTTCCTGTGATGTATTTTTCTTTCCTCTGGATTTTCTGTTCCTTCTGTCATCCCAAACGCAACCATCTGTTATCAGCTGTTCACACTTCTCTGTTAAATTTATGGTCCAGTCGGTGCATATGCTTTTGCCTATGAGTAACATTACTCTTCTGAATAATTCTTTTGTCAGTAAGGAGGTTATTCACTGGAGCATAATTATGCATGTGCTTAAACGTCTGTAGGGCTATGGCCTTAAATTGTGAGGTCTCTGGATTGGGAAGCTGACCTGTTTTATTTGTCTATAAAGTGTCACATATGCTTGAGACACTGTGTACACAGTGTTAGCTTGGAACAACTGGTAGAGTAAATGAGGCAAATGAGCTCTTTTTTATGAAGACCTGCTAATTAAGCAGCACTGGCAAAGAAGCAAAAAGTTAACACTGGTTGCGCCACCCTTCTGATTTGCAGGAGTGACCAATTTGCTTTCCCTTGAGCTTTCTCTGAAGAAAATGTATGCAGGGCAGTGCAAAAGATGGCTCTGGGATGGCAGGAAATCTTAACAACAACAGCAACAAGGTTAGAACAAGAACAAAAGGTCAGCAGAAGAGGTCAGGCGCTTGTGTTGGGGAGGGTGCTCGAAGCAGGGTGCTCGAAGAGTGGACTTGATTTCCCATCGCGTGGGTAACCCCTGCTCCAGCTTGCAGAGCTGGGGAAGAAGCGGTCGTGCTCCCTGGCTGAGCTTTGCAGGCTGGCTGTGGGCAAGAGGCGTGCTTGGAGCCTGCTCCCTGCTCAGCGCCGTGCCTTCTGTAAATGCAGTGAGGTTGTCAGGGTTGGGCCAGCACTTGGCTGTACCCCTCTGGGTGGTGAAGAGGTGTAAAATGAAGCAGGCAGTTTTCAGAAAAGGCTCTGTGATATCTTATGCAACATGTAGAAAAGTATTTTGGCATCTTCATCTCTCATGTGGAGAATAGCTGCAGCCAAATAGTGCCCAGAAATTTCTGGTTGAATGATATCTAAAAATTGTTCATTAGATCAGCTGCACATTCAGGAGAGCTGGAGAGGGGGAAATTATGATTTTGTGTTTGTTACAGAAGGGACTGGGATGAGGGGTTTTGGCAGTCGGCAGTGCTCCGTGTATTACAGATGCAGTTCTCAGCCCCGGGCAATACATCGTGTGTGGATTCCATCTCAAAAAGCCCTATAGATTGGAGGCTCCCAGAAGACACTATGTTTTGATGCTGTAGTTAGACCAGTGTAACTAGAGGTGTAATTTTCACCAGCAACCCAAAGTGTCTGTGTCTTTGGTTTATTTGTTTTATTTCAACTGTCTCTTTCCTTTTATGCTGATGTTTACTTTCATTAATTGCAAGTACAGTAACTTTTGCTGGTAGTTAAAACTACCTTGTCTAAACCGGTGCATCTGAAGCAGTCCTGCAGCAGGCTTGCACACGGTTCTGCAGGAGCCTGTGTTCTGCAGTCCCACCAGGAGCCTGGGGCTTCTTGATCTTATACCATCAAAAAAAGAAACTTTAGATTAGTCATTGTTCATGCACTTAGGTGATAACATTTATTGAAATTCACTACAAGCATACGCTTTATTGCTGTGAAATCTCCAAGGAGGACGTTCTGTTCCTCTGGCAGCAGGCATGGGATCATCTCTTGAAACTGCGACACCAACCTTGGCACGGGCTGCAGAATTTCACATCTTGTAACCCAGCTGAATTACCATGTACTCGCGCTTTGTTACAACACGCGAACAGAACTGAGTCACCCAGGAAGAGACGTTTGCCATGGCCGGGTTTTTCCACATCCTTGCGTGAAGCTTTCCCGCCTGGCCCTGAGCGCCGGCAGCCTGTGCGTGCCGTGCCGGGGCGGTGCGTGCCGTGCCGGGGCGGTGCGTGCCGTGCTGGGGCGGTGCGTGTCCAGGTGGTGCTGCCCGCAGGCTGCCTGTGCAGCCGGGCCGGCGTGCGCCTCGTCGATGTTTGGCCATGGCGGCAGCTGAGCTGGCGTGCCGGAGCTGCTAGGCAAGCTCGGGGCGGAGAGCGTGCGTCCCAGCGCGCTTTGCTCACCTCGGGGAGGGCAGCGGCGCGCCTGCTGTCCGCAGAGCCGCTTCCACGGTGTTCAGGAAACACTGGTATCGCTCTGAGGAGTATTTTTAGTCATTTCTTTCTCCCAGCTGTTCGTAATAGCTCATGCAAATTATGCAAACATTTGCACAGGCTGTTGGAGTGAGTTCCCAGCCTCTGCTCCTCCTGTGCCCCATGGCTTTTACTGTAGCATGTTTATGGTGACGGGCTCTGATTTTGGGTTGTCTGAGCATGGGTACGAAAGTTTGTAAATCCACGGAGCATATGTGTTAATGAAAGCTTTTCTCTTCACAGGTTTTGCTGTGGTATATTTTGTCATTATGAGATGTCGTCTACCAGTGCTTCATTTGTGCAAATTAGATTTGATGACTTGCAGTTTTTTGAGAACTGCGGTGGAGGCAGTTTCGGGAGTGTCTACCGAGCACGATGGATTTCTCAGGACAAGGAGGTGGCTGTAAAGAAGCTGCTGAAAATAGAAAAAGAGGTAAGAGTTTACTTTTAATTCACTTTGTCTGCTGTGCAGACAAGGGCAGAAGTTCTTTTTCAGTGCTTTCCATCCTCTAGCTAATTGAGGCAAACTACGTTGGACTTCTTGTTTGTTTAATTACAAAACCCCAGAAATGGATGACGTTACAACAAAGATGTACTGAGGGGGCCCCAGCCAAGGGTGTCTCTGATTTAAAATTTTATTGTTCTACTGTTTCTTTACTGTCCTCCCCCACTTTTCATGTTTAGCAGCTCTGCTCTGCCCTGGCCCTGAGGAGAGGCTGCAGCTGTGGAGCTAGTAATTTCCCCTTGACACTGCTGGGCATGTTGCTAGATAGGAATCCTCTTGACCCTCAGCTTTGTAGAGCCCCAGCAGAGACACTGTACGTGGTCCTCAGAGTGG
This sequence comes from Caloenas nicobarica, assembly GCF_036013445.1. NCBI lineage: Eukaryota > Metazoa > Chordata > Aves > Columbiformes > Columbidae > Caloenas > Caloenas nicobarica. Next base: position 19,925,336 of record NC_088250.1, on the reverse strand, counting down.
TCCAGTCTCCCTGCTAGTGACCACCAGTGAGGACGCACCAGTGTAGTGATGGACAGCATGGTTACTGGACTGCTGTTCCAGCGTGACTATGTCGGCTTGTATACGACATACTCAGAGTATTTTAGGGAGACACAAGCTGGAGGACAGCATAGCAGTGCTAGGGATGATATGCTTAGTAATTAATCAGACACCAAAGTTCATCCACTGCTGCAGCAACAAAGTTAGCATGATTATATCATGCTTAGTGATGTGATAAGCATGCTTGATCATGATTAAGCAAGTTGCTATCTAAAATAATTTGGAAGAATCTCATGATTTTTCCAGAATGTTGGGAGATGTACACCTTCCATCCAATGTCAGTTTGTACTGTTCTCTTGATTTCTACTATCTGTTAATATCAAAAGATACATCAAGACAAGTACAATTGGTGCTATGCAGTATCAGTAACGTGCTCCTTAAAAATCAACTGGCTGGCACATCTCAGTAGTGGTCAGTGAAGTATCTTGTTGAATAGGTGTGTTTCTGGTGGGATTACACAGGAGTCTGTGCTAGACCTGTTGCTAGGTACTTCAGGCATTTTCGAAAGAAAATTTAAAACCAATATTACTACCTCTTGTGATGTCATAAACCTTAGTGGAATGGGAAATGATGTAGAAAGAAGGCCAGTCATAAGTCTTGCAGTTGGGCCATTCAAGAAAAACATTTTTTTCTTTGAACAGCCAAATGCAACATTGAGCTTGTAGTAATGAGGAACGCAGGATGCACACTAGGAAAAGGAAACCGTATGCTGGAAAGAATTTAGTATAATTTTAAGGGTTTATTTAGGGATTAATGAAGACTTGCAACTCATTAAGAGCTCAGATCATTGTGGTGTTAGGCAAATTAGCTTGATGCCCTTGCATATCCAAATGAGGATCAAGTCTTTTGTAAGAACCTACATGCTTTATCTTGCTATGTGGCACTGGGGAAATAGGTCTGAGGCTGTAGGTGCAGACCCAGTTCTTTTGTGCTTAAAATAATGTAAACAAACTGGAGGGGCAGTCCAGAGGACTGCAAAACACACTTGAAGAGTGGAAAGTAAGGGGGCTGCGGGAGTGTGTATGTCTGGAGGGGATGATGGACATTATCCATCAGGATGAGTTGGTGGGAGCAAGTGCCTTCCAGCACAAAATTGTTTATTTTCTTTCAGACTGGTCATCATTTGCAGCCTAAACTAACAAATGGGTTATAGTTGGGAGCAGCTTGGTATGGGCACCTTCTTTTGAAAGTTTTCTGGAGAGGCAGCAGAGAGGCAAGTGATGATGCCTTAAATAAGTCTAGCAAGTTTTGCCAGAACTTGTCTGTCAAAAACCCTAGAGAATTAAAAAATAGGAGCTTGCTTACAAAAATTGCTTTTTCATGTGGAGAAAATGCTGGACTCGTTTAATCTAGTGCAAAATGTTATTGTAAGAACTGATGTTTGGGATCTGAAGCCAGACAAATTAGAATGGGAAATAAAGCACAAATTATATGGAAGGAAAATGAGTAACGCTTGGAGCAGACTACAAAGGGAAGGAACCAAAATGTCTGTCTTCACATTCAGATGTCTTTTTGGACAATTGTTTTCGTCAAGCTGTTGAGCTCAACACAAGAGCAGCTTGCTGAATAATAGTGACCTGTGATGTACCGGAGGCCAATCTCAGTGGCGTAAAGGCCTCTTCAGACCCTTATGGCTGTCAGTCTGTTTACATATGTAGTATGTTTATCTGTAGTCCTGACAGTAGTGAACATCTGTGACTGAACTGTGCTGAAAGTCATGGTGGGTCAATGACTTTTCTGATAGCAATAGAAAAATAACTTGCCATAGCTCTATGTATCTGTGTTTAGTAGATATTTGGAGCGGTTGCATTTAGTCCAGAAAATTAAATATTACCCTTTCTGGTTTATTTGAAAGGAAGTGTCTTTTTAACTCCATGACTGTGTTGTGTTTCTGGTAACTGCTGCCAATAATCCATAACAAGTGACTAAAGGAAAAACAAAGAAGGGTTGGGAAAAGCTTGCTCAGAGGAATTTCGTGCTAGCTGAGTCCAAGGGCACAAGCCAAGTCAATAGAGCTGCAGTATCATTCTGCAAATATGTTGTATCTGTGTTTCATTTTATTAAACAAGCCAATCAAAACCAGCAAAGGTCTTGAAGGCTTTATATTGGCCAAGTGGCTAACAAGTTCTAACATGTGAAACAAAGCAATTTTTGTTTCAGTATGTAGCAGCATATCATACTAAAATATGTGCTCAGAAAAACTTACATAAATACTTGGAAGGGTGTTGCTCAGGCAGATTTTGTCAAAATTCTTTAAAATTTGAGACATGCAAAGACATCTGCAAGGCATTTCCTTTTTATAGACAAACAGTAAAATGTGACTGTACGGAAGGAGATGTGTGTTTATGTGAATAAAATACAGTTAAACACAGCTAAATAGGTGTGCTGAGAAAAATAAATATGCTGCAAGGCCTTGATTAGAGTATCAGATCTGAAACTGGACAAGACTTAAGTAAACCATAGGAGTGTGTCTTGAGTGATTAAATAACAGCAAAACCAAAATTAAATTGCTGTTTTACTGTCTAGTCCAAGCACTTTTGCAATTTTTGGTTATAAGTAGGGAACAGGTGTTCCTTGTGAATTATTTTATGGAAAACCAAACTATCAGCGTGATGTTTATGATGCATGTGGAGGGAGTGGAAATGTAGTAGGATGTGCCCTTGCTCCTTTTGATAATTACGTGCACTCATTGAAGAAGATTGCACACCTACTACTCAGGAAGTTATCTGGTATTTCTGTGAATCATTTATATGAATTATTGGATAAGCTTCGACTGAAATGGATGGGAGCGATTGGGCTCAAAGGCCTTATTCTGCAAATTGCTAGTAGTTCTTTGGACTCTGTTATCTGGAGCAGATAACTGCTGGAGTGAAATCTTACAACCTATTGTTTTACGCCTTGCCGTGCCAGCTTTTCACTGAATAGCACTCGTCTCCTTTGATGATCAGTACATCTCTGAAGTTCACCTGTTACTTGTTGCTGCTTTTGAATGCCGTGGAATTTTACCTGAAATTTGAATTTAATTTTAATGTCACTGCTCTTTTGAAGTACTCCATGATCCATGAACTGTCTGTGTGCTACTGATGGACAGCAGTGTTGTGTCTGACTTGCTTGCTTCAGCTGTTACAACCACAGTACTGAGGTACAAGGTGGTTTGGTTTCATGCAGTACAGCTGTTCCTGGATTCCTTCAAAATGCTGGTGGTCGCCTGTGTAAACTGTAGGAGAGTAACAGAAGAAAAAACAGCAAATGTAACTGTAATCTTATTGGGAAATACTTCTGGGAAACTAACAGAACTAACCTGTGGATAAAAGATGTTGAGTAGGATTAGCTGTGCATGCTTTGTTCAGTCATGTTTGAGTTTTATGAGACTTAAAAATAAAAACATGTTTTACTAGTTTTGATGCTGTATTGCTGGAAGTCTGACTACCATGGAAATTAATTTTATATTGTCAGGTTTTCTTCTATGTAATACATGTGCAATAAGCTTTAGGGGATCTTTTAATGCTTTGTAAAACGTTTCATATGGAATATAATGCAGCTTGTTCACTTTTTGATGTTATGATCCACTTCTGGAAGGGACTGTCCAAAGAACACAGATTGTGCCTATACCTTCTGAAGGGGATGAGTTAAATATAACCACGTGCGTGTCACTGGACTTACCTCACTCATGTTTGTAGTCCTAAAAGAGAGCATGTGGTAATTTTAATGTGGGTCATGACAGTAAGGACTGGGAATGACTTTCAAGAGAGAAACAACAGAGTAAAATAGAGCAAACGAAACCAAAGTGAAATTGATACTTAGCCCTGACAGAACTAAAAATAGCAGATGTTCTTTTTTCCTGTGGTTTATAGCAGGTATGGGTGCTTGGGTGCCAGCTTGAATGACTCCCCACACTGGGACCCGACTGTAATGAAAGGCAGTTTTTATCCTTTTAAAATATTTTATTAGCTCTTTCTAGGAGCTTCTACTGTCTTACCCCTCTCTTGTCTGAGTCAGCAAATATTGGGAGTGATTCTAGGTAATATCTGCCATGAAATGTCTGGATTTACCTGCTTCCAACTCAAATCGGGGATGACAAACCCCCTATTTCCAACCCATGGTCCTTTGGTGCAGGTGCTATTGCTAGTGAACAGTGAGAGAGGGCTTAGAGTGTGTGTTGTATAAAGGTACATAAGGTATAGGAGTAAAATAAATTAACTTTACATAGATACCTGCGCCTATATTGGAAAATTGCAGAGTTCACAAAAAAAGAAAGGTTGTATATCCCTAGAGTAAGTGATCTTATGGGAACCCTTCCAGCCCTATATTCACTTAAAGAAATACTGCTGTATCTTGTTTACGGCTAAAAGGAAATAAAACAGTATTTGTTAAATCAGGGAGTGTCTTAAAATGACTTTATTTCCATTTTATGGAGCAGTTATGTTGCAAGGTTTTCTGTTTCTTTTTTGTATTTTAATAAAGGAGATGGCTTAGAGCGTTCCTCTTGGTGCTGACTGGGTACTCCCAAAAGGCACCAAGGGGGTACTCGGTACCATTTCTAGTCTGTGGAAGCTGACAAAGTGGGTTCAGCTGCTCCAGCTGTTGTATGTTCTGTGTTTTGCAGAATCCATAGTTTTGAATAGGACAGACTTCTGCAATAAATCTCTGACTGCTTTTGAGTTTGCCCTACTCTTGACTTTCATTCAAAGGATATTTTCTGGAGGACTTTATTTTGTAAATGAATGTCATGTTTTCAGGTGTCAAGAAAGTCACTGCATTAGATTGTTTTAGTGGGAGCTTTGGATAAGACTGTATCCTGTCAAGTGGCATATGTGTTGGAACCAAAATGATATCAAAACCGCATTGGTATTTGGGAGATATCAGCATAATGAAAGATCATGTAGCATTGCCGGAATACAATTTCCTTGGGAAGAAAAGGCTTTAGTTTCATTTTGTCTGTTTTGAAGAAACTTCATTCTTCTGTGTCTCTGTGCCCCGGAATAATCTTGGAAATGTAGCAGTTCAGGCACAAAAACCCTATTTTTCTGTATTTTGCTACATTTTATTGTAGTGAATTTTTTTTACTTCTGTTTAAATATTTGTATACCGACTTTTTCATTAGATGAGTAACGTCTTTCAGAGTTGCTTCATGTAAATAATGAGTATTTGTAGTACAAGTTGTGTAGCTTACTAAGGTTTTTTGACCAGCTTAATTTGAGATTCTTACTTACACAGGCTTGTGTATACACTCTTAATTATTTTAAATCAAGCCACTTTTGGCTTAATTTGATTTAGACATCAGTTTCAATGAAGCTGGCATGTCAAGGCGCAGACTGGCAGTTTATGGCTTCAGAAGTTATTTTGGGTCAGTTGAGACATAGCGACTGTCAGCGTTGTCATCTCAGCTTGCAAAAAGTGAAAAGCAATTTCACAAGTGCTGGGAATCTTGCTGTAGCCATAATTAAGAAGTTACCCTGTCCTTTTTTTATCTGCTAAATCACCAAATTTTGTACTGGAATTGTAAAGGGTTAAGTGCACATGTCCTATTGACTGGTGGGCAGCTTTGAACAGTCACTACATAAACAAACTTGATAAACAGGTAAATTAATAACCTTTGTCTGTTGCTTGACTTTCCTGTGTGACTTTAAATTTTGTTAGAGCCAAGCAAAATTACCTTGCGTGTACGGCTGGTTGAGAATACAAGTGCAGTTGCCATAGCCTGGTTGAGGCACAGGAACTTACCATGCACCTGCTCCCTGGGTTAGGAATATCTCTGTGAGGTTTGGACCCTTTAACCTCAATTATCTTTTTTTTTTTTTTCCCCCAGAAGGTGCAGCATTGGCAGGCGAACAAGTTTTTATGCTAGTTTCCTACAAATGATGAACAAATGTTGTTTAGAATAGGGAGAAAATCTGTCTCTGGTTATTTAGAAAGCACTTTCTTCTCCTTTTTGCTATCCACAATACGCAGCCTCTTAGGGTATTATTAAATATTCTTTAGTTTGATAATTGGCTTAATTCTATCGTATATTGTCTTTAAAATTATTCTGTCAATCTGCTGCAAATTTTTGTTTGACAGTGGGTTACTCAAGTTGCCAGTAGATACTTAGCTGCAATTAAGGGTATTTTTCCTAGTTTGTGTGGTTTTTTTCTATTTTGCTCTAAATATGTTTCTCTCTTTTCTGTTTTCTTTTTCCATGGACTCAGTTATTATACATAATTTGGAAGAGAGGTTGTGTTGCTTATTTCTGCACGCTAGCAACCCTTGACATCAAATGGCAGCTCTTTTGTTTCCCCTCCCACGACATTCTCTGACCCTGAGCGTCTGTTGAAGTGATCAACTGCAAAGTAGTATTTTTGGATGTTTAAGCTGTCCTGTAGCTTTGCTGTAGAAATCTCATGGATGTGGAAGAGATCCTTTTCTTTCAAGGTGGTGCTTTAGGCTCTTGCAGGCTCAAGCAATTGAGGGTTGGTTCAAGTTAGTCTTATCTCTGCATTTGTCTTAACTATATAGTTTTCTTAAAACAAGGTTACAGTACGAAATTGCATGGCAGGTGAGATCTAGTGGTAACTTGGTAAGTGATTGCATGTTTGATTCTCGAGTGCTTTGAGGGACAGCTGACAATTTAAATGTTGGTGACCCACTTTGAAATCTGTTGGTGTTGCAGTCCCTGGGGCCTCTAATGAAATAATTTGCAGTCACTGCAGCATGCGGAGTGATTAATTATTGTTTCTGATAATACCAAAGTTGCTGTTGAGGTGTGTGGAAGTGCCTGCCTGGATGATGGTTCAGATGGAGTCAGGGATCTGAGTCTGGGACCATCAGGCTCCTGGAGGCTGTTTTTCACAGGTGTATTCAAAGCTGAACATGGGGGCCACAATCTTTGGTTGGGGGTCTCAAACTATCCACCACGCACACGGTAGCAATGGAATTTTGAACAACATGTTTTGTCTGCTTAAAAGGGCAGTAAAACACTCAGTAGGACTTGACATGCCCTCCTAAACTTGCCTCTTTTTTTTTTTTTTTTTTGGTCCTTAAGTTTCAACTGGCTGCATATAGGTTGTGTAAGAGTCCAGGTTGATGTTGTTGAAAAGAAAGTTGAAGAAAAATATATATTCTAACTTTAAGGGAAGCATCAAAATCAATCTTTTTAATTGCAATTATGCAACTAAGACTATAAAAGTTATTTCACATTTACCTATTGCCACTTATTAAGGTGCTGATAGAAGTTTCCTTTTTAAGAGGACAATATAAACAGTCACAAGGAAACATTCAGGCCTGTTTATGTTAGCTGGAGGCTGCAGAGGAGCCCAGAGAACAGCTTCAGCCTTTAACTATCTCCTACTCAATTAATTGTGCTAACGCACTGGGGAGAGGAGGCTAACAAGGACAAATACGGAGCTGATCTTCTGAACCAGCTGCCTCCAAACTGCCCTGTTTGTCTTTTTAAATGTGTTTCATCTGTTCAGCTACTGGGGCAGAGTCCTATTTGCAAATACATCTTAGTTTATTAGATTAATTTTTAGTGCATCTGCAGTCTGCATAATTTCTATTTAAGAACGCCAGCTCCGCTGGGAAACGGGGCGACTCGAGTGGCAGTGACCATTTCTGCGCCTCCCGGTCCCCTGTGCAGCTCAGCTGACTGGTGCGCGAGCGGGGCAGCCCCTTGCACGCAGCGGGGACCCCCCGGCTGCACCTCCTGGGCAGCAGTGCCTGGCCCCTGGGTGTCGCTGAAAGGGGACGGTGCCACACGTCTTCCACTTCTCTGCTGCCTCTGGTTGCTCATTCATGGTGCTCCAAAACTTCTGAAAATTGAGGTTGCTTATGGCTAAGAAAAAAAAAATCATGTCGTGATACACACCTGACCAAATAGCTGTGGGTTTTGTGTATTGGGCATGTGAGTTTCCAACAGCATCAAAAATAAGCGTGGTTTGTAAAAACTGTTGAGCTGCTGTAGGAGAAGGGAAAAACCTACTGGTAGACACAAGAAGAAACACGCAGTTGCTTTGTACAGAGTTCATCTTCAGAAGCTGGAAAAAACAAAAGGCTAGTGTGTGGGCTGGGCGGGTGTTGGCTTTTCAATGAATGCCGAGGTGCTCTATGAATTTTTATCGGGCAAAGGCAGAATAGGAGGGGTGAACAGATTGTTGTTCTGGAAACTTGTGAAAATAATCTGGTTGCTGTACCCTTGTGTGAGTAACATTTTCCAAGAGGGTATCTTTTCCTCTTCCTTGGAAGAGTTGCAGAGCACAGAAAATGTAGTGTGTGCCTGTGTGCAGTTAGAGGGGGGAAGCACAGAAATCACTTTTTGTCTGATCATATAATAACCTTAATTTTAGTAATGTCAAATGCATTTGAGACAATCCTCATCAAAGATGATGACTTGTAAGTAGTGATTGGTGGTTTTCCTTTTTGGTGAATTCTGTGCTTTTAATCTCCTAAACCAAGGAAAGGGCTTTTTACTTTGACCTATTTGCAATGTGACTGTGTGTGCTGAGGTGCTGTGTGTGATCTAAGTATGTAGCAGCAGATGGATAAAATTCAGAGTTGTTGAATTGTTCCTCCTTTTGGATGTCTCCTTGCTAGTTACCCCTGCAAAAGTTTACGAGGGCCCTAAAGGCAAGTACAATATCCAGAACCCCACTTGTTATGACCACACATTTTGGAGTTCTGCTCTTAACTTTTGCTTTTTTGGTTGTTTTTGTATTTGCACCAAAGTCTTTATTGTAAAGTCTTCTCTCCAAGCCAGTGTCTCATCTGTCCCGTGCAGGAGTTGGCAGTAATGTGGTTTCTGGTGCTGTGTCCCAAGTGGTTTACTCTGTTCCCATTGCAAACTGCCTCCCTGTTAGTGCTGCAGTCCTGGAAAGAGTCCTGCGATTTTTCACTGGCTGGGAATAAAGCTTGGTCCTCCTGGGGTAAACAAGCATGCCGTTGTTACTTAATAAGTTTGAAATCTGCAGTATGAAACCTGCCTTTTCATTACTGTGTTTCTGTGCTATCCTGTGAGCAGAGAGAGATTCCCTGCCCGTTACAGCTGTTGCTGAGACGAACGTGGAGTAACGGCACTAACAGGGTGCCCGGCTCAAGAAATTCAGGGCAATTGACACTTGATTCTGTAACGACTGGCATCGGCTGTTAGCTCTAGGGACACGGTCGTTGCCTTGAAACTGTGAGCTGAGCCCATTTTGGGAAAGAAAAAACTTGCAGACACATTTCAAAGACCAGGGCAGCTGCTTTGTTTGTCTTTAAAAATCTATATTTCTGCCTTCTTGCTTGGTCAGTGTTTAGAACCATTAAAAAAGTAAACGTGACATGGAGACTGAGATCCTGCAGCTCGAGTACCTTTATAATTACATATTCAGCCACAACCGTACAAAGGAAAATGAGAGTCCCTTTTCCTTTATGTACCGTATTTCAGTTTTCCCTTAGGTTTAAATTGGCATTTTGGACTGTGTTCACTGGAACCACTGAAGAGCTTCTCAGAAAAGGAAGGAAACAGAGGGAGGGAAAGAAAGATAGATTTCCAAATGACAACCTTTTGAATAGTCCAAGTTCAATCCCTAAAACAAAAAGTGGAATCTTTTTTTTTTCTAAATAATGTGCTCTACAGTCTCACCTCTCATCTTGAGAAACATGAAAGAGCAAGTAAAAGAGATGACCCAAATCACAGAGTTCCTTTGAAAGAAGAAATTCAGCTGTTTTGAACACTTACAATCAAAGGAAGTGGTTTCCCTAATTACATGAACTATGTGAAAGCTCTCAGAATAGCTCTTCCACCCCAGGATTCCTTGCACTTTAGAAGTTTGCATAAAAGCTCACATGGAGAATCAGATGCAAAGTGTTTGATTCAAATTTTATTAGGCAGAAGTGAGCGTACATTTGTATCTCTGGGTTTGACAGCTGGTTGGGTTTGGACCACAATCCTGAGTTTGATGGATTTCAGTCCTATACTTTAAAATCTTTTCACTCTTCAGGTTCTCCGGTGGACACCCCTTTCAAGAGAAAAGTGGAAATGGAAAAATAGAGAAGGGGTAGAGGGGCCCCTTTGTGAGCTTTTGGCTCAGGATTCTTCACCCTGATGAGACTGTTCATCATAGTGAAAATCCATGCCTCCCTGTACACAGCTTTTAAAAGAATGGGGAATTTTACTTCCTTTCATTTTAAAGAAACTGTATATCTCAAAATATATATTTGGAAGAATTTGGATATGAATTCCACAACTTCAGTATTATTCTAGCACCACCATTTACTTCAACCCATCAAAATTCTGAATTCCATAGAGACTTTGGACAAAAAAGCAGTATTTTCAGCAGGCTGTTACACCTTGTGCTTTCTTCTTGTACGTACACAATAATAAAGTTATGTTAGTCTAAACTAGACAGGATAGATTAAAAGATGCAGGATGCTTCTAAAGGCTTAAGATCTCTGTTCCTCTGGATTTCCATTTCAAAAAGAGAGTTTTGCCTTTTGGTGGTTTGGGAGTAAGGGGAGAAAGCGATGGAGAACTTGAAGCAATATCAAGATCATTTTCAAATGTAGGCACATAAAGTTAGATACATAATTGACTCAATTGAAATGCTCAGTTTTTGCCACATTTTGGAAAAGTAGAGTATAATTTTATTTTTGCTTTGTAATAAATGTCTTTATTTCTCAAACAGTTTATTAGCTAAAAATGTAGTCACATTTCTAGCAAGAGTTATGAGCGTTCATCACAAAATTGCCTGTCCTGAAAGTGCTAAAGATAGGTATCTAATCTTTACCTAGTTAAAACTAATAATGGTTCTTCCTTTTGAAACCATCTCTGAAACTAACAAGAAGATGTTGCCCCTGAGGATACATTATGCAATAATTAGTGGTTGAAATATTAACAAATAATATTTGCAAGGTTTGTAATAATATGCAAGACCATCGCGCTTGCTCTGTACAACAGTAATTTCCAAGTGTATATTCTCCACTCAGAGTCAACTACGGCAGTTATATCCAGATTTGATAAAGACAGAGATAATTGATGAAATTGGCCTTGAGGAGAAATCTCAAAGCCCTCCAAACTATAGCAATTCAGCCTCAAGAAGGAAGTAAGGCAGAAGGGTTATGACTACCTTCCAGGTCTATATGATCAGCCAAACCCTCTTTATAGTAACACTGAATATTAATAACAAGACGATGCTAATTCTACTTGAAGAGAAGAAGAAATGTTTCTCTGGGCGCTTTTTCCCTGCCAGTACTGCACCTTTCTTATAAGAGAGATAGCCTTGCTAAGCTCCATTTTTTTTTTTTTTTTTCCCCCCCCCCACCCTGGGAGAAGGAAGGACTTCCCCTGAAGTCAGGGAATTATCACCTAGAAGTGATCACCCTGAGCAGGCCAGTGGTGCTGCAGGTAAAGTGCACAGTGCAGTAGCAGCACCTGTGGAAAGGGAGGAGAAACGTTGTGCAGCCATGCAGCACCCTGGCAGGTCTGCCTGCCTGTGCCCTCTGGAGAGGTGGGTCTCAGGCAGCGAAGCTTGGTGATCAGTATTGCTACAGGATGATTTTGCTTGGATGAAGGAGAGAATGCTTAAAGTCATCCCAACCTTGCGTAACCTGAAGGTGGCATGGAAAATTACATTTGCTTGGGTCCAATCCTTGATGGGAGTGATTTCTCCCTATGTGTAAATTAGAATACGCCTCAGACAAGTTCCACATTCCCCTGGCATTGTAAAATAGGAAGCTGTGGTATATGGGATGCCGTTATTCTTCTGCACCAAAGGAGATGTTGCAGGTTTGAATGGTCTGTGCCACCGAAAGGAGCACGGGGCTCTTGGGAACTGGATCCAGCTTGTGAGCTCAGTTTATTGTAGTGGATTTTGCCAGTCTAATCCTTGTACTTGGAGCATAAATCAAACAGTAAGTGTGCAAGGACTACAGGCATTGCTAGAATAGGAAGAGACGCAAATTCTTTCTGCTGCACTCGGATTCGGACTGGAATTATCGTTAGCTGCAGCACAATGCTGCTGCTTTGGCTTTTCAGGGACAGCCCGTGGGAGAGAGGTTTCAGTGGTACACTACACGATGTGACCCTGTCCTCGAGTTCCTGTGGGCTCATGTAATACAGTGTTCCCGCTTCCTCTTTGCTGTTGCATTTATTGCAGGTCCTGGGGAAGCACAGCACAGGGCAGTGGAGGAAGTAGGGAAGTCCCTTGTTTTGTAATCACAGATAATCTGCATCTTCTAACTGGCCTTTTAAATGTTCTTAATGCCCCATTGGGGTATGTGTGTGATGTTCCTCTCATACTTATTTCTGATGTGTCTGGAATTTTTCTAATAAAATGATGAAAAAGAAAATTCAAATTAAGTCTGAAGGTGCAGAGTACTGGTGTGGAAGTAGAAACTTGGAAATGGAGAAGTGCCAGAACTGAATGTGGTTGCAAGATGTTCTTTCCCTTTACATGTTTACCCTAAAATATACTGTGGTTATGCTGTGGAGTATTATTGCAGTACTGTTATTTTTGCATTCAACTGTCTTTTATTTACCACATTTCCTACATCTGTATTCTTTTAGAAATTTTCATCTGTTCACGTGTGTGAGTTAGAGCAGTTCTCAGAAACATTTGTACATGTTGGAGAATGAGAATTAATGGCATATGTGATGCTGTGATTTTTCCACATTTCCAGCCCTCGTTAGAGGAAATGCTCCTGGGTTACATGTGCTCTGTTCCGCCAAAACATCACAAAGGAGCTGGAGCAGGTCCCGGGCTTCCCTCTCTCAGTTTGGTACATCCATGGAGGGCTCTCAGATGCTTCAGCAGAATATTATCTGTCATTGGCAACAACTTTCTTTTATGCCATCTAGTCACGGCTAGAATTTATGTGCTGGAAGTTTTGTGTCTTTTTAAAGTAGGTGGTCTCTAGGTAGGAAGCAATTCTTTGCATTTCTGCAGGGACAGGTCATTTTGGAGTGATACCTGAGGAGAGAGAGCCTTCGACAGAGCTCTGGCAGCCCATTTAGAAAGCAAAACCCCACGTGGTTCCCCAGCAGGTGCTGTTAACATATAACAGGGAGGTAACACATCCTGTGAAGTGCTGTTTTCATGAGGGTGGGTTCAGGCTGTCAGTTGAGGAACATTTTCTGGAATTATAACAATCACTGGGATTCCAGTAAGAGAGATCCCCGTCAAGCACTGTCCCTATCATTAGCTACAGTAGGTTGGGTTTATGTGCTCTAAGACAGACTTAAAGCGAGTGCTTATCGAGAACATGACAATTTTTTTCCTTGGTTAAATCAGAGCTTTCATGATCAAGTTTGAGAAGATGCTTTAGTGGAAAGATCGTAGCTGCTTTAGAGGAGTGGATCAGGATCCATGAGTGTAGCTGCTACTATCTCAGCATATAAGGAGGTTAGACTTGTTCTTCTGAGTTACCTTATCCAGATCCCTTACTAATTCTCTGTAGACCTCAGAAAAATCACTGCTCTAGCTGGGTATGTGTGGCCATGGCCTTCCTCCGGATACCATTTCCTTGACATTATTTCCTCTTCTGTTGCTCCTAAGCACTACAGGAGACTCCTTGAGAGGGAATTGGTTTTGCCTATCACTGTCGTACCAGAATGTCTTTCCAACAAGGTGCTCATGAAACTTACATTGACTTTGATCTCAGAAATTATTTCCTTGGATGTTTTTCCATCTGTTAGGTCTGGAAATATTCAGGTGTTGCATATTGGCCATGACACCTGCTCACCTGTGGAGTGAGCAGGGAGTCAGAAAACTTCTTGGTTTTTTATTCCTTTGTATTTTAGAGATGTCTGGGTTTTGTTTCTGTACTCTATAGTCAAAGCAGGTTTGTGTTCATAATGACTGTAAATGGGAAAATTTCCCAACACTGAGAAGAGAAATGATGATTGCTGAAAATAAACCGCCCTATGGGAGCTCAGGTATTTCAAACCTGCTGTTCAGTCTGCTCATTATTGTTTCTGTTCAGTTGCTGGTATTGCTTTGCAGCTGGAGGCAGCTTCTTACGCTAAATCTGCCTGAATGAAGTATTTATCATATTGCAGGACATTGTTCATTTCTAAACTCTTTTACCATTGCAAATATATAGTTTGTGTGTTTTGAAGGGTTTTAGTAACTGTGAATAACAATAGTGAAATCCAAACTACTTCTCTGGTTCTTGGCAGATCTCCCTTTGTCAGTTACCTTCATATTAGATGCTGATACAGTCTCAAGCTGTATGCTGCAAAATGTAAAATTCCTGTTCGGACATAATTTATTCATGATATTTGTGCACTTTAGTTTGTGGATGTGGATTGGTGGTTTTGGTTTTTGTGTTGTTCGTTGGTTGTTTTTAGGGGGGTTTTTTTTGGTAAATGGCAGTATAGTTGTAACTCAAAACGTTGTTTTCAAGCTTATTAAACCTTCTGTAAGGATTTTTCTGCAGAAAGCGCCCTTGCTTAGTTTTATGCTAAATGCTGCAGCTTCCGTTAACAGCCTCTTCTTTCACCGATAGCAAGTTTTTAACCCGCGTCACGAGGAAGACGGACACCACGATCCTGCGCTTGCTTGGTTACTGCTGGGTGGGCTCCGTGTGGTTATTGTACTCGGCTGATGTGGGTTGGTGTCAGATCAAGCCAGGCAGCTTGATGTAATTCCCTTTTATTGCGTAAGACAGGGATCTGTGGCCACATCACAAGGACAAATCTCCCTCCCTGTGGTTTTTGGAGGGACCAACCTGCTTTCCATGAGCTGAGCAAGCCTTTGCAGTGCTTTGATGGGCATCACTAGATAGTACTTCTGATACCACAGCCTTCAAAGTATCCTTGAAGCTGCCAAGTTATGTGCAAATGTTGCTATAAAAAATTATAGTAGAGTATAAAACTCAGTTTTATTTTCAAATGGTCAATATCCAATATATTTTACCACTAACTTATCCTACGGTGTTCCTTACCTCCAAATATGCCTATACACGTTTGGTACTGCATGATACAAATGAAATATTTTAAAGTAAATTACGTAAGATGGGGTGAACCTGTAACAACACATAATAAATTTATGTCCATATTCCTTCAGTGCCGTACGTTATGACAGTTTAACAGAATTGAGGTATCTTGGTAATGTGCTTTTTTTTTCCTTCAAGAGTACAACCTAAAAGTCAATCCAAGGTATTTAAAAGGTATGTTTCTACCACAGTATTTCCAAAAACGAGAATTGTGTGGTGATACAAAACAGCGGATTTAAAATAATGATGATCATATATGCTATTGCTATTATATAGCAATGAGAATGTATTAGTTTCCTTTATAATTCTAGTTTTAATCTCTGGGACTTGTAACAGTGTAGGACATAATTTTGGATGCAAATTTGATGCTTTGAGACATTTGCTCAAAATGCTTTTAAATACATGTTTTGCACGTGATTGTAGATGTGCTTATGAGAATTTAATTGTGTTATTTACCCAAGTAGTTGTGGTGTCAATCTGAGAATGTGATTTAACCCTTCTTTTCTGTGTTGTTTGTGAAACACTATCCTTATAACATCGAATATATGGCTATCTTCTAAGACATAACAAATGCTGACAGAGTTTTAACCTGTTATTGGGCTATAGGAAATAGCTTTTATTTGAGAGAAGTTACCTTTAAATGAGTGCTAAAAGAGAACCCCAAGCTCATACAGCTTTAAGTGATATGCAGCCATAGTTTTAAGAACTATGATTGCCTTTTGAAAGAGACGGTGACACATTTGTGCTGGGATGGTGCCCACAGCACTCAGCAAAGCACATGATAACTCTACTTATTTGCAGTTAAAAGATCTCACTGAGGAGTTTTTGGCTTTGCTATGTCCATGTGGTTTTCCTCTTGTGCTAATATCAAAGACAGTTTAATAACAAACATTTGCCAAACTGGATAATCTGTGTGCTTTGCTTATTTTTAGCTTTCTTCTTGGGGACTCCAAAGCACAAAACCTTTGTATTTATTTGGTTTTGGTTTTGTTTTTTTTTTTTTTACAAAACTTTCTGAGAACAGACAAAACAGTAGGGAAAGTCCTAAATTTTGATTTTGTATCCACTTGATTTTCTTTGTAATGTTCAAAACTGTAATAATTGTATAATGCCTGCTGCATAATTCTTATTAGTAGCTTTATATTACTAAAATTCTTTATCCCTTTATTTATTGCATATTGAGAGGTTCATTTGTTAGCGATGGTAGCATGGTAGTTGTCTAAGACTATGGTATGATAATAATCCAGAAAGAGCTAAATTACATAAACTGTTTCTATGTCCTGCTCATTAAGAATTTTGTTCAGTTTAACTTTCAAAAAGAGAGAAAAAATGAAGTAGTTAAAATTATCTGTGGTGGGTAATTTCTGGCTTCTATCAAAACCTTAACATGATTTTAAAAGAATAATTATAAGACTATAATATTTATGTTAAAGCACATAAAACATAAATATATTGTGGAAAAAGTTTGGTTTTATTTTTTTTTTGCTTGATGGTTTGTCAGCATTACATAAAAAATCATAAGCCTGTAGGATTCTAAGATGAGTATTTTAGTAGCGTTTTGTAGCTGAACTGTAGATGCTGATTGTCTTAGTATTGTGTCTGTAAAATGATGGTTTGGGGTTGTTCACCTAAAGAAACCAGTGGATTGTAAGAGACTACCTAAGAAAGAAACCCCTACTAGACATTAGTGAATTCACAGGAAAGCGTTCCTGAGGCACTGGCAATGGACACAGAATGAATGTCGTTTTGAGCAGGCATCTGGAAGTAAAGGTTAGGAATTTATTCATGTTAGCATTCAATGTCGTTTTTGTATGTTGTTGTCAGTAAAAAACCCAATTTTAATAAAACATCAGCTGGCCTCTTCCAGCTGCCCTTACATTAGACCGTAAAACTCCATGAGAGCAGCTAAGTTGCAGCTCTCCTGAGAACACAACAAAGGTCAAAGTCTTAAAAATGCTACAAGACTTAGGAAAAAATATATTTTCAAAGCTGCCTTAAGTATGCCTATATATCTCCTTAATAAACACGGCAAACATTTATTTGGGAGAAGTAATAACCAAACTATCACGCAATGCAATAATAAATATTAGAAGGCAGTTAAGGAAGTTGTATTAATCAGATTCCTTAAGTAACCACTTCTAACCCTGTAATTTTGCATGGGGCGAAGGCACCTCTTGCTGTGCAATTAACCGATTTATTAACAGGAGAGCCGGCTGGCTGCTTGCTGAGCCGATGGCCTCACAGGGGGCTGCAGCTCTTTCCCGTGTTAATCCTAAACCAGCGCGCCCAGGCCAGGGCAGAGGGACGGCCGTACTTTGTCCTCTCCAGCCAGGGGCTCCAAAGGCACCTGGATGACATGGTGATTCAAAAAAGTCTTTTGATACTGAGAAAACACTGCGTACAGATGTTCTTTTGCAGATCCAGCTGTGCTGCTGGAATAAGCTGTTAGCCCAAACCCTTCATCATGTCTCTTGAATGGAAGCGTGAGTGTAACAGCTTTCTAACGTATATCCAAGGAGGACCAGAGTAACTCAAATGTGCTGAGTCGCTTTTCTTTGCTAACTTTAGCTGCCTTGGGATAGGGAGCTCTAACAAGAGCAGCTGCGGCTGGTATGAGTAGCTGGCAGGCAACAACACAGCTGTACACAAAGTGCCTCCGTCCACATCCTCGCTGCCTTTGTGGCTGCAATTAAAGATGTGACGCTATGGCCTCGTCTGCGTTCCCGAGTGATGCCAGCTCAGCATCAGGTGGCCATTGCCCACATCTGCACTCAGCGCTGACCTTGAAGATCTCCTCAGAGCTAAGCTATGCTTCTTGCTGTTAAGGTACTGGACAGAGCAGAAGCAAGTCAGGACTTGTGTGATCGCAGTGGGCTGCGGCTTGTGCTGCTCAGGACAGGACCATGCTGTCCAGGTATCTTGCTTTGTCCCCTCATCGGCCGGCCGCACTCAAAACGTATGCTGGTGGTTTCTGTTCAATTGCTGAACACAGACGAGGCCTGGAGGAGGACGCTGTTTTTACCTGCTGAAAATACTGAGGGTATGAGTATTTGTGTCTAGTTGTTTGTACTATAAGGTTCAGAGCAGCACTAGCAGGTCTAGAGGCTGCTGTAGGCTGATGTCAGTCATAGATGATGTAATTGACATTTTCACGTCAAAAAGCAGAGATTAAACAAGCATAAAAATAAGTTAGCCATTAAGCACTGTGATCTAGCCCATGGTTCATAGGACACAATTATTTGTACACTGAGGAACTACCTGCATTCCTAAGTCTTATACCGTATTTGTCTTATGAATTGGGTTTGATTTATAGTAATGCTACAGGAGCCAGTGAGAATCAAATTAACATGCTTTAGTGTAATTTGCTCTGACCTTAGATTTCCTGAGAGTGGTTTAATTATGTGGATTAGGTTTGTTTAGGCTTCTGAATCCTTTTGCCTTCAAGAAATGGCATCTAGTCTGTAATTCCCTTCAGTAGGACTCGAGAGAGGGACAGAATTTCACCCATACCTGTGGCATAAATACAGGGTGAATGGTTTTAGCGTGGTTTGATGATCAGTACTAGGCTGTGACTAAGCTTATCATGGGACTAAGCATAATTTTCAACTCCACTGCAGTCACCTTGTGCGTCTGACTATGTCTCTGTGTTATGTTCAAGGAATTTGTATTTACGTGTTTGGGTTGTGCTTTTCTTTCAGCTGAGCTCCTTCCAGTTCTGCTTCAATCTGACATTAAAAAAAAAAAAAAAATCTGTCTTTCACACAAAAAAGTAATATAATGCAATAACTGAAGACTTGTTGTTTGTCATCACCATGGCTTTAGGAAGGAAATTGGTGCTCATTTAGGTTGCATAAGGAAGATAACAGCTATACCGAGGGAAGTGAGTGTGTCATGCCCACGCCAGAGAGGGTTGTCTTCTTCAGTGGCCTTTAGGCAGATAGATGCATGACAGGATTTTCTTCCAAGCATTTAACCATTTTGCATTTAAGTATGAGTTTGATGCTTAAAGGTGATTCTAAATATTCTTGTAAGTGCCTAAGAGATCTTTGAAATACCAGTCTTTAACCACTACTTTGTAATTTGCCGTCTGAAAGTTGGTCTTTCATTGAAATATGGCACCTTCTTGTCAAGAAAAAGAAAAGTACAAAAGCTTCAAAGATGTGGATTGACTTGCATCTGGTTCTCACTGTAAGGAATAAGTGTCTTTAAATTGGCTAATAGAGTTCACAGCTGATCTACAGCAACTGAAAAGAACAAAACATGAAAGGAGTAGTCTAGAATCACTAGTTCTAACAACAGTAGAATGATTAAAAGTGTTTAGAAAGGATTTCTTTCAGAAGTAATGGTCCTTAGAAAAAGCCGGCAATTTTTTCCCCCAGTTATTAATTCGGGATGTCTGTGGGCAATTAGTAGGTGCCTTTCCTTATTTTTAGATGGAAGCTTGCTTTGGTGTCTGTTGGATCCCAGTTTAGAGTATTAACATCAATGTGAGGATGGTATTAGCCATGGTCGACACAGCATTTCTTCATATTCCTGGAGTGTGGTCTTAGTGTGCTATATACTGTAAATAAGATAATCTTAGAAAATAATGGTTTTTGACCATGCAAATAGAAAAAGCTCTGTGTGTCAGTATGCCTGCGGCAGCGAAGAACTCTTGGCCCAGTGCTCCTGTCTTGCTTGTTGCCCATTTCGTGGTAGCACTGCGTGGTTGGCAGCCTGGGCTGTGCTGGTGGTGTGGCCGCAGTGCAGCCTCTCCTGTTGTCCACTGGTTCTGGTGGGCTTTTACTGGATCCAGCAGCAGCTTGTGTGAAACGGAGGAAAGTCAGTTGGTTCTGCACATTGCTGCGGTGGAATAGGGAGGTGCTGCGGCACTTGGATGTGTTCATCATGTGGCATTTTTAGTAATTCTCTAAAAAGATTCATCTAGTAGTACTTCTGTAGCCATGACCTAAATACATTATGCCATGGGAAAATTAAATGTGGGACCAGCCGATTTAATTCTGTTGAGGTACATGCATTGTAAACATCAGCAGGTGGTGTGCACAATGCTTTGAAGATGTGGGTTTTTAAGCACTGTACAGAAGATAGTTTTATTCTGCTCCTCCTGACCAAGGTGTTCAAGACAAGACAGTCTAGGTAGTTTGTCTAATGTTGTTTGTGGTCTGGAATTCCTGTCTCATTTCTAACAATATTCAGGTATGCAGTCAAGGAGTATTAGGTCTCCTAGTTATCTGGCAATAATGCTGGTAGGAATTAGAGGACATTCCCCTGTTTAATATTTCATAAAGAAGATAGAAACACAATACAGAAGTTTTTGCAGTGTAGGGGTCTTGGGTTTTCTAGCCCATGCAGATGGAAGGTTGGAGGCTGCAGCAGGTGAAATGGGCAGTGGAGTCCCCAGCCTTGGGAGGCTGCTGGGGCTGCAGCTGCAGGGCAGAGCTCCTTCTGCCAACAGAGCCCTTACTGATCTGACAAATCCCTCCTCAGATCACTTGACTGGCTGTAGGAGCATTGCTGTTTACCTGCAGGTGAGTCTTCCCATAGTTGCTTAGATAGCTGCCCATTAAATTATTTTGTGGACTTGTAGGTGAGTCAGTCTGCAGTATGATATGCTGAAAAGAGCATACGTTTAAAAAACTAATTTTCTGGTATTGTGAAAAAAGATGACTCTCCTCATGGTAACGCTGTTTCCCTTGCTGAGCAGGCTGAGCAGCATGAAGAACTAGTGCAACCCAAGTTCAAAGTTATAGTTAAAGATTTAATTGAAGATGTGTAAATGTTGGTGCATTAGCTAAAGATAAAGGTCTTAATTCAAAACTGTGTTGAAGTTACTCAGAAAAGGTTTTAAACAACAGCAGCAAAAAATTGAGCCATCTGATGCCTTTATCTGTAATCATGCAGTTACACACGTCATGGTGCCAGCTATAAAACATAGGCCAAAAAAAATACTGTTTTGCTCTGTCTGTACATTTATTACAGTAACACTAGCTGATGTACCATGGTTTTCTGCATCACAGCTGCTACAGTCTTCCTGTTTTCAGTGAATCTACAAGGCCACAAAGTAATTTAATTGACAACTATCTAAACAAAAGTGGGAAGACTCACCTGCAGGTAAACAGCAATGCTCCTACAGCCAGTCAAGGGCTCCAAGAAGGGATATGTCGGATCAGATACTTTTGATGAGTTCAGAGGAATCAATTGTGATTTTGCTCTTGTTAGGTGCTCTTGACTGGTACAGAGTTAACGCAGTCTCAAAATCTTAAAGTAATGCATTGCTGTAGAGAAAAATATATAATAGTATTTATCTGTATTTGCATAATATGTAATTTTGTGTAAAAACGTGTCTAAAATCTCTTGAGTATTTATTTCAGTACACTACAGAGGCAAAACTGTTGAGAGACCTTGAAGGGAGACATCTGACGTTATTTTCTCTCAAAACCCACAGGAAGTATATGTCTTAATTACTGTGTATACGTTCTCATTCTCTCGCAGTCTCTTTCTCAAACTGAGAAGCATTGTTCAAGTGGAATTTGAAGGTTTTGTATATTTATCCAGAACTTCCAAACATCTGCAGCCTGCTCTGAGGAGCAGTTCCAGCTGTACTGCTGGTTTATTTGGCAATCTCAAGCACTCTTGCTGCGTGTATTCAATCAGACTCTACGGCGCATGCCTGGAAACTCCACGTTTCCAGTAAACATTGGATGGAGCTGTGTGTGCACAATATGCTCCAACAGCCTGAAGTGCTGGACTCGCTGAACCCATAGTACTTTGTGCATAAACACAAATTCTGGACAGGACTGCTGCAACTCTGCCAAAAATCCCAGAGCTTTCTTTGAACAAAGTTTTCCAAGGACTTCAGTTTTTCCAGACACTTAGCTTCTACATCTATGCCTTGGCCATGAAAGAATAGTCTGATTTTTTTTTTTTTTTTTTTCCCCCCCAAACATACCAACCATTAATGTGCCAAAATCCCTCATGAGGTTTTCAAATGTGAAGCATTTGTGGACAGTCTTTCCTAGATACCTGTGTGTTTATGTTATATATATCTCTGTATCCCCACTTGGGTATAAAATAAACTATTGTAGTAGTTGCCCCATTCTTAATTGTCTCGTTTGTTTGTTTGTTTGTTTTCAACAGGCAGAAATACTCAGTGTGCTCAGTCACAAAAACATAATTCAGTTCTACGGAGCTGTCATTGAACCTCCAAATTATGGCATAGTTACAGGTAAGGATTTTTGTCTGACCTTTGTCTTGATACTGTAAAACTCCAGTGTTACAAGCTATTACTTTTACCCAGTTTCAGTGTTTTTCTAATTGTTCTGGCCTCTTGGAACCTTCCTCAATGTCAGCGGGAGCACTGGAAGTGGGAACCAGGCTGGGAGCGTAGCTGGTAGCAGCACAGAGGTAGCTGGAGCCTGGGGTGTTCCCAATGCACAAACTCAGCACTCCTTTAAATAGAAGCTTTCACTCTGTTCTATGAATTGCTTTTCCGTTTTAGCTGACGTGCAACAGAAGTAGAGGTTTTCATGATACGGAGTTCTGGCATGTTCTATGAAAAGGGAAGGCTGAGAGTCAGCGCAGAGCAAAGCTGCACCGTGAATTCTGCCTCCGTTGAAAATAGGAGAATCTGCATTGGGAACTTCCCAGACATGGGAGGAGCTTGAAATAGAGTCAAGGGTTTATTAGACACCATAAGACAACCCCCTTTATTTACTGGAACCTAGGTTTCATTCATTCTGGCATTCCTAGCATTATGAAGAAGTTGGGTTTGTGTTTTTGTTTTCTATCACCCCTTCCCTTATCTTGGGAGTTGGTCCAGATACATTACACATTACACATTACACATAATGCAATTTCTTCCATTCCTGTATGGGAGAAACTAGCTAAGATAGTAGTAGAAAATAAACTCAAAGTAATCTACAGTCTACTCAAACAATGTTTGGAGAGGTAAAAACCATGAAAGTGTGGATTAGGAGGCATGTTTTGGCATGGCTGTAACACTTCAAAGAGTTTGATGTGAAGAGTAGTCTTTGCATATGGCACAATCTAATACCAGTTTAAAATACTGCTGTTTAGGTTTTTATTTGGTTTCAGATGGTGGACAGAACTTGTGAAAATTCAGTTATTTCTACCTGTCTCTTAGACGTCTGGTGATCACAGTAGATGGCACTGTAATCCAGTGGGAGCTCCCCTGAGGTACAGCACTGTGCAGAGCATGGGGAGCTGTATGTACAGGACTATCAGCCTGCTGGATGGAGGTCACGGTGTTGGAACCACTGGTCCAGAGGTCCATGGGGGTGACCACAGTCTGCACCACTCGGAGAATGCACTCGTGATAGCATAGGGACAGGAGCTCCAATTCTGTCCTGAAGCAATAAAAATAATAGAAAGCTAATAAATCAAGTAATGTAATTTTACTATAATTTATAACATAAGTGTAATAAGTGTAAACCAGGAAGCAGAGTAACAAAGGAGATGTGTAATCAACAGCTCAGGATGACATCTGGTCAGAAAGTCCTCAGTTTGGTGTCACAAAAGGTCAATGTTCAGAGGACATTTGACCTGCTTGCCAGTCACAGGACAGACAGCAGCTGAAGTAGTTCGTTATGTCATTGGGAATGGGGACTCTTTAATCATCTGTGAGAAAGAGACTACGCTTGTTATTTCGGGAGCTCTGATTCCACCCTGGCTTAAAAAAAAAAAAGCAGCTTTTTTTAACAAACTGCATTGGTTTTCTCTGCAACTTCCAAGGAGGCTGGAGTTCCATGGGTTGGAAGGGAAGCAAGGCTCCGTTTCCCCACATCATTTTCAAATGAGAGAATGGTTACCGGAAAAGAAATGTTAATTGCGCTTGAAATATCTTTTAAAGGGATTTTCACTCTGTGATCTTCTGGATGGCCTTCAGTGTTACAGACTTAATCCTGTGTTTAGGCAGAGATCCTTTTCTTATGAGGGAAAATCCCAAACAAGAAGAAATCTTGAGAAAGTAATGTTTCTTCAGAGTGATGGAGATGAGGGCATTCAGCCAGGCACTGGCATGTACCGAGCATTAGCTGCACATAACATAGTGTGTGGGACTGTCAAAGAGTTCTCTGAGAAAGGCTGTGTCTGCAGTGAAAACGTTTCCCTGCTGGGATGTTTGTCGGTGTTACAGCCGATTCCTGCCCGGCAAGCTGCTGACCCTGATCACGTCATTCTACATGTCACTGGCTGTCTCTGCCAACAGTGGTCTTGATGTCTACCTTACAGATCTGGTTTTTGACCACAGCTGCCTCCTCCCAAAAAGTTCATGGAGCTCGTGCCCCTCATCTGCACAGAAATGTACAGTGTATCCCACAACCCATCACAGGCTGGGTCCAGTCATTCAGAGCTTTTCTTTCTAAAGCAAATACCTCTTTTCCATTACTGACAGAAAATTATCCTCGTGATATGATTTCCATATCCATAAGCTCCTAGCAAAAACCTGTGGCACAATAAATATATAGAAGAAATACTAAAGCATGGAGCTTTTTTGGTGGCAGCGTCCTTGCCTCCATTCACACAGGGTGGCAAAGGGCTCAGGGAGCTGAGTTGTCACTGACCTGGTTGATCACATTATGCATTGTAAAGGCATGCGGAGCGTGCAGCCAACCTATTCCTGAGGAATCCATTTATGAGACTGATGATGACATCATGGGTAAAAAAAGCTTATGTTTTAATTGAGGAAATGTGCAGGTCAGCAGCTTACTCCTCTTTCGGTGACATCAGAAGCTACACTTCTGTCTCCTGCAGAGGCTCCTTTCAGCGGGAGGCCCTGCAGTCATGATCCAAAACTAACTTGCCACTTGAGCATTTGCTTTCAAGGGACTTGTTTTCTCTTTTTTGCTTTCATTTAGCGCTGGAATCTTCTTGATACGGCCTACCATGTTCTAGGCTGCAGATTCAGTCTTGGCCCAGAGTTTCCTTCTCTACGCAGCAATCTCCCGGTGGTTTTGATTTCCTTGATGAGGAGCAATGTTTATTTTTTTTATGCGTTTGGCCTCTTATCATTAATTGATTAATGTTATTATTAACAACAATTCGGATATATTTGATGTAGTCTTAGAGGGAATGATTTTGTGGCTGCTTTGAAATATCTGAAATTAAGCATTTCAATTGCATACCAGCTGGTTTGCCATCTTAGGTATGAAGGTTTTGAGAGTCTTGTAAGTAGGTTGTAAATTCTGCCCAACCAGCACACTGAATAGTCTTGAGAGAGGGGGACAAAAGGCCTGACATTGCTCCTTGCACCCCCCTGGTCTCTGTGCTGCTTGGGTGACACTGGGTGCCATGTGCCCCCTCTTTCTCAGCAACAGAAGATGATGTGTCAGCTGCTTCAACACACAAACTTCCTGTCGTGTTTTCAGTGAAACATGAATGGATGCTAAATAAGCATAGAACTTATTTAATAAATACTAAGCAGAGGATCTACAGGCTTTAGACTGGCAAACATGACCTGCCGCACATGGAATTCTGGCCTGTTTACCCATGGTTAGACCTCTAGTTTCATCCTTCAATTTTTCATGTACAAATGATTTGATCTCCTACTCTGTTCCTTCATGGGGAAATAGGAAAAGAAAATTTTAATTTCCCTTTCTGCTTGCAAACCCTTTCTTCCTAATAGAATGTTCTATATTTAACATCTGGTTTTACTTTAAAAAAAAAAATCCTTTGTTATGGGGCATCATTTAGATGCAGTACTGCTCACCAGTGGGGAATATCCTCTGTCTTTGGAAAAAATAAGAAGGATCTGATACCACCAAACTCATCCATTAACTGCAGTTCTGATCAGGAACAGCACATTCGCTGTTTAAATATGTAAGAATTTCAAGCTATATAAATGTGGTGCTATGGAGGTCTCAGTTGTCTCCAGTTTCACACCTAAAGTGTGTAAGTGTAACAAGCCTGTTATTCCAACTCTCAGCCCTGCGAGCTGACAGTCAGACTGGATTCCATCTACCACGCCTGCAAATGCCAATGGGCCAAAAAGGCCTTTGTACCCATATCATCCTGCTGTGGATTTCTGTAGGTGTAGTTGAGAGAAGTTAAGAAAAAGTCTGTTGATCCTGAACAAGGAGCTACCAGAACCTTTTACTCTGGAATTTGAACTGTTTGGCCTGAGCTTTCATGATGCCAGACCTTTCTAATGCCTTTTCATTTTAATGCCTGTTGTTATATAGGATTTTGCTATTTATTTATTTATTTATACCCTTAGTAGATGTGTTGAGATAATCAGAACAAACTACCATTCTGCTACTACACTACTAATAACAGTAGCTGCTAAACCCACATTCTTTGTAGTTAAGCTAGAGATTGACTGCTTTCTGGAACTGGCAGAGTTTCCATTAGACCTTTCCATTTAGGTGCAATTTTTAAAATGTCATATGAGTTTGTTTGTTGTTGTTTTTTAACAGAGTATGCTTCTGCTGGCTCACTGTTTGATTACATTAATAGTAACAAAAGTGAAGAGATGGATATGGATCATATCATGACCTGGGCAACTGACATAGCTAAAGGTAAGCAAGACAAGTGATTGCATTACTATCCGACACAGCCAGCAGAGTGTACAGCTGGAGATGCTTTCTCTATGAAGTCAGAAAAGCCTTCCTATACTACTTTATTCAAATTGTGAAAAAACCCAAAACCAAACCCCCAAACATAAAGAAAGCAAACCCCACTCACTGTGCTTTTTCATATGTTTCTTGCTTATTTTGAATCCAAAATATTTTCTGGAGTGAAAATGGCTTCTGTGAGCCAGTTTTACTTCTGGTTTGCCCCCAAGTCCCTAGAGGATAATTTTGTTGATGTAGAGTAATTATGATGTAAAGTGCATAATTATCCTTACATTTGATTTAAATTGGGACATTTAAGGAAGCTAAGGGCTTATTCTCAGCAAACATATTGAAATTGTTCATATCATAATGCAGAATAAGTTGTTTCATCGTTTGTGTTCTCTGTGACCACCCAAAAATTAGTGTGGACTAATGAACGAACAGTAAATTCATATCTTGGCTTCCCTATGTAGACAACACCTTAGAGAAAATAACTAAATATGACATTAAAAAGCATTAACATATCCATATAAATGCTCTGAGAGATACCTGAAGTGTGTGTAGCGGTTTTTACGCAAAGCAGGTTATGGGAAGCTTTACTTCTGCAGCGTATCAATATGACATACAGGTGTGCCAATTCGTATTGAGCACAATTAATGGGAACCAGAAAACACGACTGCTGATACATGATGGCCACGCTCAGCCTGACTAAATAGATTGTTCCCTTGTTTTGTGTAGGAATGCACTATTTACACATGGAAGCTCCAGTCAAAGTAATCCACAGGGATCTGAAGTCCAGGAATGGTAAAGTAGCAAAACACTGAAATGCTCTGCATTTACTGTTACCCGTTAATGTGGCATTTAAATATATACCTGACCTTTGTGAACAAGCAGAACTAATGCCTTGGTTGTCATCAAGCTGCCCTTGCTGAGGCACAGAAGAGTCTCTTCCTTCCTCCCCATCCTGGGCCTGTCTGAGCTGGGTCAGTCCCTGGCATCATTTAGAGCACTGCAGAGGGATTTTTCAAGTTTTGTCTTGCTTACCGTGATTGTACCCATCTTATCAGCTGTCAGACATTACCTGGACACTCCTCACTTCCTTTTTCTATTTGGAAAGATTGAGTACCAGGAAAGGCTGGCAGACACCAGACACAGTGGACTGGAAGAGGCCTATTATTTCTTATCTGAAAATCTTCTCTTTACTGTGGCCTGTTTTGAGG
Source organism: Caloenas nicobarica (assembly GCF_036013445.1). NCBI lineage: Eukaryota > Metazoa > Chordata > Aves > Columbiformes > Columbidae > Caloenas > Caloenas nicobarica. The sequence goes on along the minus strand of NC_088250.1, from coordinate 19,897,519 downwards.
TTTGACAGATATTTGTGCTTTTGAGTAATATGGATTCAGTGTGGAGCTGCACTGGTTAGTCTGTACTTGGCAGTTGATGACCATTTATGAAATTTGCTGGAAACTGCCTTTTAACTGAAACTTTCCCTACTAGTAGTGGGATAGGAGGGGCACAGATTTTAATAATGCAGACAGGGAGATAATAGTCGAGAAAAGGCTAGATCTCACTTCAGTTGTAAGTTTTCTCCTTTTATTAATGAATCTTTCAGAGAGCTTCGTGTTAAGCCTAACTACATACGGGAGAATGGAGTTTATCTGTATTTTAGTTGTAGTTGTGTTGCTGTCTCAGTAAGGCCTGAGAAGTTTTGCGTTTGTTCAGAGGTTTGCAGGTGTTCAGCAGATGTTCTCTATAGCTTCTCAAAGAAACCAGGACAGTGCACGTATGCATGTTCAGGTGCTGGCTCACCGTAGGGTCATTTTTCTTGATAAAATGCAAAGTCTTTTGTAGTGAAAATGTATTGTGTTTCTTTTTAATAGCATTCTTGTAACCTATTGTTTTTTCATTTTCAGTTGTTATAGCTGCTGATGGTGTGTTAAAGGTATGAACACTTTAATTATCTATAGAGAGATGCTGCTGCTTGACTCAATGTTTTGATGCCTCATGAATGAGATTGATACTCTTAATATCTGGGGTTTTTTTAATTTATTTTTACCAGATCTGTGATTTTGGTGCCTCAAGGTTCCACTCCCATACAACACACATGTCATTAGTGGGCACTTTTCCATGGATGGCCCCAGAAGTTATCCAAAGTCTCCCAGTGTCTGAAACATGTGACACGTACTCATACGGAGTGGTGAGTGCCTCTCATTTCTCTACATGTAGTAGCAGATCTCTAGTGTGGCAGAATTTGTGTGATGCAAGAATGACATTTCTAAACAAGGACAACAAAAAATATCACTCTTTCAAGACTCACCCATAATTTATAATTACATGCTCGAACATGAGAGGAAGAAGTCTTGCATGTTTAGTAAGATCCTGATCTGGTTAGATTAGCAGCATGCCAGTGTGGGAAGCACATGCTTTACCGAAAGTATTCAGCATGTGTCTGAAGGCTTGCAGGAGCCACTGAACAATTTGCATCATGAATCTCTGCTTGTGTTTTTTTAGTGAAACAGAAGAGAAAAAGGTTGTGTTGCAGTAAGTGTATAACAAGATGAACTGATTAGGATTCCACTTTCCATAAAATGGAGTGTCACTGACTTTATTTGAAAAAGTAAGCCACTGCTCCATGGTTAATTGTTTAAAAGACCCTGCTATCATTAGCCATGAGAATGGAGACTGTACCTCTTGTAGAAGTAGAGGCCCCATCTGAAAATATAGAAAAAGCCAGCATGGCTTTGCCATTTTTAGGAGAGGGAACTACCATTTACAGTTCATCTGAATGTCAGGTTTGCAGGTACAGTAATGTGAATTATTTCACTCTGTCCACAGTTAAATTCTAATTTGGTTTTGCTCTGCATACAAAATAGACTAGAAATAGCCCTACTGGTCAGACCAGTTGTGTACCTCGCCCCATAGCCTTTCTCTGACAGAGAACAGTAATGAATACTTTGGGGGAAAAAGGAAGAGAAGCGGGGTTGTACTTTCCATGCTTATCTGTGTATTAGCCATTTTTGGCTTTGGATTCAACAGTGGGTGGCAGAATGAGGAATTCTTTCAGTACCTATCAAGTGTTGCCTCTTTCTCTTTGAAGGATGGGAGGAGATAGATATGAGGGAGGCCCTATGGTTTTAAGCTAGCACCTGTGGCTATACCTAGCTAAGCTGATGTCCCAATGGAAGATTACTAAACTTTTTGCCAAACAGTTGTTTATAGTGGAAAAAAATAGGAGAGATGATGTGGTATCACTTACAAATGAGAGGTTGAAAGTTTGCAAGGAGGGAGAAGAAGCCTGTATTGGCAGATTGAAAATCCTTGCTTGCTTAACTGAACTAGGTCACAAACAGTAAGAGAACATAAGCTAACAAATGTAAATGTTAATGTAAGCTGTTACTGGAAGCAATCACATATTATCCACTGAAGGGAAACATTCCAGTTTCAAAACAAAGCAAAAATTTTAGAAGAGAAATTCCAAACATGGTCTTATAGCTTAGACTGCTCACGTAGTTATCTTGGTGTGGAATGACTTCAAGTAACGTTCTAGAAGTGGGAGAAGGTTAGGAAATTGTTTAGTATCCTATCATGTCAAGTGTTACCAGAGTCTTGGGAACAGTATGTTGCACATAGTTTATTTTTCCTAGTCCATAAAGTAGAGCTCCTTTGACAGTTCTGTGCTTGGAGGTCAAACTCAACTACCCTTCACATGAAAACAGTTCAGTGTTACTAGAATATTTTAATGCGGTTACAGGCATATAGTGCTGCTTTAGTGTGCCTAATAATATTTGACTCACTTTTTTTAATATTGTTTTTGAACTAATGTGTTCTACTGTGGGTAGAAGCTTATGAATTTATTAGCACTTAGGAATGAATTCATCTTTTTATAACTCCAGTCTTGGAACACCATCATTTTCAGAGGAGATACAGGGGTGGAAATGAAGAATGGCAGAGGCCTAAGTTCTCTGTTGAAGAAATTACTGACATAATGAGGTTATACGAGCAAGAAGTTGTCTGAATATTACACTGACAGTTGGAATCTCCCTATAATAAGTGTTAGACTATCAGAGAATTAGCTAGGAGACTGAAAACAAAAAATCTTAGGGTATTTTTGTGTCTTCAAATGATTATCATCTATAAAAACAGAATTTAAAGAATTCCTTTTCAAAGTGTAACTCTTGCCAGCAGCTTTTGTGCCAGAGAGACAAATCTGCTTTTCTTCAGTTAAAGTCAGCTTAACAAGGAACAGAATCCTTTCAAATGTAAACTAGTAAGATGCTAGGAATAGATCCTCTGTTTGCAATATTTGTTGCCTTCCCCATGGCTTTCTTTAATTTCTTTTCTGCTATTTTTTTTTCTGACTGACTTTTCTTTCTACAGACCAGCCTGTGCTTTTAAATATTCTGCTTAAGGTGTGTGAGAGCTTTTTTTTGTCAAGTGTCAGAGTCTCTAACCTTATAGATCTGAGTTGTTCCTCAGCTGAAATGAATTTTCCTCTTTGTGAACAGTTGCATACATGTTTATAACTAACATTCAGATTATTTTGTCCTGTTCATGGATAGTTAAACAGGTCCATATATACTCTTTGAGATATATAGTAAATAATTTATAATACTGCCATGAAATGCTAAAGCTAAATGTTCTGGGACATTAAACACAAAGACAGATCTTGCTCTGTCCTTCAGCTATGCTGTGATTCTCTTTTCTAATCCATTTCCAAGTCCATACTCTAAACAACAGACACCAAGTGTTACAACTGATCAACTCAGAAATTAACTTGCATGTCATTATTATGTGTTGCTCAAAAACAACTCCTTGCTCCTCTTCCGGATATGAAAGGGTATGTGCAATAACAATGTTCACTCAACTGTTTTGAAATCATGAAGATATATGCTCATAATATGTTAACCTGGCAAAATTGTTTGTAGAGCACTGCAGTGTGTGTTTGCATATCAGCATAAATGTGTTTAATCATAGAAAGCTTATGTGATGTAGCTGAATTATTTTAACACTTGCAAGAACAAAAAAGTAAAGCCATTAACTGACTGTAGGTAGCATAGAGACTGCCATTAAATGTGGCAGCTGTTGTGCTCCTAGCAATAGTTCATGCATTGCTTTAGCTATGAGAACATATGTTATTTATAGAGGGAATGTTGGCCAGCTCCAGGGGTTATCCCTTGCTCTTTTTGAAAAGAATTATGAGATCTTTAACTTCCACTTGGATCAATGTAGAGAAGACTGACCTAATTTTCTTGTCTAAGGGCAGTACCTCTGAGTGCCACACTTTCTGCTCATGCTGTGCTTGTGCTCATTGTATCTCCTGACCCTCATCTGTGAACACTTTCCTACCAAGAGAAAACATTTCTTTTTTTGGTGAAGGTGTTCAGATTGTTGCTTTTTCTCAAATTACTCATTTGGATGTTCCCTATATTATATGGCACTTTGAATCTTTGATGGCTTTGCACTGGGGTGGAGATGTGGGGGTTTCGTTGTTTTGTTTTGGTTTTTTCCTTTTGGCTGTTTTCACATAGTTGAGAGGATAATGATCAAAATGCACAGCTGAGCTGACAGAAGTGTTTGAGCTTTTTCTGAAGACCGTATAGTTATTACTCATAGCTTCATGTATAGGACGAACATTCATGCATTTGTCTCTCCTTTCTGTTTCTCTGTGTGCAAAGAAGAGCCTGACATCTTCAGAGTCCACAGTTTACAAACCACTACATTAAATGCTCTTGCTTCATTTTCCATCACTGTGTCTAGCTTGGCTGTTTCTCTGTGAGCACCTGCTGTCTGTCATCACAGAGATGTGATGGGATCAGGAAAGCAGGTGATGCTCAGCTTCAGAGATGGCAGGGGAAGCGAACCATGTCAGTATCAATTAAATTACACCAGAAATGGAAGATAGATTGATTTCCATATGAAGTGAGCTGGGGAGCAAATTCTGAAAATGAACAGAGTGTATCTTGCGAGAAAGAGGCTGGGGTAAGTCAGGTTGAGGTGCTTTTTCTGCTGTTGAATGACCCTGGGACAGGAAGAGACAAGTGGCAATGCAGAAGATACCCATTTGCTGCTTTTTTGAAGACTGATAATGCAATCATTCACCTTAGCTGGTGATTCAGGGTAGCTAATTTGTGAGATGTGGTTGAAGCTCCTATAAAACTGAAGATAGAAACATGTCACCATTGGAAGGAAAGGCTTTATCTACACCATTGGCCTGAACATGAAATTTGCATTGTTATTAGAACATCTTCTAAACCTGTGTAAATAAATACAAGGGTTTCTGACATCCCACTTTTGTGTCTTTTACTTCCTTCTATTATTAGTGAAAAATAAGGCATTAAGAAAAAGTCTTCATAATGTGTCAGATTGGTGTTTTTCTCTTGAACTATGTGCAATCTTGAAGTGTTTTAAGCTGGCGCTGTTGGTTTAGGAAGGCAGTGATCTGTACAGCCAGTGGAAATAAACACTAAAGGTGTCATGATAAAGGAATTCAGTGCAAAATGTTCTGTACAAACTTATGTGCATGAATGAAACAAGACAACCCTTACAATTTACAGTCTTCTGAAAGAAAGATAGCAGAGCAGTAGAGTTTTCCTGCGCAAAGCTCTTGGAGACGTTTAACAAATATTTCATTGTGTTCTTTACTTGCAAGATGTATTTAGATGCTCCTCTGTCTGAAGTGCAAACTTGAGTTTCTTTCCTGTGGTTTCCCAGTACAGCTGTACAGATGAGGTGTTTCTGCAAGGCTGCTCAGCTGCATGTTTGATTCGGCTGTTTTGTACACTGCTTTTTTGTCTGAAGTACATGAGATTGCTAAATTATTTCCTTCTCTTACAGTTAAATTTCCTTCTTTACCACTAGAGAGGTGATAATTGGAATTACAAATTGAGGTGCCTTTTTTCTTTTTTTTTAGTTCTAAAAGGAATGCATTGCGGCAAACAGGACAGTTCAATACCTCTACGATAGCTTTCTCCGTATATTTCTTATTCTCAGGAAAACTGTCTTTTACTCATTTTTCCAAGGTACCCTTACCTTTACTAATCACTCTTCTGAGTCAAGCAGAATTATTCATATAGGTCTGATGATGGAGTACCCCGTTCACTTGATTAAAGGCCCAACTCTGCTTCAGTGCATTTTTTCTGCTTGAGCAGCATCTGCCAATATTCTCACATTTTCTTTTTAATTGCCTTCATAGCTGGTCAGAATAAATTCAAAATGATGTAGCTGGAACGAGCCTGGGTATTAACTCAAATAGTAAGGATACAGAGACTTGCATAACGATCTTAATGCATTTGGTGAGATCCTACATAGATGATGTATTTTTTGTTGACATGCTTGGGATATGAGCAGAAGAAAATGTTTGTGTGTATATATTTGGAACAAGATACTTATATGAAGGTTCTGATTTGGGAAAAAAAAAAGAAAAAAAAATTTAAAAAAGAGATATATACAAGTGAAGGTACAAAGTGCCTGGTAATTTGGTTGAACTCCAATGTGTAGTTCCAATGGCAGAAAAACGAGTAGGATTCATTGACTTGAAGCCTTTTGGGGATGCCAAATTCATTTCTCTAGCTTAGATTCTTGGGTATTGTGTTACCAAAATGCTATAAGCATGCAAAATTAGGAGATCTTTCTATATCTAAGGACAGTACATCTATAAAATATCAAGGAGAACCGAGTAGTTTTCTATATGCTGTATATTGTTTAGTTTAACATAATTACATACTTGGAGGTAAATGATTACAATTTTGCTTGAAAAAATATATTTAATATTTTCATAGCATATCATAGGAGCAAAATACCTTTTGGATCATATTCTGACTACTGAGAAGCACTAGTTTCAATCATAAGGAATATTATCAAATGCAAAATGACTACAAACAAAGGTATGTCTGGTTGAGGCTGAGAAGGAGAGGAGGAGTTCATTGTCTTCCCAAATGTCAATGGCCAGATGTGAACTTTATAGTGTACAAAGAAAGGAAAAAGCATTTTCTGTGGCTCTCACAAAATTGCAGGCATTAGACCCCACACAACCCAGTTTTTCATCTGGGCTTTTCTGTAGAGGAAAAAGCAGAAACATTCAAATTAATTTAGTGAGAGGATCTTGCACACAAACACTGGTCCAGGTTCCTGCAAATGGAAACTGGTTGCCTGATAATTGGATAGAGAATAGGGCTGTATCAAGGTTTAATAATGTATTTAAAATACAAAGTACAGAAATAAAAATTCTTTTCTTTTTTTCTGTTCCAGGTTCTCTGGGAGATGCTAACAAGGGAGGTCCCTTTTAAAGGCTTGGAAGGATTACAAGTAGCTTGGCTTGTAGTGGAAAAAAACGAGGTAAGACTACGTTTCTACATTCAGGTACATAGATCAGAAAACAGTATTGGGGTTTTGCAAAAGACTTTTTCATCTTCTTCAAATTGAAAGTAAGTTCACGCGTATGGAAAGATTAGCAGTAGGAGCTAACACAAAGGGTCAAAGTGATGTTATTCCTCATGAATGGACCCTTTACATCTAATTGTTGCAGCTTCACGTCGTGATGCTGTAGATCAAAAATTGTACAAGTACTGTACTAGTTTCTCAGTCTCAATTGTAAAACCTAGGGGTTTGTTCTTAGTGATGAAAGAAGCCATTGCGTCCAAGGTAGGGGAACAGTTTAACTCCATCTCCTGCGTTTAGGACATCTTTTTACTGGCCGGGAGTTGATATATCTGTAAGAGACCTTCAGCTACTTCAACTTAACTCTCCCAGCAGGAGTCACTATAGTACAAGAAACTGCCGCTTAGATGAAAATTTCAAAAATAAAAGAAGAAAAAATAGTTTTAAAAAAAGAGAGAAATTACAGTTTTGCCACCTACGTTCAACACTACATTGAAGATGAGCTCCTCACTGGTATCGGCAAGGCTGTGGCATAGCTGCAAGCCTCCTCATGCAGAGTCTTTCCATTTCAAAAGCACTTCAGTGGTGTAAACACCGTTTGTACAGTGTCCCCAGCCTCGCTTTTCTTCTTCTCGCAAATTGAGGCTTTCAGTTAGTTGGACATGTGAGCGTATATCTGAACACATAGTCCCCTGATATCAAAGACAGTAGCTACATTTAAAAAACATTTAAAGTTGTGACTGTACCACACACAGACAAGCATGGAAATCCTCCACAAAGATGAAACCTCCTCTATCTAGACACAGCGGAAGCTTGGGAAACATTACAATGGCGAGGCAGTGGCTGTACAGTACAGATTCCTATTATTCTACATAAACTGTTTCTCAAAATGCTTCAGAGTTAAACAGAGGAGTTGGGTTTCCTCCTCTTAGTTTAATATTTTTATTGGTGTTTTTTTCCCCCCTCTCTCTTTTTTTTTTTTTTTTTTTTTTTTTCCCCCTGTTTGAGGACTGGATTAATTCCAGTGAGTGATACTGTGATAAATTTATTAGTTGGAAATGCTACACTAACAGCATGAAGATCATGAAAGTGGTCTTCCACAGTGTTTATCAGAACAGGAGACACAAAGAGACTCTTGTAGTTTAGGAGAAGGCTCATACGTCATTTTGAAGGAGAAACCAAAATGCCTTCCATCAATAGCGTTTCTTTCCTGTGTCTACCATGTGCAGTTTTATGTAAGGGGTACAGAGTGGCATTGGGAATGTTGGAAAGAGATGTAGTCACACGCTGAAAGATGTCAGAGGGTACAACACACATTTCTCTACAGTTTTCCAGAGCAAGGAACTGTGTAAAATACAACATGAACAAAATATGGACATGACAACTATTTTACTCATGGCTGAATAAACCTAAGGGCTGACATTTTCAGGGGAGAAATGCCTGGTACTGCCAGGTACTGCTAGCCAGTTGGTGCCATCTTCTTTGGAAGGATGCCGGGGAGCTTAGAGTGCATTAACACTTGCTTACATAGTTCTTATTTTTTCTGGCCATGGCTTCGGGAACATGCCCAGCATAAGCCTGGTGAAAGTCAGCTTGTGCTACTTTTCTTCACAGTTCTCATGTCCCAAAGCAAGTGTGAAGGTCAGGTTCTGCTCTCAGTTCAATCTGTTGGCATCAATGGGGTTGCATGGTTCCAGTTCACAACAGAATTGAATCACTGTTGAGCCAGTCCTTCATTTTTTGCTCTGAAAGTCTCTTGTTAAAATCAGTGTGGAACTGAGGCCAAAGCATAATTGCGTAGGCTGAAAAGTCTCCCTTTGCAAAGCCTGAGGCCAGCAAATGAAGTGGATTTTAATGGTTCTGTATGGGTCTTTTTCGACTCTCTACATAATTTCACAGTGTTGTTTTTATTCTAGTAGAGTTTCTGTATAATTATATAGATTTTTTAAATCCAGAAAATAAAAATATGAGAGTTCAGATTATGCTAGGAGTGATCTCATAATTAATTATCACTGAGAAACGTCATCTTTATTATAATACAGCACTTTTGGAACCTCCTACCTCTGTATTACATGACATGACATTCTGCACAAGTGAGACACATGTAAATCATGATGGCGACTGATTTTTCACCTCCTGGAACAGTGAGGGTTACGGACAAATATTGTAGCAAGACTAGCCAGTGTATTTTTAGGCTAATGATTCAACCAGAGATCAAGCACCAGTACAGTTTGTTTATGCATTGTACAAATTTCTTTGTATTTCTTGCACAGAAAGCTTTGCACATTAAGGTATTACATTATTTTAATAATCATACTCCTGCGGTCCCCTGGCTCTGTATCTCGTGTTTCCAGTTTTCGTGGTGTTCAAATGCTTGTGCAGCAAACTCTTACTTTGGCTACTGTGTCTTATAAGGCTTTGTAGGTCACATTGGAGCAATATAATGGTACAATTTGACACAAATTGCTCTGCTTTGCTTCTGAAATGCCAAGAGTAAGATAGATCAAAGGGTCTTCCTGGCAGGTTGGTTTGAACAAGACCATAGTATCTGGTACTCACCTGTTACAGGATAGGAAACCCTTTTTCCAGCTTGACCCCTTTTATATTTGGACCCATTTTCACTGAGGAGCTGTGTTTTATCTACATATTTTTTTAATTTAGGATGAAACATCTGAAGTCAGTTAACTGCCTTAGCGAGGACAGAATAATCTCCTTATGTGTGTAATGTTGTTGGGATGCACATTAAATCTCAACTGGAGAGGCTTCAGTAACCAGGTGTGCGTATAGGAGAATGGATTTGCTTTTAGGCTTTCCAGCATGGAGGCAGAGTCTTTAAACTGAAAGTCCTCTTAGACTGGCTGAGGGATTCTTTTCATGGTTTAAAACTCTCAGTAAAGGAAACCAAACAAACTTCAAACTAGTTCTCTGTAGTTAGTGGTCCTGGCTGTAACTAGCAACTCCTTTTCTTCAGTCATCAGGAAATATTTATACGAGTTCACTGTGTCCTGTGAGTGCTCTCCGAGGTCTGCATGTCCTCATTAATCCTTCTGACCACAGGCTCATGAAGTGTCTCTTGTGTCATGCAGAGCTCCGCTTAACTCTTCTTAACTCACTTAGTATAATCTATATTTCAGCCATTTGTTATATCAAAAGTGATTATAGTACTGTACAGCTGGATCATCTGTGTGGTAGAAAGGAATTAAGGCAGGCTGTACGTTATCTTGATGAGCGTCTTGGAATACAATGCAGTAACCTCCACAAATGATTATGTTTTATGTTCAAAGTTGTTTGCCTCATTTTCACTTCCTTGTCTCCAAGCTTTCTTAAGCAACTCCATTTATGCATTTGTTCCATTCCTTCTTTATAGGTCTATTCATTAATTTGTATGTCTTGCTAGTGTTAATAATTTTGATTTTCTTTTTAGTATGTTAATCCTCAATTTTTATATTGCATTATAAGAAGGAAGAGTGTGTTTTACTTCTTTTAATTGAATTGCTTTTGTAGGAAATCTGTTAGTAGCAACCAATAGCTTCCAATAACTGGTACATTCTCTCTCGTTTAGAGATTAACCATTCCAAGCAGTTGTCCCAGAAGTTTTGCAGAACTGATGCACCAGTGTTGGGATGCTGATTCAAAGGTAATCGAATTTGTGTTTGATTTCTGCAGCACTGGCCCCTGCCTAGTTTTGCTAATGTGTTAGTGTTTCTTTGGGGAACAAGTCCCAGCTAACACCATTGCTGCATGCTAGTAGACACATTTCTTCACATTTCTTCTGAGGCTGTCTTTTTTTAATGTGTTTACATATTTATACCTAAATATCTCTCTTTCCCTTTTAATCAAAAGTTATGATGCTATTAACTTACCTGACGACTCAAGACAATGCCTCTAAGTAGGGTGAGATGGCAAGAATGTAGCCATTTTGGAGCAAGTGAAAATTTGTTCTTTTCTATTTTCTTTCAGTAGTTAGTAGTTAATCTTTCTTAGATGCATATAAGCATCACGTATTGAATAGCTATTTCAAGGTCTAACCTTGATGCCTTCCCTGTGTTGAAAACATGTAAAGAGTAAATTAATCCATAGAATGTGCATAGGAACAGCAGCAACACATAAATTAATGTTAAACCTTTCCTAATAGTTTCCTTTAGGACTTCGAATGATGAGCTTTATAACCATTATGCTGCAATAATATAATAATAGAAGTACTGTAATAAACTGTTTAACCATGAAAACAGAGTAAAAATATAAGTTAAAGAGCCAAACCATTGCCACTATTAATCTGCCCCTACGAGAATAAACTAAAAAGGAATGAAAGATAGTGTTTACTTAGTAAAAGCTTTTGTAGATTGAGAGTTACCTTCTTTAAATCGTCTCTGCTACTATCCTGTTGTACATAAAGCTGGCAGGGAAGAGCCTGTGGGCATGCAAGCCTTATTACCAAGTATTAGTGTCCATTTCCTTTGCCTGTGAAGGTATTTGAGAGAGAGAGGGAGGGATAGGTAAGGAAAGGAAATTGTGCTCTTTTTCCTAAGTCAAGGCTCCAGCAAGAACTTTGTTCGTTTAAACTCAGAAGAAAGTTAGGTACTACTTCAGAGAGACTAAGATTAATCTCAAGGCAAATTATACTGCTTAGGTGCTCTAAAGCTAGAACTTGTTACCACCAGAGAGTAGTCTTAGGAAGAACAATATGAGAAAGGAGATTTCCCTTGGTTTCTTTTTTTTAAGCAAGGAGTTGGTTTCCTACAGAATGGATCTGGAAGCCTGAGATCCATCATCAGTGTGTGGTTTCCGCATGAACACCCATTTAAATGCCATTCCCCTAATACCTTCCTCTTTATCCTCTCCACAGAAGAGGACGGAGAGAAAGAAAAATGCTTTGAGTCTTTGAATCTACAAGTAAACTGTTTAAGTTCTAGGTTGGTAATTACTGAAGAGCACTTTCCAGTGGTAACTATGTATTTTTAGTAACTACTCCTGAGCATCAGCATGGCTACCAAGCGCCACAGAATAAGAATTATTGGAGCTTCTCTTCTGTAATTGCAGGACATACTAGATCAGCTCGCTCCCTGGTTTGCTTTAGCCACATATATACGTGTCCAGAAAGCTGTTGCTGTTTTTCAAGGAGAGGGAGGGATCTGCATCAGGCTGAGTTCTGTCTGTGTGAGCAGCTCACCTGGGTCTGTGCTGGTTCCTGGCAGCGTTGTTCCCAGAGGCGTCTCTGGTGTGTGCAAAGAATGAATCTCGTGTTAGGTTTTTCCAACAGTCTGCTCTTTGCTACTTTTTTCATGCAACTTCTCTTCTGTTAGGCAATTATAAATGCATTGTTCACATGACTGAAATGGAGTAATCTCTGGTCACAGTTTGGGCATGTGACTGATTTATTCAGTCACGTGTTGGGAAAGGACCACTACTTAGAGCTCTCAAAATGCCTTGATAAAAGGCTGTGTGGCCTGCGTGAGCCAAAAGATGGAGCACACTCCTCTCGAATACTGCTCTGTGTAGCGTTCCCTATTCGCCAGGATTAGCTGTAGAAAATCAGATGGTCAATGCACGAACAAGTTACTGAAGGTGAAGCAGGAATGAGCTTGAGGATGTCAGCTGCTCAAAAGTAATCACAAAGGTGCATACTTTTAGCTTTTAGAAAGTATGAGGTATCTTTAGGTGGCTTACCCCTGAGAAAAGAGGGGTGTGCATTTACTGTGAGGCTGAGGAATACACTTGCAGAGCAGCTGGAGTGTCAGACACTGCCCACCCTGTAACTTCCTCATGGGAATGGACAGAGTTGTTAACTTGGCTTTGAATTCTCAAGAATTTATTCGTATGTTGAGAAAAATGTCTGTAGTGCATTGCTGCACGTGACATCCGTAATGGTAGTCTTTATGCAGTTTAAACAGCTAGTTGAAGCAGTCCCTAGTGGGTTCAAAGCATTTTACTAAAATGTTAGTTACTGATTATTTTAAGTCGATAATTATTGAAGAACAGTCTCTGTGGTAACTATTTTAATTTACTACTTAAAACCCCTACCAAACAAGCTGCTTTTGCTTGGGTACTAGATAATTGTACAAACAAGGTTGCTCATCAGTGATGCCTTTGTTTACTAGGGACACTTGCTTTTGAAACACAGGTGAGTGGTTCTTTTTCATTCCATCTGTTCCTTCAGTTTATTCCCACTTTAACATCAAAGATGCTTATAAATGACTGAATATGTTAGTGGAAATCAGAAACCTGGGAACAGAGAAGTAGCAAGAAAGGAAAGCTACATGGATTAAATATCCTGGTTTTATGCAGACCTGTTTAGTAACAAATACCGAGTGGAAGGAAACAGTGAAAACATTAGCCAGAATTATTTCTAGAGGGACATATATTTTAAAGATTTTTGTATGAGACATCACAGATATAAAGGGAAACAATTTTCAAAGGCGACTCATGCCTTGATATTTTAAGAATCTCTATAAGGAAGGACTTGAGATGACTTTCTAGAAAGTGCTAAGCAGTCATCCACTGAAAATAAGACTTTTTTTAAGAAAAGCTGCTCGGCTTGGGCTCCCAGTTTCAACAGACACTTCTTGCCAGTTTTAACCAAGGTATCAGTCTGCACACAGGGTGCTTTTATTACATCTGAAATTAACCTTGCCTAGGGGGAAGAACCCAACAAAACCCACATGGCAGTGTATGCTTGTGTCTTCCTGTCAGCTTCACCTCCAGGGAAAGCTGGTACCTGTAAACCTGGCAGCTACAAAGCTGGCAGGGCAGCTGGTGGCCGTTCACAGCAACTGCACAGCCAGAGCTGCACAGGCTGTCAGTGCTGTGTGACTCTGCATTTGTTCCAGCTCTAGTTGCGCAGCTCAACAGCTCCTTTGCCTGTCGTGTAGGACCCAGAGAGTGTGTGTTGCTACTCCTCCCAAATCACTCAGTCGATGTTTTCACCCACCCTTTGTAAAAGCTCTGTTCTCTGTCATTATCTCCACTCCAGTTACTGTCAGCCCTGCCCTCTGCTTTCCAGTATACCCCTGAGAAACAAGGAGCAAGCAAAACTCATGGAAGTGTTTTGTAAAAGAATTCTAAATAAGCCATAAAATATTGTAATTAGTGCAGCGCTGGGCATGTTTGCCCTTCATCTCTTGTTGATAATTAGGAATTAATTTAGTACAGGCACATCACACACCTGCCGGTCCGTAGCAGCAGTAACTTCATGTATCGGTGGGAAGCCACGATCTCCTGTCTGGTACCTTCCTCACCATTTGGGAGGCTCTTGAATCCCCTCAACAGTTCACTCCCTCTGGGGTGGGTGGTTGCAAGAGGCGTAGCTGTAGCAACAAGAGGAGTGTGAGGGTTCCTGGAAGGTTCTCTTTCCCCAAAACTGCACCAGGGTTGTCTGTCCCGGTTGGTGCCAGTGATGACTGTTGTGTTCCGTAGCACCTAGCGTGGCACTCCCTGACCAGGGAGGTCTGTGCTCTTCCAGACCATGTTCAGAGGGTCTGCTCAGCCGTGGCAGGTCCAGCAGCATGTAGGAGATGAGTGCTGCCTCCCCCAGACCCCTGTGTAAATGCAGGGGCACTCTGGTGGGTGTCCACACCGGGGCTGGAGCCACCAGTGCAAGCGACGTGCTGCCGAACCGGGTCCTGCCGCCACGCTGCTGGCTGTGCCCATGGGCGCTGCGCTGGGCCAGCCTGCATGAGCAGACGGTGCCTGGGGCAAGTGCTCTCTGTTGCAAAGAAAATCTGCATAGCTCATCCAACTGCCCGTCGCCTGAAATCATGGAGATGGACAAAAAAATGACAGACAAAGCCTCCAGTTACAGCCGAATAGTGCAGCATTACAGTATAAGAGAGCTTGTCTTTTTTTTTTTTTGTTATGCATTTGACACTTTTTCATGCTGTTTGACATTTAAAATAAAGAAATTGTCTTTCTTTTATAATGTGGAAATCACTTGGATCTTCCTGGGAGAGACACCTCAGCATTGTTCCTAATTGTTTTTGTGCTCCCAAATTAAAATGCACGTTTTAATTGCGGCATCTGTAATTTTAGCAGAAATGGTATAATTACAGGCGCAGTAGAGAGAGAATGTGCATCATCCCCTTATTATGTATCTACATTTTGTTTCAACCTTTTGTCTCAACCTTGTCTGGGTCTGTCAAACAGACTAACAGAGTCAGCGCTCTCTCAAGAAACACATTTAACTATGGCTTTTTCAGTTTTCAGTTATTATTCTACTTCATAGATTCCTTTTGGGGTTAAGAGGAAAGTAGGAAATACAGAGAAGTTTAACTGTTCTCCGTGACTTGTGAGCACAGTGGGTGCTGGATGGAGAGCCCAGGAACAGAAAGTTCAGTAAATGAACCCAGGATAGAAGAGCACAGGCACTGCTGATATGAGCTTGTCTGCCAGGTGTGGCATCCTCAGGTAGTCTCAATCTTCACTTCTTCCCCAGCTGCACCTAAGATACCCAAGTGAGAGGTTTTTCTGGAAAGTCTGTTCTTCTCTGCAAGAGGGGAGCTGCAGCCAGAAACTCATTTTTGAGGGACAGCTAAATAACTCATTCACACATTAAAGAGTTTGGGTTACTACATGTAAAGGCCATCTGTCTAATTATCAGTTACTAGTGGGTCCAGCCTTCTCTTTTTGGCAGTATTTTCCTTCTTAGCTTGAAGAAAACTCTTCTTTATAATTAAGAATCTTGATCGTTATTGATGCTACTAATGTTGTTTAATGCTCTTACTGAGTACCAAAAGGTTTTACTGATAAATATGGGAGACTAAGTTAAGGCTGGAGTCCTGCTGGCTTATGTGACTGTTTCAAAACTGACCTTTTCTTCAATGGGAAGAACAAAAAAAAAAACCCAAACCAATTTACAAATTTACAGTCCTCTTGTAGAATGCTGTGTTCACAAAGCAGCATCCCAATTTCTGTTGCTTGCAGTCTTTCAACTGAAAAATTCCTGCAAAAAATTTTACACAGTAGCAATTGTATATGAATGCAAATGCTGTGTTTTTGTTTTTGTCTTCAGAGAAGGCCATCTTTCAAGCAGATCATTTCAATCCTGGAATCTATGTCGAATGACAGCAACCTTCCAGACCAGTGTAACTCATTCCTGCATAACAAGGCGGAGTGGAGGTAAGTTTCCTTCCTCCCAAGATGAAATGATGTGGTTTTCCTTTGAAATGATGCAAGTCCGTATTCTTCAGAAAGACATCAGACTCCGATCATGTATTGGTAGAAAATATCTGTTCTCAGGGTATTTTTAGAATGTTACTTACCTTGTTGTTTTTCAGGAATGCCCAGAATGTTGTGAAACTTGTATTAGGAGCCAATACACTTAGCTGTACCCTGTATTTATTATTATACTGGTTTAGGTATCATGATATTTATGGTTTTGTGATTCACGTCTTAAAACTAAATACATGTTTTCAGTCAACAGTGCAAGGGCAAAATAAGTCAGGTATACGTACGTTTGATGCAATTTTCATAGAAAGTGTATAGACATGTTTATATTTAAAAGAAAGGTAAAGGGCATTTAAAAAATTCAAATCAAGCCTCCCTTTGTCTTCACTTGTTGTGCATTATGCCATTTTTTGTGCATTCTCTCCTTTGTGACTCTGTGACTGTGCATTCAATAGGCCAAGGCCAGCCCTATTTTCGCATAGTGCACCAGCATTGCTTGAGCGTATCGTTTTACCGATTGCCGAGCATAATTTTTATTCCTAAGTGATTATAAATGGAGATGAGATTTGTGAAAATTGCATGACATGACACAATTTTACAGTAAAAGTTTCGTTATGTGCCAAAACTTAAAAAAGCCTGTCCCCGAGGCTCATTAGTCAGTTAGAAAGCTTGCTGCTTTGCAGTACATCCTTCTGTTTGGAAAGGAAAATTGAAAACAGATCTGCACAGGCAGAACATTTTTACCAGACGATCGTGCCTCCGTCTATATTAAGAAGCGCTGGCCCTGCTCCAGAGAAGCTGTGAGCAGAAATATCAGAAGATTTGCCGCCTGCAGTCAGGCAGGAACCGAAGACCCTTTAGCGGGGCTGGGTGGCGGATGGGGGGAGCACACGGGGAGGAGGCCGGGATCAAACCCAGCATCCCCCCGTTTCCTCCGCGGGCTTCCCGGGAAAAGCAAGGCATAAACTCTTAACGGGGCGAGTGGAAAAAGTGACACGGGGGCGCTCCCCGGTCACACGGCGGGTATAAATAGCCGGGCCCGGGGCCCGCGGCGGCAGCGCGACACCTGCTGGCGGCAGCGCGCACCTGCGCCTCCCGCCCGCCGCGGCCCGGGCCGGGGTTCGCTCCCCGCGGGGGCGCTGCCGGGACCCGCCCGCGGGGGCGCTGCCGGGACCCGCCCGCGGAGCTGCCCCTCGCCCGATGGTCAGCGTTTCCTGCCGCCGCGACCCGGCTCTCAGTACCTGCCCGGGGGTTTATCCGTGGTGTTGCTTTTACAATATATCAGCGTGCCCTCTCCGCCCCCCCACCGCCCGCCCCGAATCCGTGTTCTAAGGCTTGGGACAGACGCTGAGTATTTAAAGTATAAAAGCATATCTCTTGGCCATCATTATTTATGTGGAATCTGACATCATATTGTGGGTTTGGTAGCAGACAGAATACAAGGAGGGCAGAAAGAAAAATGACCCCCAGTGAGGAGTTTCTTATACACCCCTGTATGGTAAAATTACTTATTTAAAAGATGAGCAAACACTCAAATTCCTTTAGGAAAAAACAAATGACTACTTAAATCTTGCCAATATAGCAGTTTAAAAGCTGTGCTAGTTGACATTTCATAACATTAACCTTCTATTCTTTTACTAAATTGATTTATTTCTTGGCGTGTGACTCAGGTAATCCAAGTATTTCTTGCAAATTTTATTTTGATGCACCTAAATCACTCAGATGAGGAACGGTAATGAAGTGTTAATGAAAAGCCACATAGAAACAAAAATTTCTTTGGCACTGTCAAGTCATCGAAAAACTTCTTATCATGGAGATTTGTGTTAAAGGTAAATTTGGCAAATTTTTTTGGAAGAATGAATAACTTGCAGACAAGGAAACATGAGAGAGAAAATTCAAATTCATGATGGGGTGTGATTTGCCTGAAAGCAAAGATGATTTCTGAATTAAGATGAAATGAAAACATGAAGTACAGAAGGAGCGCGAGTCGTGTGGGGACTTGCTCAGAAGCCGGGTAGGAGGGGTGCTCTCTTACCTGAATTCTGGTACCGGCAGCCTGCCCTGATGTGACAGCCATGTCTGTATAGAGACACTAATGAAAGTCAAGCCAGGTTAATGGAAAGTATGCAAAACATATGCAAGTTAAAGTAGATGAAAGGCTTGTATGCATAAAGTGATCCCAAGGGATAAACAGACTAAGACCATTTCTGAGAACAGTTGCAGGGAAGTTTAATGTGTTTTAACTTCTGCATTGAAAAATCTCTGCTTTTACTCATTGCTTTCATTGCCTTTTTTTTTTTTTTTAAATCCTGTAGTGATTTGCAAAGAGATTGTTGGACCAGCAATAGGGAAGGAATGAGATGTGTTACCAAGAAATAGGGGATTTTAATGAAGCCTGGCTATCAGAGCCCTGGAGAAGGGTGGGCTTGGGAAAAGCAAAGGTTATGCTTTCTCTTTGAGGGACCTCCAAATTAGTGATCCAGATACTGCACTTTCACAGGGATACTGCATTTAGCAAAGCAAATCAAAGCTCAGACAAGCTGGATTATGGGTTTTTCCCACTCTTAAAAAAAGGCAAGGTGAGATTCTTTTTGTATCGAGACATGCAAAAAATGCACCTGTAACAGCAAGTAACCAGAGTCTTCAGCATCTCTGACCGGGTGGTGTGAAAACTGAGAGCGGGCTGAGCCTATACGTGACTACACAGAGGTGATAAGATAAATGGCACTTTGACCTACCTTTGATGTCGTCTTATTTGCAACATTCACTGGTCTTGATGTTTGTATTAATAACACATTTTAATCTGCCTGTTCGATCGTGTTGTTAAAATAATTCAGTATCATTTTTCCTAATTGTTCTACTCTTCACAATTTTATTATTTAATTGAATAGGGGCACTGTCTTATGGCTAAGTTGCACATGTCTGCCTTATGTTTAAGTTCATGTTCTGTGATCATTTTGGAGCTCTTTCTCAAGTCACTTTTATTAGAGCAGGAAAAAATTACTATTGAAGTAATGATGTTCCAGTTCAGTGAGAGATCACATTTGTCTGCATTTAGTCATATATACCAACTACATTTCTCCTTCCACCCTCTCCCCACAAGAGACTGTTCTAATAATTAAAATAGTCTATTAGTGATATTTACATTAGTGTATCAGTAGCAATTCAAGACATATAAACAAATGCCAGTCATTGTTTTTAATCTGTGACTGTTTATCATTATAGTTTCTAATAATACAGTGTACGTTTCTCAGTGTCAAAGAATGAGATTATTCTAGAAAAGCCAGTAAGCTCAGACTGCATAACTACAGAAGCAAACAAATCCACATGCCCTACCATGTATAATGTTTCAAGCTGCTTCATTTATGAAGTAAGACTCATTAACTGGGCAATGTACGGTAGCTTTCTCTTTAATTACACAGTTTTATTATACAGTGGAATTATTTTTCAGAATGCAACTGTTTTCGCAGACTGACCTTTTATTATAAGAGAAGTTTCTGTCTAATGAAGAGAAGTAATTACAGCACGAAGTACACTTTTGACATATAGAAAGCTATTGTTACCTGGACTTTCTTTGTGCAGAATGTTATTTAAAAGAGAACCTTAATTTACATATTTTAAAAATGAGAGTTGTGTAGAAGTAGCAGTGATGCCGAGAGACAAACTAAGAAAAGCAGCACTTGCAATGGTCCTCCAATTGCTCTGTAGTTCCCCTAGTAGATTCCATGGTATATGTTGCACCTGACAGAAAGGGTTTGTGGTAGGGAAATGAATGTTTGGAGAGGAGTTATTTTCTGACCTTCTATCCAGCACTTTTTAGTTTTATTCCTTTATTAGGATGGATATTTTTTTTCTGTATTAGGATCTGTGACCGCTTTCCACCCAGCACTGAAATCAGCCCTGGCCTTTGCATGCCTAAATACAAGAGATAATTTTGCTTGAAATCTGAAGCATAGTAATTGCGAGGGGCATTTGTTCTGACCACCGCATCGAACAGCTCACTCAGCAGGATTTAAGTGTGACAAATGCTCTTGCCCCAGGTGGCTGATTTTTGCAGTAGAGTTAAGCGTGGTGGTAGAGTTTGCAGTAGAGTTTGCTAGTTATTTCAGATCTGCATCCTTTCACTGAACTTTGTAAGCATTACTCTCTGTCAGAGATCTCTTATTAAAATAAGAACTCTATAAGATTTGGAATATTGAAATTATTTCATTTACTGAAATAGAATATTTGAATGTTCATTTTCCCACATTGAGAGCATGAACTCCTTTACATTGATACTGGAGAAGAGCTTAATCATTCCAGGCTAGGACAGGAGATTTACAGGAAGAAATGCTCTCTGTTTTATTTTTTTTATTATTTTTTTTTCCCCAAAATATAAATGACAACTAATTCTGGTCCTTTTATTTTCTTTTTGTGAAAACGTCAGAAGGAGCAGATTTTGTTTGCAGTGTGTTTACGAAGGGAAAATGTTGTGAAAGTTTGTGCAGAAGATTTGGCATTGCAGAGTCTCATTAGCTATCTTCAGAGCTTTCTTCAGGATCTCTGTCACATGAGGAGCTCGCTCTACTCTAGGAGGAAAACAAAATGCTGTGGTTGACTATTCTCACAATGTGAATAGGAAACACTTGAAGTAATAGTCAGGACAGGGGTGGCAGGCAGTGCACAGTGTCCCAAACAGTCACAGAAACAGTTTGTTAAATGCAGATATAACCTCTGATACAAATTGGAGGTTTTTCTTTGGTTATCCCACAAGCAAAAAATGTGGCTGAATTTAGTGACAATTATTCTTCTGTATGTTCTAGTATACGCCCATGCATTTGTAGCACAGAACTTGTTAAACCATTTTCCAAGAGCAGTTCAGTTCATGCGTTTAAAAGATACTGTCCATCAGAAAGTATGTCAAAGGAAACCACTTTAACGGATAAGGTATTAATACATGCAATCCAACCCAATAAAGACAGTATCTGGAGCTTCTTAGAGTACTGCCTTCCTGCCCTTCTTACTTTTCACACCTTTGCATGTATGGTGAAAAGCAGAAAAATGTACACCAAATCCTTTTAACTATTCCGAACTTGAGAAGCTTGTATTTGTAACCATTTGCAGGGCTCGATTATATCATGTTTATGTTCTTGCTCTTATATGTTCACCTAGAGAAACAGGAAAGTAAGTGGGGAAAAACACCAAAGTGCTACTTCTGTATATTTTCAGTCCAAATAATATTTATAAGCCAAGTTATAAACCCAGGCAAATGGACTTCTCAGGCTGCCTGTATTGTGTTACTAGTGATTGTCCCATTACCTGGTCTTAATGCAGTTTCTTTATGGTTAAGATCATGTTTCATGACGTTGAGGGAAAAGGTGACATTTAGGTTTTTAAAATGTTGTTGTTATATGGCATTTTGCTTTTTAAAATACTATTTTTCTTCAACTTGAAGGTATTATGGTTACTCTCAAGTATAAACATTGCCAGTTGTTCTTAAAACTCTGGAAGGCTTTGCATTTGGTAATTAAATGAACTGCTTGAGTTAGTATTGTACTTTTCAGCCTTTCACATGTAATTAACATTCGAGTGGGAATTATGAACAATTTATATCTGTCAGGAAAAGACAAGACATAACAAATTGTCTCCGTGCAGATGTGAAATTGAGGCAACTTTAGAGAGACTAAAGAAACTGGAGCGTGATCTGAGCTTTAAAGAGCAGGAACTAAAGGAACGGGAGCGACGTTTGAAGATGTGGGAGCAGAAGTTAACTGAACAGTCCAATACTCCTGTAAGTAGACAATAATTCAACCTTTCATCTTCAGAAAGTATTTAGAGCTTTGTCTATGTAAATCTAAAGATACACCAAGGAAATAGTGCCCCTGTTTTCTTTAGTTGTTTCTTTGGGCCAATTAAAGTCTATTTTATTGCATCACTGCAAATAACCATGGTATTTTTTAAAATTCCATCTAATACATTAGATATCAGATATTCCTGATAGTTCATATTGTGCTGTGGGCACTTAAGTAGTTTCCCATTGATTTAATTACAGTTCTCAGCTTTGGAAGTTGATTGCATTCAATAAATTCATTTTTCATCTAGAAAGTTGTTGACTTTAATGGATGCAGGATTTGGTCATAAATGTAAGAATTATTTGTTTCTTACATAAGAAGGCTTGAGAAACCTATGTTGATTTTATTTTTTTTATTTTTATTTTTTTAAAATTTTATTTTATTCTTTGAGAAGATGCAAATTTCCATTCTGTGGAAAAGGGGGTCAAATTTTGAAGTGTTAATTTAGGGCTTTGTTCATAATTATAGTTAACATATTTGTACTGGCCAGTTATTAGCTATTAGGATTTCCACATTTCTATTAATAAATAGAACAAAAAAACTTTCATGGATTATCTTCAATTTCTTAATGAAATGTGATTCTCTTGACTACTGATTGGCAGAGGGAAGACCACAGGGTTGGTGCATGGCTAGACATACTCTAACAGAATTGTTGTTAAGAAAAATACTGCATTACCTCCTTGTTTTTAAAGCACTAGCCAAAACAAATACCAAATTGAGATTGAAGTAGTGTATGATTTTCTTATGCACAATGTTATCCCACTTAAAACCTTGATTCCAGCCAGACCCTGTTTACATACAACTTGTTTTTAAGGCATAGCTTATTGCTATTGTTTGAATGAAGTTGCATTCATGTTCCAGCTGTGAACATGCAGTCATGAAATCATGAAGAATGAATGTTTTCTTGTGTGCAGATACTGTATGTTCTCAGCAGAAATCTGTATGCCTGCTTTAGCACTTGCAAACTTCCAGTAACGGAGCTGTGGGCCATTGTCTATCCTGAGCACAGCATGAGGCACTGCCTTAATGAGCAAACCTTTTCATGAGCAAGGCCCTAGGGTTTTTTATGCTGTACTTGCTTGTGACTTCTACTTTTCACTTAGAGCTGGCATTGCTGACAGAATAAAGCATTGTGCTAAGGCCTATTGTGCTAAGCATGAACTGTCTTTCTGCATAACATTAACGCAGCTCTCCTATTGCATTTAAATGCAATTTCTTCTAATAGAGAAACATAGGTTTGTTTTGGTTTTGGTTTTTTTCATATATCTTAAGTGAACTGTTACATAGAATGGCTTTTAAAAAAGCCTTTTTGGTGGAAAAAAATGACATACTGGCAAAAATTGGCTTGTTCAAGCAGGGTTGTGGTTTTTTGTAGCAAATGAAGTTCTACAAGGCACTGGTTACAAATACAACTATATTTTAAATACATAGCTGTAAACCATTTGCAAAATACCCCTGGGCATTCAGTTTGCAAGCTGTAATCCTTGGAGACAAGTGCCTCCCTCCCTCTCTTGGTTCAGGATATGTCTGCTCAGCAGTGCCAAACTGGAGGATTGCAACAGAGACGTGCACTGCTCAGTTTTCTGCTACTTTGGCTGTCAAAGTGGTAGTAAAGATATGGCAACCAGAGCGAATAACACAGCTTAGTGTGCCCACTAGGCTTATACCTGGTTCTTAGCCAACATTAGGCCTTGTCGTGTCTTAGCTGGTGCTGTCATCCCTGCTCTACGCTCTGCAGTCACTTCTTCATTTTGCTCTGCACCGAAGGTGAGAGGTCAGCAGGTACTATTAAAGTGATGTGCAGGAGAAACTCAAACCAAATGAAAGGAGAACAGAGAAGCCATCTCTGCCACTTGATTGTCCGGTGTTTTAGGGTTAGCAGAAGCTTCATCCTCCATAGTAGGTAGCTATGAGTGGCAGACTGGTCCTACTCCATAGAATAAAGTATAGCTTTATACGCATCAGCATAAGAGAAGGATGAGGCCAGTCTTTAGAAACACTTCTGTGAAAGTAGTGTTTCTCCCTGCTCTTGTTTTGACCCTGTTTCTGCTGTGTCTTATACAACAGACACCTTTGAGTCTGATCTCTGCAACTTCCCTTTGTGCAGATCTACAAGAGCCTCTTGCACAAGGGAACCTGGAACCTTTTGGAGAAGTAAAATATATCCACAGCTGTAGTGAAATGGGAGACTTCTTCTGAAAGAGGACCTGACTTTAAGAAGGGGTTCTATGTAGATAAGCTGAAGCTCATGTTTAGAGGAAGACAGTGAGCAAGACGTGAAATCCAAATATTGACCTGTGGTGCTGTGCATCTGCAGGTGGTCATTTCAGAACAGTGGCTTGTACAGAGATTGGGAGTCCCTGCCATCTGTAAGTCTCTTCCTCATATACAGTGCAACACCAAAAGCAGGTCCTGTTGCAAAGAGCTCCTAAGTTCTCCAGATAACGAGGTGGCAAAAAATGAAGGAAGGAAGGTGATTATAACTCACAAAGTGAGCCACAGTTATGGCCTGTCCTGGTTTTGCAGCTTTGTTGATTTTTATAGGGAATTCTTCCCATATATCAGGGGATGCATTTCCATGGATCTAAAGTGACTAGAACTCCACTAGCTTACGGAAGAATGACCTGGTGCTGAATTGCGTGTGCTGGTCATCTCATTTCTATGGCTAGATCTTGCTTTTAAAATATTCCTTTTCTTTATTAGTAAGAGCTTTTGGAGTCCCTGATCTGAGTAGGGCTTTGGTCATTGCGTGATCATTTTTTCATGTACAACCAGGTGTACAGAAGCTTAGCTACAGGTTCTTCTGTCACTTAGCCAGAGGATGGACAAAGAGTGTCTAGGGCACCCCATCTCCCCAACTTCTTAACTTTATTTTTGTTTTTCAAACAATGACTGATGACTTTTGTTAACCACAATGCAAATAGAAATCCTATGTAAGGAGGGGAAATTCAAGAGGAACAAAAGACAGATATTCCTCCTTTTTAATGATAGACAGCTTGTTAATATAAGTGGTTTTGCCAAGAAATGGGCACTCTTTGAGCAGCCTGGCCGTAAAGCCTCCCGTGTTACAGACCCGGCCATCACTATCATCTCCCCTGTAACCTGTTTTGACCAACCGCCATCAGCTCTTAAGTCAGTTTTCTAATTACGTTAAGGAAGATGTAGAAAACCATTAATTTTGGGCAGGTAGTTTTGCAAACAACTTTAGAAAGAAGGGCCAGTTCAAGTGTTCATACGCAGCTCCTTTGTCGTTGCTTTAGTGGGTAGCTTAATTTGGGATGAAACGCCTGAGTTTTTACTCCCTGTGGAGAACAGGCAAGCATGTCAGAACGGTTACTAGCCTGGCCGCTCTGAAGAGGTGTTAATCATTGTTTAGCTGGAGAGGGAATGCTTATTTTGTGGAAAATGCTGCGATAAAAGAGTGGGTCAGGGAAACCCTGTTATTTGTAGGTGAAGATTAAATCAGTAGCAGTTTAATATGATGTACAACCAACTGGCAGATACCTATTGATACCACTACAAAAAAAAAAAAAAAAAAGAAAAGGCAACCAAGCAGAAGCAGCTGACCAGCCAACCAAACAGCCCTTCTCCCCTGCCTGCGCCTCCCTGGGACAGAAACAAGGCGCTGGTGTGGGCTGGAGGCCGGTTCCGTGTCCTTTGCATTGGCGAGAGGCTCTTTTCTGGTTGTGGCTGTCGCAGGGTGATCCCTTCCTCTCCTTTTGAGCTTGTGCTCAAAACCAGCCTTTGCACAAATAATACTGCTGCTGTTATTGCTGACATTTAGAGGGCTGCTACTTCTGCACCAAACTTTGGGAGCTTGTTTGGGTTCTCTGATCTTAACACGATTTATTCTTCAATCCTGAAAAGTTCAATTAAGCAACTCACTCAGACTTCAACAGAAGTACCTGCATTGCCCTGGGAGTCAGTCCACCTGGCTGGGAAATGTCACATTCTGTTTTACCCTGTACAAAATGAAGGATTGAAGAGTTTGAACCTTCTTCTGTCGTGGAAGCTCTGCTACCTGTGGTTCTTGCCATGCAACTCAGTGATCTTGCAATTTTGTTTAAGAACAATGACCCCAGAATGAAGCAGTCTGGTTTAATGAATTCTTACTTGATCTCCATGTTTAGATTCACTAATTGTTGTGCTTTCTGTTGATTGCCGTCTAATCTGGTGGTGTCTTTTTCCTCGATTTTTAAATTGGTTCTAACTTTCACTTTTGCTCTGTCCTTTCCTCCTTTAAATAGTTTCTCTTACCTCTTGCTGCAAGAATGTCTGAGGAGTCTTACTTTGAATCTAAAACAGAGGAGTCAAACAGTGCAGAGATGTCATGTCAGATCACAGCAACAAGTAACGGGGAGGTAGCTGGCATGAACCAAAGTCTGAAGGCCTTGATGATGACGGGCTTTGGGGATATCTTCTCTCTGAACCAAGCAGGATCTGTCCTGCATTCTGGAATGCAGATAAACATGCAAGCCAAAAAGAATTCTTCTAAAACCACCTCTATGAGAAAAGGAAAGAAAATCAACATGGCTTTGGGTTTCAGTGAATTCGACTGGTCAGATGACGATGATGATGATTATTTTGATGACACAGATGATAGCAGTGAATGAAATCAGTTATAAAATTAACGGTGAAATCAGTTTTAGCAAAGCAAAACAATAAAGTTTTAGAACAAGAATCCTGTAAGTTTGGTCTGTTTAAATCCTGTAAAAGAAAAAAAAAAAAAAAGACATTTTCCAGGCTGAGCATGTTTGTGTGTAGAAAGACATGTTGTTCTTGTTTAGCTTGTGCTGACTTATTTCTGGCTTTGATGAAATTTGAAACTAAACTTTCCAAACTAATTGAGATTATTATTATTTTAAGAACCATGATTATATCTATAATTCTTGATGCCTGATTACAGAAACTATGGCTTGATAAACTTAAGATCTGAAAACACTGGGGGAAACTTCAATGCCTTTAATGCCATTAGTGTACTTCAAATTTTTCTTTTGTGTTTTTTGTCATTTCCCTTACCCCTTTAATTGTCAATCAGATGAATATACTTGTACTTCTAGATTTGCTATTCTCTATAAGCCATCCTTTCTTACTGTTGCAGTGAAGGGGTTTGCTATGTTTCTAATTTAAAGCCTTTTTCAAGGCAGTATAGTGGGAAGTCGCAAATACGTTTCTAGGAGGAGAGGAGCATGGCTGAAGGGAAGAGAGGGGTTAGTTAAATATGCAGTTTAAAAACTGAATAGCAGCAGAATCCAGATAATCCATATTTGTAGATAATTTGTGTAAATGTTCTTTTTTCCCCTCCCATGTGCATGCATGTGTATATAATTCACTCTAGTAAAGTGAACTGCAATCAGACTTCTGCATCTATTATCAGATATTGTGATCTAGAAGCTAATTTTCAGTGATGTTGATGTAAATCCAGGAAGCCTCATTAACTTTGATGGACTTATTCTTGTACCTGAGAGTAAAAATCTGTGTTAGCAAATTTTGATTCTGTTGCATCTCCTGAACCTTTATGAAAGGACAAAGAGAAGCCACAGTGACATTTCAGCTTGGGCCCTACTACTGTGGCTTATGTGAAATTCTCTGTGATGGCGGTAACGTGAGGAGTATTTACTAGTCTCTGTGTACCTTTTTTTTGCAGCTAAATCACTTTTAAAGTATTGCCACTGCTGTTACGACTTACCATAAAACCCGGTGTGTGATGATCTGCTGCAATAATTGCTTGCCAGGCACTTGTGTTGAGAGCAGCCAGTACGTTTCTCCTGATGACCCCTTTAGTGGTGATGCAGAAGGAGGGAGGGAAACCAGTGCAAACACAAATGCGGCTTAGAAAGGAAGATGTTGTGAAATATTTGCCCAAGGAAGAAGGGCAGCATTTCAAAAGAAAAATATTACTGTCTAGTTCGACTGTAGTGGGAATAAGCCATCAAAATTCCATTCTCAATTACTGGAGGGGTTTCTTTTATGAAACTTCTGGTTTTGAGTGGCTTCTTTAATTATAGGCTTGCCTGTTACACAGCTCTAACCTACATGTTATGGTGAGTGTATTTGTAGATAGCTTAGAGAAAAATGGATACATTAGATAACAGCAGGCCTGAAATCATTACATGTTCACTCAACAAAAGAGAAAGTTCTTAGAAGGAGTTTTTCTAGAGTGATGAATGGGCACCTCTCTGGGATGCGAGGGGGAATTGTTTTATCCTTAAACATCAGCACTGGTCCGGTGCCCTGCCAGGCAGCGAGTGCTGCGCGTTGAGCTGGCCTGCTCCACTCAGTTTGCACAGGATTACACCCTACAGGATGCTTCATTTCTGTAGGATGTTGTTCCACATTCCACATTCTCCCTGACAGTTGCAAAGCCATTATCTTGAAGTTAACCCTTTTGTATCAGAAAGCTTTTTTCATGACAGAATCGTGATTTAAATGATGTAATAAGTTTACAGAGTACCCCAAGGAGAAACTTGTTGCTTCAGCACGGGTGGAGATGGCTTCTTAGGTCCATCAAAGCAACCTGATTTTAGGGAGAAAGAGGGACATTGAAGAGCAAATAATTAAATGGAAATAAGAGCAAAGAGGCTGTTTGCAGTGCACATTTGTACTACTTTTGTAAGTCTATGTCTGCTAACACCCACAGTAATAATACTATTTTTGTAACTGCCACTTTGTACCCAGGAAAATTTGATGGATTTGTGTATTCTAATATGTGCACTTAAGATCTTAAAATGCATGTCATTTTGCATAAATTACTGTACTGCATAAGCAGGGCAGGGTTGTACAGCTTTAACTGAAAATGAAATTTGATTCAGTATATTCAGTATTAAAAAAAAAAATCTGTCCTTAGCATTGATGTTTTGCACTTTTTTAGCATCTGACAATCTCAGAATACTTTGTGCACATTTATATTTGCATGGGTTTTAACTGAATTTGTAAATCCACACCTTAATCTTTGCAGAAGTAAGAATAATCCTCAAGTGGTATGACACAGGGTTTCATAGTTACAAAATCACACAATTTAAGTTTGTCTTCAGGGTTTTGCACTTAGCCAGGTGTGTAACTTATTTCAGCAAAATATCATCAGAATTTGGTAGCGTGCTCACAGGAATTTCTGCTATTTAGTTCCAGTATTTTTTAATGAAACAAAGATAGATTTCCCCCTTTCTTTCCCCATACATTATTTGTTAAAGCAAATTAAGCTGTATTAAGGAAAAAATTAAACTCTCATAAAACTTATATATTTGAAGTTGCAAAGGTCTCTGAATTGCAGAGGTGGTGATACCATGTGACAAACTTCTGGTGCAGTTCCCTTGAGATGGTGTTATACTTAGGATACTGGCTATGCTTATTAAAAAACTAATGGTATTGATTGCATTTTTACTTTCCTGTGATGACTTGCATACCAGATGTCTCCAGTTTACAAGCCAAAAATCATTTGTGAGAATCAAGCTGTGTCGTTTCTGTCTCTGATATGCTTCTCACTAGATAAATGTTTTGAAAGTGGCTCTGGTGGGCAGGTGCGTTGGTTGGAGTAGGTCAGAGTATTTCATCTTCCAAACCTGATTTTGCTCTGCAGTTCTACCCAGTCTGTCTCCTACCTGTGTCACCACCAGGGTATCTAGATCTCCACAACAGTCCACAGCCACATAGTGTGTCAGCTTGTGGAAGCATTAACCAAGCCCAGAAGGTGTTTCTCTGGCTGCTCTGGGCTGTGAGCAAAGCCACCAAAAGGCTTCCCATGCCTCGTACACCTCTTGGCACTCTAGTCCCCACCAGGCCTTTTGGGATCCCAGGTTTTTCCACCTTCCGTAGTGCCTCAGAGGTATCTGCAGTAAATAATATTGCTGCACTTGACAGAGGGAAGAGGTAAGAACCAGGCCTGAACTGCCCATTTTTACGAGGCCGTTGTATTGCCACCATTGACTTAGGTGGGTAAAAGGCCTGAGAGAAGAATGGGGAGGGTCGGCTTTTGGCTCGCGTAAAGATACAGGGTGGGCTGGGACCAAGGCGGGATGTCCAGCTCCCACCTCCCTTTCTTTTCCTTCAGAAATGGGAGAAAAATGGAGTGGGGGAGTTAGTGGAATAAACCCTTTAACCCATCATTTTTGTGACAACTGCACCGCTAATTCCTTGGAGCAGCGAGCGTCCCGAGGTGCGGCGCGGGGGTGAGCCCGGTCCCCAGGGGTGCGTGCTGCCTGGCCTGGAGTTTGTCCCCGCCAGGCGAAGGGCTGCAGGAGGTGAGGTCTGGAGCAGCTCCTTGTCACGCTGTCGTGTTCTTCACTTGTCGTTTGTTTATCGTTCCAGTGGTTTTGTTAGATGTCGATTCCCTTTCCTTCTGGATTTTAAAGCAGTTATTCTGAGTTGAATATTTGATGCAGTAATGATTTATATTGCTATCCACACTAGCAGTGAATCCCTAGTGTGCAAATAGCTGTTAAGTGTTCAGCAGTGTTACTGTGTGTCTTTAGTACTGTAGTTCCTTTTTCTGTAATCAGGCAGCTTTTACAGGTTTTTAATAAGACCTCTAACTTGACAGAGGTTTTGACTACAGTCCTAGGTAGAACATTCAGGTAGAAAAATAAGTTCCTTTAGTAATTTTCACAGTCCATAAAATGCACTAGTAGGAATCTGGAGGAGAGACCTTTCCCTTTTCCTCCAGACTTCGACTTGGTGTACACTGTAAAATCTGCACAGAGATTTCTGATGTGTGAAGATTAAAACTGTAGAACCAACAACCTGCTTTAAACATTTTATAATGTGTGCTAAATATTCATACGCCTTTTAAAGTCAGATATAGTCCACTGCATTTCTTGCTTTTGCACTACTGAAAAAGTTTTGTACTGAATACTAGGAGTCAATGCTACTTACACTTAAAAGTGTGAACTGATGAAATTTGAATAGAAAATATTTTCACAGTGTTAGAAAACTTTTTTTTTCCCTTCTGAAAAAACAATGCTGAGCGCAATGCCTGTGCCAAAACTCTTGTGCTGTAAACTGAATATATCATATGTGTGGAACATGCGACGTTACACTTCTGTGTGGTGAAACCTTGCAGCGTCAGTTATTCTCTTTATTGCACTTGACATATGATGTCTTCTTTTATTCACACTGTGGATTTGATTATCCAGTGTAAAACCAAAGCAAACAAACAAAGAAATCATGCAATGTATTCAATTTCCTCCATTGGTGTCATAAACTTTATTTTGATGTGAACTTTTTCCTTTGCTTCTCTTTGTTCCAAACTTCTATTTTGCAATAAACATTTTGACAGTAAATTTTATGCATCTGTGTCCCTGTGTAAAATGCTGGTGTTTCAAGAGGTTCCTTCTTGGCTGCTGATTTAAGTAATTTTTTTTAATTACTGTGTGACACTTCTTTTTTCTCCCACCTTAAAAAAAAAAATACAGAACATATTCTGCCACTGATTATATTTAAACATGGGAAAAGCTGAAAAAAATCTATCGTGGAACTAAAAATGCAATATTGGACTTCTGCAGTACATGATTGAGTTGTAGAAATCATTGTGCCAGGCTCCTCCCGCAGCACCAGCCGCTTTGACTATAGGTGCCTACAAAAGGCACGAGCCTCTGCCTTCCTGAGGGTGGCTGTGATTGCCACCTGCCCTCCCTTGTGCTCAGGCGTTGCCCCCAGCACTACTTTTGTCCCACAGCATCCTGCCCAGACTGCGGGTCGCTGTTAGCATAGGGAATGCAGGTAGATTGAAAAGATTGGCTGGAAATATGGTCTAGTAGAGAGAAAAAGTCAGGAAGGTCTCTTTTTCTCTGGCAGATGCGTGTTCTGATCTTCACCCTGATGCCTTTGGCTCTGTCCCCTTTGGGGAAGCAGTGGGTAAAGGGGTGGGTTTGAGGGTCTGCTAGGTCCTCCTCACAGAGGTGGCTTCAGCTGGTCTCCTGGGTGGTTTGTGCCCAGCAAGGTTTGGCTGAGACACTGGTGGAGGAGGAGGAAGAGGGTATGAAGAGCCCTCAAACTCAAAGTGGGGTGGGCAGCAAAAAGTCATAGGTATGGAGGCAGAAGTCAAGGGGTGTTTGGCAGTCACAAGTCCTTCAATGGGAGTTTCACATGGATGCTGCAAAGGGTGTTTCACAGCAATGGCTAAAAGTTGCGGGCAGGTGACACTAGACCCTGGTCTCAGCCTGCAGAGCCAGGGAGGTGCAGAGTGGCACCTCTGCCCTCCGTGTTTGGCTGGCGGCAGGCAGGGGGGTGTCTGCCGGGAGGGGCATTTGGCTGGTGGGTGGGGGCTGGAGAGCTCATGGGTGACCGGGCTCTCTGCAGGAGGCAACAAGGCCTTGGGGGCTGGCAGGTAACCGAGCTGAGTCTCTCCTAAACCAGTGTTATGTGCATTGAGTAAGTTTGCAACTACATCATTGTATTGGGCCTTTGGGAGACGCTGAGAGTCCAAATACATACATACCAATTAACGATAACCCTTTAACTGGATAGAGAGGCCAAGAAGGTGAAGCTTGGGATGCCATATGCTTGAGTGAGTATAATGGCAATCAGTATTACAGTGACATCTTCTACTGTGGCAGTTTTCAAATCATCCCAGAATTTCGCTTAGCACAGGCATCCTCGTGTGCATCCTCCGTGGCTTCCTCGTGCTCGAGGAGCTGACACCGTCACGCGTGCACAAGCGTGGGCAGCGGAGCGGGGGCAGCGCTGTGCTCCCCCAGCCTCAGGGCAGCAGTTACGACATGCTGGCAGAAACCAAAAGAGACTTGACTATTCAGGAAGACTAGCCACGGTGCCCCAACTCCAAATTCTGCTTTCACTGCTGTGTAGCGACAATTTTCCTTCCTTCTGCAGAAAATACCCATCATTCTGGAGAGGGTTGTAATCACAGTGTTATTTTCATTGCAAAAACTGGGTGGTATCAAAGCAAAAGTCTTCCAATGGTGTATGAGCCAAGAGGAGAGGCAGCCAGAGAGTCCTTCACCATCAGACAGATTTCTTTTGCTTCCTAACTTGTTGCTCTTGGAGATCTGCTGATAATTTTATCTACATAAAGCAATGGGATCGATCTAGTGCTGCCACTGTGCTGTTGGAGCCAGCCCGTGGTCAGTGTGGATCAGGGGTTTAATATGTCAGTATGAGAATCACAGCCTGAAGTCCTGCCCTTTGCAGGGGAAAAGGAAACATAAAATCAGCCACCAGAGTGAATTTTGGGTGGAAGGGAGAAAAACTGTCAGACGGTTTTCTTTTCAATTCGTATCTCTCACACAGTTGCTGCCCTCCTTTGATATTTGTTCATGGACTGAAGAAGATGTGGTGAGTATTTTGTGTTAACGTGGCTGGTGTTGTGCTGCTGGAGCTCTCTAACAAATCACAGTGAGTACAGAGGGAGGGCAAGGTGGATCAGAACATCTAGGTGAGATTTTACTGTTGTTTGTTTGGTGAAACTGGTCTCCCAGAGAGGCTTTGAAATGACCGTGAGTAAATTAAGGACTCAAGTGGCCTTCATAAAACAGCCACATTCTCCAATGTCCAGAAAATAATTTGTGCTGGGAGCTGCCAGCAGCCAGGAGGGCATTCCTGAGTGATCCTTTAAGGAACGTGGAAGTGCCCCAAGAAGACCTAAGCAAGACCTGTCCTGGAAGAGGACAAAATGGGTTTGAAGGTTTTATCTCACTGTGTGCCACCGGGATGGCAATTAACTGAAAGAAAGGTCAGGGTTTTAAAGAGATGTGGAATGTCTCTCTCATAGAAAATAATGGAGTTGAGTTTTCTTTTTTACACTTTTATCCAATTAAAAAGCTAAACAAGAAATATCAATAATTTATCTCTAGCATAGTGATGTGTCATTGTGATTTTGATGTCCTGTCTAGCACCCTCCCTCTGTGTGGTGTATCATGGCGTTGTTTAGCTAATTTTTGTTGAAGGACTGTCTGGAAAGCCAGGGCAAAAGCTGTGGCAGCCCTGGCCCGGTAACTCCAGCCCTTTTAGCATGTGGCAGGTCGCTAAGCTGCTGCTTCGGTCCTTTCTCTTGTTCCTCATAACAATGGACTAAGGAAGGTGGCTGCGAAACAGAAAGCAATTTTAAAAAGGAATCACTTGTTTTAGAGAGTCTCGAGTCCTTTAACTCAAAGTGAGAAATATTTTTAAGTTTTGTTGTAAAAAAGAATGATTGTACTTGTGAACTTCAAATAACTGTAATATAAACTTTTGATAATGTGAACTTCAATACTGGTTCCTCTTTTTTGCAGTTTTTCTGGATGCAACAACTTTCTAGAAAAGGTAAAAGCTATTCATATGTACCTTCGTATTCACATTCATGAATATATATATATATATACACACACACATTTGTTCATCTTTTTCTCCCTCCAATAAAGCACCCTATGGATTTTTGAATAACTTCTCTTATCTTAAGGCGATGCTTCTGGAGAAATGAGTGCATATGCTAGCTTGTTTATGGAACATCATATCACTGGGAAACAATTGCTTCTTCTAGAAGAAGAGGATTTAAAGGACATGGGCATTGTTTGCAGAGGACACATCATCCATTTAAAGGTATCTAACAGGATATGTTGAGGGTTGCAGTAGGTTATAGTGTGAATATTAAGGAGGATTCTATAGGTTTTCAGTAGTATTAAACCAAACAAACAAACGAAACCTAAATAGAGGACATGTTTGGTATAAAAAAATGAACAGAGTTATTGGTTCATATGGCTCTAGAACCCAAAGCAACCTGAGCATTTTATGAGACAGGAAAATGTGCTGTGGTCTTTTAACTCCTCTGCAGTTCCTGGTTTTTTGTGGCCTGGACTGTCAATACTGCTCAAGATTCACCCAGGAGGGCCATTCTCCTGGCAGAAAGCTTTGGATATCTTCAAAGAGAGCTCTCCCTGAGGATTTCTCTTTAGCTACGGGAAGATCAGATACAGAAACACTTACTTGAACTGAGATCTCTGAACTTCTGAACTTTCACTTCTCACCTATCACTTAAAACATACTTTGACTAACAAAAATCCCTTGGACAACTTTAAAGCCGGTTGGTTGACAGCCAGGTTGCTTTGCTCTTAAAGCTTTGTTTTATGGTGTTTTAAATATCTAATGTTTGCAATGAGTTCAGAAAATCATGGTCTGGAAAATGTGATCACAACAGCAGTAACAGTATTAATACTGTAGCCACAGGAGAGAGAGAGTTTAGTTTCCTGGGAGTCAGCTTTGAAAAAGATTTATCTAAAAGCAGCATCTGGATTCTGCTGGGTCTCAATGATTTTATACCACAATTTACTAGTAAAGAGATACTTGTATCCTAATTGCTAGTCCTGCAAATTTAGCTTCAGCTCCGTAAGTCACACAGATTTATTCCCCTTTTGCTCATCAGCCATTTTTTCTATGCCACACGCCAGTACTGATATATTTAATTTACGTTTCCTACAGGGAAAATTATTGAAACTTAATAAAGTCAATAATACCCAAAATGAAAGATTTCAGGTTCCTGGGTTGATTGAGCATAAATAAAAACAACCGAAACAACCTCGCAAACATCTCTTTCTCTGATTGAGCAGGTCTGATCGTGATTGCGAAATGGGACCGATCTACCACAACAGTTTCCAGAACAGGGCTGTAGTTTAAACTCATCTCACATGCCCTAATGTATCCACAATGGAAAACACAGTGTACACAGAGTTGTACTGTTTTTCATGCTGGTATTTGCAGTATGAGATACTGAGCAACTCTCATCTTTTTTTGTTGATTTTTTTTTCCTAGACTGCTATTGAGAAGTTAACCCATGACTACCTAAATCTGTTTCATTTTCCACCATTAATTAAGGCAAGTCTTGTTGCTTATGTAAGAAGTGCTTCTCGTGGCGGTATGACTATTGTACTCTTCTCAGTTTTCCTACTGTTCATGGGAGGGTGCAGGAGCGGTTCCCGCAGAGGGTTTGTCGGTGCTTCTGACAAATGCAGGGCGTCAACAGCAGCCATGGGTCACATCAGAACAAGTAATAGGATAATAAAAGTTGTTTTCAATGAAGCTCTAAGATTTTATCATAGAACCAGTGCTATTAAATTAAAAGACTACTGGTTGTGATTCCTTTGCTCTTATTAATCAGAAATTACTCTTAAGAGCCATTCCTCCATCCTCATGTCACTGACTGCTCACCACTGAAGAATGGCAGACCCCTGGCCCAGAATGAGCCCATCATTCCTCAGTTTGTTAATTTTACAGTAAAGAAGGACAGTTTATAATGTCTGGTCACCCTTGTGTTAACTTGTTGGTATTCTGATACCTCTAACAAGAGCCATGCAAAAGGGAGAGAGTGTTTGGGAACCTCAGGGCTGCCAAAGGAGATATTTGCCTGATGTAATTTGGTGAGCTAATCAAGCAATTCTAGACCGCGAAGCCCAAAGTAGATTTTTTAGTCATAATTTATTGCACAGCTATGGACAGAAGCCCACTTAAAGTGAATTTACATACGGCAAAGCTCTGTTCCCTGAAGGGGAAAATGAAAGTTGGGTCTTCGCTGCCGTGCCGTGCCGGCTGCAATTCCCGCGGCAGCGGCTGCCCCGATGCTCGCGGCAGCGCCGTGCCGTGCCGGAGCGGCTCGGCCAGGAGCAGAAATGGTGCAGCGTGTCCCAGGTGCCACCCACTGCGTGCTGTAAACCCTGCAGAAGCCCTGGCCCCTCTTGGAGCAGCGTGATCGGGGCAGCGATGGCCCCTTCCTGCCGCCTGCCGGACTTGTGGCATCTGAAAGGCAAATCCTTTCTGCCACCAAAGGCCTTGCTCCTGGCTCCCAGGGCTTGTGGAAGATGTGAAGTCTCACCCTGTCTTTTTTTGGCAGGATTCTGCAGGTGGAGCCGAAGAAAACATAGTGAAAGTTGTGAATCTTGAACTCGTTTTCGGTTATCACTTGAAGCCAGGAAATGGTCCAAAGGTAAGCTGGGAGCGCTAGATCGGTCGGTTTGGCTAACAGTCACTACTCAGAGAGTCCAGCATCTTCTGGACACAAAAAGATAATTTGCTATGAGAATCCTCTTGTTTTGGAAAGTGCTGACCAAATGTCAAGGTGGCAAGTGGGGCTTCATGTGTGATGGGGATCCACGCTCCAGAGCAGGTGAGGAAGAAAAGTGGCACAGCAAGCTTTGACTGAAAGATTTGTCTCCTTGTGAACAATTTTTTTAACTATATTTTCTGTAATTCAGGCTTTTGCTTTGTTCCTTTTATCCCAATGCGTGCGAAATAACAATTCATTTGTGCAAAAAAACCTGTTCACAGTTGAGTGGTGCTGTACACCTGATGTTAGCAGACAGACTATTATCTTTGTCTTGGCAGAAGGGTGAAGTCTTCTTATGCAATCAAGAGGAGCTTGAAAAATGCGTGGCACGTGTGGCTGCTGGCTGGGGAGGACGGGACTGGTCCTGGTGGTGACTGTGTTTGCTCACGGTGCTGGGGAAGGAGGGAAGGGTAGGTGCAGGACATTGCAGATGGCAAAACTACTGTGCAGCAGCTGGTAAACACAATTGCCAGCATGCCGCGTCCTGACCAAACCTCAGCTCCAAGCCGAGCTGGTTCAAGGATCTCTCGTTATGCCCTGCGTTACACTCTGTGTTACGAGAGTGTTGATGACTCCAGATGTTCTAGCAAAGCGTTTCCACCACATTGTCTTTTCTCGAGAGTGAGGTTTGTCCTATGCCTTTTGTTTTCTTTATCCAGCCTGCCATGGACTCTCTGTTCAAGGGTTTTAGAATTAATCATCTATGGGGAAATGGTGTGCAAAGCATTTCTGAGTTAGAGTCAGGGGTTGCGACAGCAGGATTTGTTTCCTTTTGTATTTGACAAATCTGCATTGCGTGTCCACCCTAAACTTGTGGGGGGTTGACTTTCATCTTGTGTTATCTGGCCGCTTTGCTTTCAGGGCATATTGTTTGCAGAAGTCTCTTGATTTCTGTACTTGGTGGTGCTTGCAGAGAAAGCATTTAGGTTTGTACTTAGTAGGAACTTGGACTCTTATTGAAATCATTTCATCGATTTGAAAAAGCTTTTTGCTTTTTGTCTGGAGATTTCCTTTTTCTGTTTGTTTCTTTTATCCTAAGCACTTTTTTTTTTCTATAAAAATCTTCTTTATCACAATGTGAATTACTTAGACTGTCTCGGTATTCTTGAATGCATGTAGCTCGTGATGCTGTACAGCTGCTTTTTTGTAGGTGTGTATCTTTCTCTCCCATGTGCAACTCTACAAGGAACTAAAAGTCCATGAAATAGTTCTTGTCTCCCTTCCATTTCTAATACGGGTTGTGAGCCGTCATGCAGGGAGGTGGGCAACCTCCCCCAGGAAAGAACGAGAAGGAGTGAATAGACCTTTCAGTGTTGGAGAGAAATTCAGATATTTTAGCCATGACGGCAAAATTTGCAAATGAGACAGAGTGCCAAAGTCTATGGGGCAGAAGGTGAATTGCTACAAGAGGATGGGGCTAGTTCAACGAGCCTGCGTAGCGCCGACATAGCCTTTGCAGGTTTCTGACCCGCCAACTGAAAACTTTTTTTTTTTTTTTGGCGGGGGGTCCTGCCTTACCTGTGAGGCCCCCTAATTGATCCTCTCTGCTCTGTGTGTTGTCATACCCCTTCCTAAGGAAGCCGTTCCCTCTGCAGCCGTGGTTGCATGCCAGGCATGCCTGCCCCGGCATCTGCCCCGCCGCGGCGCCCGTGCCCCTGATGCCGTTCCAGGGAATGTGCAATTTGTCACCTGAATTTGGGCTGGAAACTTCTGTCCGAGATCTGCTTATTAACTCATACCTGCCTTAAAAGATGTTGCAGCTAAGCCAGTTTTTAAAAGTGGGCTGGAAGGAGTAGATCCACAGAGGTTTTGGGCAGGATGCTAGGGCCAACATGAGCAAGGTAGTTTGCATTAAACTAACAAAGACTGGTGTGGTACATACAATATAGAAAATTTGACTGGCTTGCTTCTTTGAAAATCACTGGATACAATCTTCTGGCTCCCCTAGAGGCTGCTTTAAGCCAACTACTGCTGCCATCCAGATTTGTTCCAAAATGAATTGGAGATACTGGATAAACCAGGATTGAAGGGTTTAAGCTTCTTTTACTGTCCCTGTAAAACTGGGTCAGCAGAAGCACTTGGGATAGTACCTTCCACCATCTGAATAGCTAAAAAGCTGGCCTACATCAGTTTAAAAAGAAATTTCTCAAAGGAACTTTACCCTAATCAGTCCCTATAACCAGCTGCCAAGCTAAGAAGCATGTGTCCTGTTTTAGCCATGAGTAAAAAGAGGCAATAAGCCCAAACCTGGGTTACGAGTTGAGAACGTGTGTTCCTCGGGTGATGTGTAGGCTGCTAGACCTGTGTGCATGCAGGGGGTTGTCAGGCTGGGCTGGGGGCTGGTGCAGCGCAGCAGGAAGGGTTTGCACAGGGGAACAGGACACACTGGGAGGTTTTACCCCAGACCGCTGAGTTCCCATTAGTTATTTAGTGCATCTTCTGGTGTAGCTGCGCCTTGAAGCAAGCCCGTCCCTGCGCTCGGAGGTGGCTCTGCCAAAGCATGGGACAGGACGGACATGTGGGACAAAAGCCGCTCCTGATCCAAACTAAAGCTCTGGTGTGGGCACAGCCTCGGCCTGCAGCGTGGCACACTGCGATGCCACGGGGCATAAAAGTGCTGGATGAGCTGGTCCAGGACCCAGAAACCATTTGAGGGGGGCAGGTTGATTCAGATGCATTTGGCTGGTCAGAGCACAGCACCATCTCAGGTGTGAAGACGGCTCCTTGGGGCACAGATGTCCTCTCCCTGGCACCACACGGAGCCCCGTCGGCGCCTTCCCCGTAAGCAGGCAGAAACTTCAGTGCCTTAGGAACGGCAGTGCCTTTTAGCAAGGATCTCATGAATGTACTTCACGATGGCATTTGGATGTTCAGCCTTATCTGACCACTGAATGAAACATTGACTTCCCAGTATGCGCCTTTACCAGCCTCAGATTTGTTATCTAATTTAAACTGCATCTTCTAGTGGGATTATGTTGGTTTCCACCAGCTGACAGATGCAGTCATTTCATTACAGCTTCCTTCCCTTTTTAGCTGCATCTTTGGAGGTGATGAAAGCTCGGTTGACCTTTGTGCTCTCCGAATGCATCAGGAGTGAGCGCTGCAAAGCTAACCTGGGTTTTAGAGGTTTCTTTTCCAACTCCTGTAGTTATGTGGTTACTTCCATTCACTTCCTTTTAATGACCTTTCTGTACACAATTCCCACTGAGCTGAAAGGTGATAGATTTAGACTTTTTGTATTATTTTTTTCCACAAATTAAAAAAAAAAAAAAAGGGAGGGGGACACCAATTAACTCCAAGATACCAAAGAGGGTAAAAAAAACAAACCCTGGCAATTGTGGCTTGAGCTGATTTGCAGAACTGCAGAGGGAATTTTCAATGTCTTTCTCATCCTAGGTGGCTCATTAAAATTTCCCAATCAGGGAAAGGTGTCTGAGCTGTGTCACCTCCGCACTGATGAATCACCCAACCCCTTTAGAAGGATGGTTCACAGTCCTTTTGTCTCCTGTTGATGCATTCTTTAGTTTTGGTCCTCAAAAGGGCAGATTTTACCACATCTTTGAATGTTTTCATTTTTTACTGAGTGTGGCACAATCTGACCTATACCCAAACACGAAGCCTTGGAGCTGGCTCAGCATTTTGCCTGATTTTTCCCCAGTTACCTCTCTCTCCATTTGACAACGTAAGGAGCAGAGTCTCTTCAAAACCATTTGCTAACAGTGTGAACTATTTTCTAGCCTTGAATATCCAAACCAGGATATATTTTAATGCAATAATTTCAATGTGTGGTGCAAACGTGAATATAATAAAAAGGCTACTTTAGAGAGACATTGTGACCAACTCTGCATATGGACGAACCTGGGCTGGCAAAGTGCAGGCAGTACCAGACAAAACAGTACTGACATGGTTGTTGGAACTGGAATGCGCTTTCACAAATGCTTGAGACCAAACGGCTGCTTCTTGCTCTCCA
This sequence comes from Caloenas nicobarica, assembly GCF_036013445.1. Taxonomy (NCBI): domain Eukaryota; kingdom Metazoa; phylum Chordata; class Aves; order Columbiformes; family Columbidae; genus Caloenas; species Caloenas nicobarica. The sequence continues at coordinate 19,856,525 of NC_088250.1, read as the reverse complement.
CCCTCCCACTACATCAACACTCATAAAACCTTTCTTCATTTTCTTAAAAATAATTCCTAGTTCAGATGGATGTGACATCACCAGTGTAATTTGCTGTATAAGGTACTCCTCACATTACAAATGTGGCAAAAAATTAAAGCAGGGGCCAAGGTCTAAAATTTAAAATTCCAGTTTTGTAGTATTTCAGTTGTACATATTCCCCATGTTCTGTGGGTATTTTAATCTACTTCAGTGAGTAAAGCTGGCAGAGAAATTGGTTTTTTCTGACCCTTCCTTTGCAAGATACTTGAAAGTACCTTGACTTTCTAACCTGAGATTATTTAACCTTATCTCAAAACTGCATCTTCTAAAGCCTCTCTTTAATTACATCTCAAAGCACAAAGCTTTCACTCCTAAAGGGTAATAGTTAATGCAAGAATCAGAGTAGCTGTGTTTGTGTGCCATTTTCATTGATTTACTCCTAATCTATTAAGTAGTCAGTAAAGGGATAAATACTCTGTAAAGGAAAAAAAATACCTAAGCTGTAAAATAAAACCACAGCCAGATTTAAATATAACCAGCACCATTAGGAATGGGTTAATGTCTGCCACGGAGGTGGATCAGTGATAGGGTGTTAGAAGTTTAGTGCAGGTGATCAGAGCTCCTTGTATTTTCTTTCAAAGGGTTTTTCTGGACTACATATTGTTTTTACACGAAGTGGAGCTGATATAACTCCATCACCTCCACTGGAACCGCTCCAGCTGTAGCGTCCATGAGTAAATGAGGTCAAACTCTAGCCAACACCTTTTAAAATCCTTGTTTAGGCAGCGCTGAGCTTTATCTTTATACCTCGTCCGCTCTGAATTAACTTGCTGCCTTCCACGTTTTGTCTCTCATGGGTACAGCCTCCATCATGGATATGTCTACAGAAGCACAGACGAGTTCCCAGTGATCTGGGAACATCTGGCTTGGCACATGTCCTCTCCAGACAAAAGCCTGCAAGAGGAGCCTCTGTCCCTGGCATGCACAGGACATGTCCAGTGGCCCTGCCATTCCTTTCCCGAGCTCCTGTGCACCCTTGTCCCCGTCACCGATGTCCCACAGGGCTGCAAGCCCCCATGTGTGGGCTGTAGCCTCCACGCACAGCCCCACATTGGTGGGGACAGGGTGCCTGCACAGCTCTGGTGTGTTGTTCCCACGAGTGCTCCAGGGAAATGCCACGGGAGGACAGGGCTGGCTCAGCACGGGAGGGCGATGCCACGGGAGGACAGGGCTGGCTCAGCACGGGAGGGCGATGCCACGGGAGGACAGGGCTGGCTCAGCACGGGAGGGCGATGCCATGGGAGGACAGGGCTGGCTCAGCACGGGAGGGCGATGCCATGGGAGGACAGGGCTGGCTCAGCACGGGAGGGCGATGCCACGGGAGGACAGGGCTGGCTCAGCACGGGAGGGCGATGCCACGGGAGGACAGGGCTGGCTCAGCACGGGAGGGTACCGTGCAGCCGCCGGGAAGGGACTTGTGTTTGTCATGCTCCCACCTTTACAGCCCCGCTGTTGCAAGCAAGCTGCGTGTGTGGATGATGATGCCTGCGACCGCAGCAATCTCTGTTCACTTCTGATCACATGGCAAGGGCAGCTTTTGGTAAGCGGCTCAGGACCACTGTTATCACAGAGCTTTCCATCTCAGCTGCTGCAGCCCACGTTTCTCAGGGCACCAGCCCCCCAGTGCACAGCAGCACCCAGTATTTACCAGTTTATTCCCTTCCATGGCGGCACAGAGCTTTGCAGCGCTGGATGGTAAAGAGAGGCGCTGTCAGGGGACGGATATTTTAGATACTGCCGGTAGGTCTGTGTAGGTGTTGCAAAGGCCTCGTGCTTCTCCAGGCGAAGCTCCAGCCAGGCAGTGCCTGTTGCCTTGCGGAGTGGTGAGGGCTCCGGCTTTCGGAGGAGGCACCCGGGCGACTGATAACATAAATACGTCTTTCTCTTGCTTTGTTTCTGTATGTTTTATGACCATCTCTCTTGGAAGGCCTCCCTTCCGCCCCTGTTTTTTTCTGCCTGCACAGCTGAAATAAAACCGGCGGTGGAGCCACCTTCTCTCACTGGAGCCTGGCTGGCAGCAGCCTGCCCTGACCTGAGACACCAGCCATTGTTAAGGGTATAACACATTTACATATTTTGCAATAAAACATCAGTTATTTGCATTACTGTGTCAAGTTTTATTTGATTCTTTCACCTAAAAATGACTCATTTTCCTTTCTTGTATTTTAAAAACCAACTACTCTAAGCTTGTTTGAGAATAATCAAAAATTGCCCATTTAGCTAGAAGTCATTTTCTTTTCAAAAGGCAAATGTTATTTAATCTTTCAGCTGTTCATTGTGCCATCATAAATACTTTCTTTTCAGCACAGTTGTGGGGACTGAAATGAGCCCACTAATTGCCTCCCATTTCGACTGACATGTGGTGGTTTAGTGGAAAGAGAACACAGCGGGGAGAAGGAAATAGGAGGCTGAGAAAATGAGAGCTAATTATTTTCACTGCCTCATGTCAGGCTCTGTGTCAGCCTTGTTTTTACAAACTGGAAGGTTTAGCACTAAATAAAACAAACTGGCGTCATGTTTTTATATACTGGCAGTGTCATGGAAGCAGCTGCACATCTCAAAGACAATATAATGCCTGCATTCGCATGGACACCATCTGACAGCCACTGTGAGCCACTGCTAATGAGGATATCACAGTGGTGCCAAGTGAAAGGTGCTGAATTATGTATGATTCTTCATCAGTGCAGCAATAGTCCTGTACATCATTATGAGACATTGTTTTGCTGAAGAGATTAAAACATTCTTAGTTCCAGACCCTGCAACCTATACACGCTACAAGAGGTTATTAATGGAATTTTTAGGGAGAGTTTCTTGTGGATTTCTTTTTGGTTAAAAATATCTCATGGGACAGAGCCGTGGTGGGTCATGACACTATATATATAAAGAAGAGAAGCAAATTAACCATAATTGTGTTATCTTCCTTTAAATCCAGAATAATAAAATATAGTGTAGCAGGGTGATACATAATGATAAATAACCCAAGTGCTGTCACGAGATGTTCAACTCTAATGCCTTTAAAACAGCAGGTTTCAGCAGCTGAGATAGATAATAGCTAAGAATGTAAAGGAGCTTCTGGGGACCTAAATCATCAACATGCTACTACTTTTAGTACCAGCATGACCAAAATTTTTTTCATATTTGTTTCATCTTGCGTTACATCTTACTTTTCCTCTAATATCCAGTTGCCTGCTACAATGCCATTTAGATTTTTTTCTTCAATATTAAAAAAAAAAAAAAAAGTGTATTGCAATGACTGATTTTAAAAATTAATCCTGGATTTGGGCCTCCTTGAAAATGAGGTGTCTCCCCAGCAAGAGTTTTAAGCTGTTGTTGCAGGAGACATGTTTGTTGTTTAAAGCCTGTGCCTGATATTTTTCATTTCGCTTTTGGTTTTTGTTGCAGACGTTAGCGCATATGGGGTTAAAGGAATATTGTCACCACAGTAAGATGGAGACTTAATTTTTAAAGTGTTTTTATTTTCTATTTCAAAGCTGAGGAGAAGTGGCTCAAAATACATGTGTGATTTGCTTTTCTTTTCTACAGTCATTTGCAGAGGCTGCCGATTTATTTGCTTTGTCAAAGTGTTATTTGGAAATGTTTTTCACACAAAGTTTTGCTGGTTGTGTCTCTCAGTTCTGAAACTAGATTAAAAAAAAGCTGAAATCCTTTATTTAAATCAAAATCAAGCACGTAAATATTGGGAGGTATTTTAATGCTTGAATTACAGGATGTCCAGGGAAATCTCTTTGAAAGACTTCTGTAAGTATTTTATCAACCAGACATTTTGAACAAGCTATTTCCAAATTATTTTTCCGCATACAACTTGCACTAAATGTAGTCTCGATGCAAGAAATCTTATGGCTCCAATTCATCAAAGAATTGAAATATGTATACTTCATTATTCTAGCCAAATTTTTGCTTAAGTGGCTAAGCATCTCTCTGCTATTCATTGCTAAATAAGAACATAGAACTCAGTTGGAAAACAGGGAAATATATCCCTTTCTGTAGCACACAAATCTCGCATTGTTTACTGTGTGGTTGAACAAAATGGTTACCAAGTTTGTAATACAAGTAGCCACCTACTTATCTTAGATATTTCCCAAGTGCCTGATTCAAAAGTCACCTAGCTGCTGTCTTTTCTCCTTTTTCCTCCCTTCCCTTCCCTTCCCTTCCCTTCCCTTCCCTTCCCTTCCCTTCCCTTCCCTTCCCTTCCCTTCCCTTCCCTTCCCTTCCCTTCCCTTCCCTTCCCTTCCCTTCCCTTCCCTTCCCTTCCCTTCCCTTCCCTTCCCTTCCCTTCCCTTCCCTTCCCTTCCCTTCATCTTTCTATCTTTTCTCCCAGCCTCTCCTTCGCTTTCTTCTCTTTGTTTCTCTCTCTTTCTCTCTTTCTACGGATGATTTTACAATAACGCAAAATCAAAACCTTTCCAAATGAAATGGGACGCACATGGTTTTTAGTGACCATGGAAGCCACATTTAGTGTGGTAATTTCCTCTTTTGGTGTCCGCGCGGTGTGACCGGAGAGGACTCTGCGGAGGACCGAAGGTTTGGGGGCTGGAGTTGAGGGACAGGAGACTGTTCCTTTCTCTGAGACTGCAGTTTGGGGCCGGGGCTGGCAGTGTTTGTGCCAGGCTCTCGCGTCCCCAGCTGCATGGGGCAGCCCAGTCCGTCACCGCGCGGAGGGGACTCCTGCCTGTGTGGCCGATGCGGCGAGGGGCTGGTGCTGGCAGCTGCCCACCGCCGGCCTGACCGCGGATTGACACAGCTTGCCAGCCTTTTCTTCAGAGATGGTCGTTTGATTTGTGGTGTTTATTAAAACGAGCTCGTGTTTGTCAGATCCGGTCTGTAGGGAGATGTGAGTGAACGGCACAAAATCCCGAGTCGTGAAGGCGCAGGAGCCCTGGCACGAGGTGCGGCTCTGGCTCTCTGTGCTTGGCACTGGTCTCACGGCAGGAGATGCGCTGAGTTAACTGGAGGACAGTGTTTTATGTCAATGTTTTGTTCTTTCCTTGGCTCTGGTGTCTTTGTAAAACTTATAATTGTCATCAAGCATCTTGTCTCTAACCTCGAGTTCCATCTGCAATAGGGAATCCAGGTAGCACGAAATTAGGAAGTCCTGCAAAAAAATCTGGCAGCAAGGATGGTGTGGGCAGGGAGAGGGGCACAGTTTGAGGGGTGAGGAGTCAAAGACAACTCACTTTGCCATTGCTTTTCAGTTACATACCACATACAGTCCTCACCCAACAACATGGCCAGTGCGTCGTGCGGTACCTATCCAGGAAGAGAGAGCCATAACCCTGGGTTAGCTCACAGCCCGAAAAGCAGGGCAGAAAAGGATGTGCAAAGAGATACAGTCCATGATTAGGAAACAGAGGCACAGGGCGACTTCGGCACCTTACCAGGTTGTACAGGAAGCCGATGGCAGAACTGGAACTGAACTCAGCACCTCTGTGTCTCGCTCTGGTGCCCTGGCCACTGGACCGCAGCTCCCATCGCTCAGACTCTCACCAGTGCCGATGCGAAAATCAACTCAACACGTCCACTCTGCTCATAAACGCAGAAGCTTTCAATGGGGACAGATGGACACACAGGGCCAAATGCTTTCATAAGCATAATTTGTTGTTGTGGTTCGGAAACGATTATACTCTGGTTTTCTTTTATCTTGGAATTGCCAATTCAATGCCTGATTGGAAGCTTTGAGACTTCTGAGGGCTGAGCTCCTACATTACATTTATGAGAGACGCACGTGCAAAGAGTAGCAGATAATCGCATGTGCGAACGGATACTTTTTAGGCTGCTGTACGTTTGTGTGTGCAAATATCTGCTTACGCAAGCCCTTGGCCCTCAGTGGACATCTGTGTCCCCATTGAAAGATTTGCATTTTCTGAGCAGAACTGAGCAAATGCTGAGACCGCGCTTGCCCAGCCAGCGGTGTGCGGTGGACACAGACCCTCCTGAACCCCCAGCATGGCTGGAGGAGCTCCTGTCCTGTGAAGGGCAGATCCCCCTCCTGCACGGAGACAGAGGCACTCTGCTTCACTGCAGCCCTCTTGTCCCTCAGGGGACTGATTTTTGGAGGAGCTCAGTGCACTGGACGGTGTCTAATCCCCAAAGCACCTGCCGAGCACACCAGCAAATGTTGGCTGGTTGCACCATGGGCAGTCAGTCTCTGGTCCCCAGTGGGAGCCTCCTTGGCCACAGGAACAAGCCCCACTCCCAGCACTCAGCCGCACAGGATGTCCTGTGGGATGCTGCCGGAGCCCTCAGCTTCTGCAGGCTCATACCTGTGCTAAGGGCCAGACATTGGCCCCGTGTTCAGCTCATGGGATTATATAAAGATACCTTTCATTGCTTTGGTTTATTAGACCCACTGTGATTATTTTCCAAGCTGAGCTTGCTTACAATTAATAGTGCAATTGGAGGTGAGCAGAAGTTGAGGATGCTCAGTGCCTCACTGGTCACTCAGTATCTGAAACAATTGAGCTATAACAACCAGCTCATCTCTTGCCCATTATTTGAGGACTGTTTTAATGGTGTTTCACAGGCCCTCTGGTCACTTGTTCCTGGGTCCACTGGGAAGATGTCCTTGGGGCTGGCTGCCAGCACTGGCTGTGACCCCGAGCGACGGCTCTCGTCGCTGCCTTGTCCCTCTGCACGGGTGTGCGGGGCCCCCGTGCCACCCGTTCACAGGGGCTGTCCGTCTGTCCAGGCGGGGGAACCCTCTGTTCTCCTGCAGCCCCTCAGGGGTTCCACACATCTGGAGACATCCAGACCTGTCAACGTGGTCACCACCTCTCAGTGTGAGCTGAGAGCAGAGCGAACAAGAGAACCCGAGGGTTTTCCATTACCAACACTTTTACTGGAAAATGTGCATATCTTAAAATACATGTATATTCCTTATTTTTCTTGTTACATTATTTTTTCCCCTCATATATTGAGGGTAAGGTTTTGGGTTGTTTTAGCTTTTGATTTTGTTTCACTTTTGTTGTGTTGGGGTTTTTTTATTATTTTTTTTTATTTTTGTATTTGTATTCTGACAATCCAGCATTCTTTTTTTATTATTCATAGGATTGTAAATGGAAAATGTACATGGAGATGGACGGGGATGAAATTGCAATAACCTACATAAAAGATGTGACATTCAACACTAACCTACCTGATGTAGAGATTTTAAAGATGACAAAGGTATTTACAGCCTTAAAGCTTTCACGAATTCACAGATCTCACACAAAGACATTAAAATACCACAGCAGTCGACTTTTGTGCTAGTGGAAGCTCAATCTCTTGACAGCTTTTAAATAAAATGCACATTTTAAACAGATTTGTATCATAATAGGAGTTAGGTATTTTGGTTCTCTTTTAAGCTGACAATAATGTTAACAATAGAAAAATAAGAGAATGAACTAATTTATATTTTCATGTTTTAATTCTATATTATATCCTCTGAATTTATTACCCCTTTTGAAGAAAAGAATGTTCAAAAAATTACTTTCCTGTTCAAGAGAAGAAAGTGATTTAAATGTTCCAGTTTGAAACTTCATGTTATTTGTCTGTTGTGGGGTTTTTTCTTTTTCCTTTTTTTTTGACATAGTTTTAGAAGTTTTACATGGTTCTAAAACTCCCTCTTTCATGCAACAATGAGTTGCAATGACTGAAACCCATCAGCAGACAGTATAGCACTGAACATCTGCAATTCAATGTCACTGGGCATTTTATCTTATTTCAGAACCTGCCTGTAAATATTTACCAGCCAGCATTTAGACTGTTTTTACCATAAGTAGCAGAAGCTTTGTTAATGGAGAGGGCTTTCTGTTTGCTGTTATTTTAATTGGTTTTTTTATTTATATGCTCTGCTTGATAATAGCTAACAAAATAAATTTCTAAATGAAAAAATATACAGCTGGATTACCAATTAGAATGCTGCTCTAATGTGCACTGATGAAACCCCCTGAACTCCTGAATGATTTTAACTGTAAATTTTTTTGCCAATATTTGGGGTGAACTTTTAGTTATTTTTTTAAAGGAAAAACTGAAAGTCAGATTCTCAACAGTCAGAATTTTAAGAAAAATGAGAAAATATGAGTATTTGTCAAAAAGGATTCTCCTATTTAATTCACACTAATAATGCTTTTATAGTTAGTGATTTCTGGAACAACATATGTGATTTTTTAAATTATTATTATTATTTTGTTGTAAAATAATTTTCTGTTTAATCTTAGACATTTTAATTTTTTCCTTTAAAAAATGTTTAAAGTTAAATGAACTAATAGCTAGATACAACAACATTAACTTTTCACATACTTCAACATTTTTCTATCTGTCAGGGAATATCTCAGAGAATCTCTAGATACTTGTTCTTGCTGGCATTTTTAAGTCTAGCAGAAAAAAACCTGTACATACATAAAAATGAAAAAGGTTTATGTCCCCATGAAAACATTCAGTGTTGTCTTACCTCCTGACTGTTATTTATAGAAACCTCTTCTCAGTTTCCTTTTGCAAGCAAGCAATTAAATAATTCCAAAATGTATTGCCTTGTTTCATAAAATTTTAAGAAAAGTATTGATTTTAACAATAGGAAACAGATGGAAAAAGGCAAATGTTGAAAATATCTTTGGGATGTTTCAGAAACAAGTCAGGAGATGAAAAGCACCTTATAAAACTCCCACCATGTTTCTTTCAGCCACCGTTTGTAATGGAGAAATGGATTGTGGGGATAGAAGAACACCAGTCTGTAGAATGTGTTGTTACGTATGAGGTAAGCTCTAAGAAACAAATTTAAAAAATTGTTTATCCAAGATAAAACTTACGTGGGAGGTGTGGAAATAGTATCCTCTGGCTTTGTTATATCCTATAATCAAGTCTCAGCAGCCTGTAATTAATTGTAAAATCTAAAGTCCAGAGCAAAAGCTGAATGAGGTTTACAGAGACAACATCCTTGGACTGCTGCCTGGGACAGCTCTTTTTCTCAAGGACAAAATCTCCTTTTGCTTGAGACGTGATGGTTGGTGTTGTTTGCATTACTTGAAGAAAAAGGTTTTTACATTTTCAATGAAGTGCTAATTAGGAGAGCAGAAAAGCAACAAGCAAAGAAAGAAAATGAAAAGTCAAGAGTAAAATAAGACGAAATAAAACCCAGACAACAATTTAATGTGATAGAAATTAGCCTTTGTTAAAAGAGTTTGCAGTTACTTACAAAAATGTTTTTATAAAGACCAATGCCACGCGTCGCAAGGAGGTTAATAATTGAGACCTAGCTCTGTCCTGAGCAAGGATTCAAGCAGTGATGGAGAAACAAGGAAATCCTGGACCTTGCCTGCCTGTCTCAGAAGTGAAGAACGGTAGTTTTCTTTCAGCCTGAAGTTTCTCGTGGGAGTCATAGCCCTCAACAGCACATTGAACTTGACATTCCCGTAAAGTTTTGCGGAGAGTCCCCCTGCAAAAATACCTGCCTAGTCCTACCTCTTGTAGCAGAAAGCACTGCCCATTTGACATTCACATTGATATACCTAGTAAAATATATTTTTTGTGTTTGTAGAGGGAGGCCTTCAGAGCTTTCCTCCACATGGTACATGAATTGAAACCGTTATTCACTACCGCGTTTTTAGCATAGTCACAAAATACCAGCCAAAATTATCTAGAGTCTAAAAATACTTGAGAACTGGCTAAGTGGTTTTGAAAAACAGACTCTATATTGAAAATGCTGCTGCCGCCCAGGCACTAGTGGAAGTTCCCTCATAGGAGAGCTTAGTGAGTTGTGTGTTGTTATGTCCTCACATGTGTTGTGTCCTCATGTGTGTTGTGTCCTTCCTGAGCAGAGCGACGTTAGAGCTCCCAAAGCCACCAGGCACATCCAAGCGATCTGCTGGAGCAAGGTGAAGGTGCAGGACGAGGTCGAGACAGTACAGCTCATGATAGAGACCTCGCTCCCCAGCTCGGAGGGGAATTCACGGAGCAGATCCGACTCAGGTAAGTCAGTACGTGTGAACTTTACTGCTGACATGGACGAGGCACATATGGTGAGAACTGCTAGGGGAAATCCCGTGGGAAAGGGTACTTGAAGGTAAAGGGGCCCAAGATAGTTGGTTAGCATTCAGGGACTGCTTCTACCAAGCTCAAGATCAGAGCATCCCGACATGTAGGAAGTCAAGGAAGGGAGCCAGGAGACCTGCTTGGCTAAACAAGGAACTACTGGGCAAGCTCAAGTGGAAGAGGAGAGTCTACAGATCATGGAAGGAGGGGCCAGCCACTTGGGAAGAATATAAGGCTGTTGTCAGAGGATGTAGGGAGGCAACTGGGAAAGCTAAGGCCTCCTTAGAATTAAACCTTGCGGGAGGGCTCGAGGACAACAGAAAGAGCTTCTTCAAATACATGGCAGATAAAGCTAACACCAGAGGCAATATAGGCCCACTGATGAATGGGGTGGGTGCCCTGGTAACAGAAGATACAGAGAAGACAGAGTTACTGGATGCCTTCTTTGTCTACACTGCCGGAGGCTGTCCTGAGGAGCCCTGTACCCCTGAGGCCCCAGAGGAAGGCAGGGCAATGGAGGAGTTGTCTTGGTTGATGAGAACCAGGTTAGGGACCAATTAAGCAATCTGGACATCCATAAATCCATGGGTCCAGATGGGATGCACCCGCGGGTGCTGAGGGAGCTGGCTGAAGTCATTGCTGGACCACTCTCCATCATCTTTGCTAAGTCTTGGGAAACGGGGGAGATGCCTGAGGACTGGAGGAAAGCAAATGTCACTCCAGTCTTCAAAAAGGGCAAGAAGGAGAACCTGGGTAACCATAGACCGGTCAGCCTCACCTCCATCCCTGGAAAGGTGATTGAACAACTTATCCTTGGTGCCATCTCAAGACACATCAAGGATAAGAGGGTCATCAGGGGCAGTCAACATGGCTTCACCAAGGGGAAGTCGTGCTTGACCAACCTCATAGCCTTTTACGAGGCCATAACCAGGTGGATAGATGATGGCAAAGCAGTGAATGTGGTCTGTCTTGATTTCAGTAAAGCATTTGACACAGTCTCCCACAGCATCCTCACTGCTAAACTGAAGAAGTGTGGTCTGGACGATCGGGTAGTGAGGTGGACTGGGAACTGGCTGAAGGAAAGAAGCCAGAGAGTCGTGGTCAATGGAGCAGAGTCCATTTGGAGGCCTGTATCTAGTGGAGTGCCTCAAGGGTCGGTACTGGGACCAGTACTATTCAATATATTCATCAGTGACTTGGATGAGGGAATAGAGTGCACTGTCCGCAAGTTTGCTGATGACACCGAACTGGGAGGAGTGGCTGACACGCCAGAAGGCTGTGCTGTCATCCAGCAAGACCTCAACAGGCTGGACAGTTGGATGGGGAGAAATTTAATGAAATCTAACAAAGGCAAGTGTGGAGTCTTGCATCTGGGCAGGAACAACCCCAGGTACCAGTATAAGTGGGGGAACAACCTGTCAGAGAGCAGTGTAGGGGAAAGGGACCTGGGGGTCCTGGTGGACAGCAGGATGACCATGAGCCAGCACTGTGCCCTTGCGGCCAGGAAGGCCAATGGCATCCTGGGGTGTATTAGAAGCGGGGTTGTTATAGGTTGAGAGAGGTTCTCCTCCCCCTCTACTCTGCCCTGGTGAGACCTCATCTGGAATATTGTGTCCAGTTCTGGGCCCCTCAGTTCAAGAAGGACAGGGAACTGCTGGAGAGAGTCCAGCGCAGGGCAACAAAGGTGATTAAGGGAGTGGAGCATCTCCCTTATGAGGAAAGGCTGAGGGAGCTGGGTCTCTTCAGCTTGGAGGAGACTGAGGGGTGACCTCATTAATGTTTATAAATATGTAAAGGGTGAGTGTCACGAGGATGGAGCCAGGCTCTTCTCGGTGACAACCGAGGGCAAGGGACAATGGGTACAAACTGGAACACAAGAGGTTCCACTTAAATATAAGAAGCTTCTTCAGGGTGAGGGTGACAGCCACTGGAACAGGCTGCCCAGGGAGGTTGTGGAGTCTCCTTCTCTGGAGACATTCAAAACCCGCCTGGACGCCTTCCTGTGTAACCTCATCTGGGTGTTCCTGCTCCGGCAGGGGGATTGGACTAGATGATCTTTCGAGGTCCCTTCCAATCCCTAACATTCTGTGATTCTGTGTAACAGAGAAAAATCAATGCCATGATTCTGTTCCAACAACAGAGCACATCTTGCAGCATCAGCTGTTGTGGTCCCCGTGGAGGAGATGGTGTGTAGAAAGTACATTTCAGTATGCATGTTTCTTTCGAAGACCATGACTTTCAAGGAGGTTAAGCAGAGAACGCAATTCCCATCTATCTTTCCATAAGAGAAGGTTCATCTGAGTGCAGCCAGAGCTACCTGTTGTGGCAGTGTCACACTCACACCTTGACAGGAAAGACAGTTTCCTTTTGACATATTTGACATTAGGTTGAAGTGATTTAAATCTCTTGGGATTCAAGCAAAGTCTGGGGAAAGGAGAAATGGAAGAGACCATCCATTACATCTTAACAGGAGCAATCCTAACGAGAACAGAGCTGCTACCCAGCTCCCACAAAACTCCCCATGGCAGATCCAGTGTTGCAGCGACAGGCAGAGGGCCCATGACATAGAGGCTCTTTCTGTGGAAAACCAGCAAAAGGTGAGAGAGGAGCTGGGGTCCTCTGCTGGAGATAATAACGTTTTGGTCACCTTTATCCTGCTGCAATCTGACGGGGTTATGCTTTCCTATTGGAATTATATTAGCAGTCTTTAAGGACAAATCATTCAAATCTCTCAATCAGCTTATTTAAGCTGCTCTCTGTGGGGTTTTGGCCAGAGCTGTGGCCTCGGATAAGAGGAATTCCTGGTCTCTGCTCTACCCATAAGGTAGCAAACCAGGCAGCCTTTGCAGTTCAAATAGAAAATTTACAACTATTGTATTTGCTACAGGCTTTCATGCAAACCACAGGACTGACTTTCAAAAGCACTTCAGTCTGATCTCTGGGAGCTACAACTTTTGTTACGACCTTGGGGCTGTGACAGTAGGTGTGAGGGAACTGTAATACCCTGAGTCACTCACAGTTAAGCAGTGTCAGAGCTATCCTGGCTGAAGGCTTTTGCCTCACTAGCTTTTCTACCTACAGAGTTGGATTTTCTGAATGAAGCCAGACAGAGGGGTGTAGCTGGGGCTTAGACTCAGTATCTGGAGTATGCAAAGTGGACTGACGTTTAAACTTGTAGTAATAATAACAACTGAAGTGGCTCTGGTTGCTGTGGTGTTAGAACAGAAAATGGAGCAAGAGGAGGTGAGTCTGGCTGTTGCAGCAGGGATTTGCACTGGGGTCTGCACCACTCCTGTCTGTGTGCTCGGCTGTGAACAGCGTGACCGTGCTGGCTGGGAGGGACACAGGTGTGGGATGTCGGGGCAGTGCCTGTGCCTTGGGGTGCCGGCTCCACATCTGTCCTGGAGGTCTCCAGGCTCTTTTGCAACGAAGGCTGTGGAGAAATTAGCTGAGGCTGCCAAGAGCATCACAGGACGTAATTAAAACCAAGTTGGGTTAAAAACACTGTGAGGAACTTGGGAGTGGGAACTCACCCGAGCAGCCAAATGAACAGTTCAGTAAGTGTCTTCTAGTTTAAGCTCCATAATTTGCACTGGCATCAGAAATATTTGCATCACTTGCTATTTTAAAAGTCCAACATTATGTTCAATCATAATGTCGAACATACTCAAACCTCCTCAAAGACTATTTGCCACGAGGCTGGGAGAGGAAGGGTGGTTTCAGATATGTTGAAGTTCTTCAGAGAGAAACCCTAACCTCACACCTTCGGTAAACTAGGGAGCAGTTTTCCATCAATTCACAGAAAACTGACTCTTTCCTTTTCCTCGCCAGGCATCGACAGCCAGTGGATGCAGACGCTGCGGATGCACCAAATAGCGAAAGCCATTTCTCTCCAGCATGGCCACCCGCACAGCCCGACCACCACCACCCACTACCTGCCCTACCTCCGCAGCCAGGACTCCTACGCTGCTGCCGTCAGGAGGACGCGCGGTCCTGTCAGCTACCACTTCACATCCATCAACCACTCCAGGAACTCCTCTGCTTTTTCACACAGTTTGATGAGAAACCTCTCGAATTTGCAGCTGAACTCAAAAGGCAGCAGCACCTCCAGCACAGCCTCCGACACCCCTTCGGAGAGGGACAGGTCTGCTGGCAAAGGCAGGAACGCCTCGCACAGCGCTCACTCCCGCAGCTCCTCGGACGGGCGGCGCAGCGGGACCAGCTCCCCGGTGCCCGCCCGGCACTCGGGAATCGCCGGCAGGACTTCCTCGCCATCGGCCCCCCCGGCCTCCCAGCACCACAGGTACCCCCGCAGCCCCTCCCGGCCCAAGGCCATCCCGGGCATGCCCCCGCAGGGCGAGAGCGAGGCCCGGAGGGGCGAGGGGGAGAGCAGGGCCAGCGAGGGCGGGTGGGTAAAGGTGCAGCATGTGAAGAAGCCCCACAGGCAGGCCGCCGGCAAGCAGGGGAAGGACAGGCCCAGGGGGAGCTGGCGAGGCCGGAGGACGTTCTGAGAGGAGTTTGTCCCTTTATTTAACTGAGTGTTCAACCCGCTCCTATTTAACTCACTGCACCGACAGCGGGACGCCATGTCCCCCGCCGGCTGGCACGGCCGATGGAAAGGGAGAGCTGCCCGCCTTGCCTCCTGTCACAGTCAGGACTGAGGGATTTCCTTTGATTTCCTCCCCTCCGTTTGGCTGCTCGTGTTCTCAGCTGACTGGATATCCGCTGATTTGCTTAATATTTCAATAATAAAATCAGTAAGGCACAGCCGGGTGCCGTAACGAAAGGCTCTTCGTTTCATCCTTAGGGGAGGAGTTGCGCTGCTGCATCTCCACTCGCCTCGCTTGTGTCTCCAGACGCTGAACCCAGCAATGAGTGGTGTCTCCTCACCCCTTGTCCAATCTGATTCTGCCAGGGCTATAGGAAGAGGTGGTGTCTTTATCAGACCAGTGTAGTCCGAAAAAAAAGGAATACGGGGAGATTCTTCTTCAGGTCCACTCCAGTAGCTTCACTTCTCCACTTCCAGCTTCCATCCCCTCTCAGGAATTTCTCGCCTTGCTCTTTACTGAAAGCCCCAACACCAGCTGCCTGACACCACTGAGTACACTCTGTCACACACACAGTTGTCAGAAGGAGAAACAAAAACTAGGCTTTTATTCTTTTGGGAGAAAAAAAAAAACAAACCAGAGGGAGAAAGAGACATTGCCTTTATCATAGTTACATCTAACCCCACTGAGGTCTATGATAATGTTTATTCCTGGGCAGCAGGCATTTTTTAATTGATTTTTTTAAAATGTGGCTGAACTGTGTCACTTCTATCTTTCGGTCTTCAGGTAGTAAAGACAAGGTCAGCAAAGTTTCTGATTAATGTTGTCTTTAGCTCCACCGAGAACAAAGACACAGTTGTAGACTCACTTGTCATCAGAAAGTTTCTTCTTGGCCTTTTCACTCCAAGTTGATTTCACACAATTAAAAAGGGAAGGAAAAAAAAAAAAGTTAGGGTTTCCCAAGATGCAAGAGGGGAAAAGAAAGGGAAGAAACAGATAAAGCTGAACCCAAAGCAAAGCATGGTACCCTCTGAAAGCCAAGAAACTGGAAATTAGAGATGCTGTTGAACAAGGTGCTACATACCATCCATGCCAAGCAACACTCGCTGACACGCAGTTGTGAGCGATGCTGGAGGAGCTGCTGGCGCATCACCCCCTCGATGACCCCCATCACCATAGCCCTGTCACTGGATGTTCAAAAGGACGTGTGGGTTCCCTGCTCCACACAAAGGCCACTCCTGGGGGTACATGCAGCTCTCCTTCCCCTGATTCCCACCAGCCTCCATGAGGGCTGAGCTCTGTGGTGGGTTTCCCAATACCTACCAGAGTGAACTGCGACTCACATTTCATGGATTCGCGACTGGGTTTGCCAAAACCAATGGAGCAGGACACAACTGATACCAGGTGTCAGGAATTGGATCTCTGTCATATAAGCACATTTTCCTCTGAAAACAGTTAAGAACAGAAAAAATAGTAAGAAGCTTTACCTGGGAGGGAATGGGGCTGCACATGAAGCTGTGATAACAAAGCTTGCTGCTTTCTTGTGGCTTCAAGCTGGCCCCAGTTTACAGAACCTGACAAGTAATTTGGGAGACGTGGAAAATCCACCACTGGATGCTTCTCTGTCACAACTTAGCGGGAGACTGGCATTTTGCCTAGGCTGGGGATCCTTCCCTAACATTTCTTGCTGTGACCAAAATGGGCTGGAGAATACCAGGTGATAGTAACTGCACCTGAGAGAACTTGCTAGAAATGTGCTTGTGTTATAAAAATTTGGATATGCATCTCAGGAAGCGAGATCTTGTTTTATGGTTGGGCCTGCACAAATCCTAGGAAGAAATTGCTAGAGTTTGGAAGGGTACTTTTCTCTTCCAGGGTGATGGGGATGGCATTGTAGTTGTACCAGATTGAAAACAAATCCTTGCCCAGCAGATACTGTAGGCTGGTGGTGGCAATTTAAGATTTATCAGCTGCCTGTGGTTGATTGTCAAGATGTCCAGCAGGATTCCTCTGCTGTTTGTGAGCAATTTAATGCTGTGCCTAATTTTAATCTGCAATGTACTGTCTGTCCACATCTGTTGTATTAAAGTGTTCATTAGTATTTAAAGGAAGAGCGGATGGTATTGATCACACTTATTAAACAATCATGCAGTAGTGACTGATTAGAAATCCTCTTGCTGCATCAGCGTTGCTGGTTAAAGCTACAGTGAGTGAACTTGTAAAAAAAAAAAAAGTTTCAGCAAGATCTAGTATTCAAAATCATTTTGTCACTCTAAAAGTGGCTACTCCCTATCTTGGTAATAATTCATTGTAAGTCTAAATGTGCTTGTATTTTCATCCCCCAATACTCTATGAAGCTGACCAATTTATTTCCATGTTTTACCAACACACAGATACCACTGGCTAGAAGACTCTGCACAGTAATTTGGAAAATCAGACCGTCTTGGGCAACTATACCTCAGCAAATGTCTGCTCTTTGGAAAGGAGCCATGCTGCGTTTTCTTAGGGTTTTCTTACAAGCCTGTTAAAGCCAGTCATATTTAAGTACCAGTACTAGGTTTGCACACTAGGAGCTGGACACTGCCCTCTGTCCATACGCATCTCCTGGGCAGTGCTACACGCTCCCTCCATGGCTGCCTCTGCAAGTGGCACAAAGATCACTGCTGCAGAGCCACCCCATTTCCCCAGCTCTCCTTTCTCATGGTCTTCGTATCTCCAGACACTATTGTTGCTGTTTTCTTAATCCCCAACAGGTACCCGCATTTTCCTTTTCCACAGTTTAAGATGCTGTGAATTACAAGAAGCCAGTTCCAGGATGGCTGCTAGAATGGATGGTGAAAAATAGCGGGGAACTCATGAAGAAAAATTCAGAACTAAACGTGCAAAGTAAGTGAATATTTGCATCCAATGGGTAGAATGTTTACTAAATCAGATACAAATTTTCTTTTCCTTTTTTTTTTTTTTTTAATTAAAGTGTGAGACTGTCAAGAGCTTACACAGAATCTGTTTGTTCGGTGGTATTTTACTCTGGATCTTGTGGGAATCACAAGAGTTGCCTGGCTCCCTCTGGATGCCAGGCATCAGCAGAAAGGTTTCAGGGTGAACAGCAGCATCTCTCCAGCGGTTAGGTGCTTAGCTCTTAACTGTGCTGGTGGGTGGGCAGGGAGGAAGCTGAGCTCAGCTCTGAGAGGAAGAGCAGATTAACCTCAGCATTACCGCCCTTGGTTTTCTGGAACCTTACAGGCTTTCCTCCCCAGCCAATGTCTTCAGGGCATGAGCAAAAATGATGCTAAGACTTCTTTCTTTTTCTGCCAACAACATGTGGCATGCAATTTTTTAAAGCTTTTTTGTTGTTGTTGTTGTTGTTGTTGTTGTCTTTCCCATATACTTCAGGATGTCTTTAAAAAAACATAACAGTCCAGTAAACAGACCGCTTTTGTTCACATGCAGCCAGAGCTGGAGGGGCTGCCCACGTGCAGTTTGCTTGACAGCGCCAAAGGCATTTCTGAAAGGGGTAGAGCTGCTCAGAGGCTTTTGTAGCTCCTCATCTGCCTGGGTGGGGAGAGGATGAAACAGCAGGATAACCTGTCTCCCAGCTCAACACCTCACACAAGCCTTTCCTTTTCCCACAGAGCCATTGCAAATTCCCAGGATGATTGTCCCAGGGGTGACAGCGCACCGAACAATCCAAGGAGCCCCAAAATCATAAACAACCCCCAGCTGTTCCTCACACCAACCCCTTGTGAAAAGAGAAGACCATCAGTCCATCCGAGGGCAGCAGAGCTGCAGAGGTTGCTTTTTATGGCCTGGGCAGGAATTTCACCCAGCTCAGTGTTTGGTTTGGGCAGTACTGTGATCTCTCTCTCTTGCAACATTTCTAGTTGTTGGTTTGGCGTCGTGTTGATCTTCAAAGCACATAATGAAATGCTATGCCTGCACTGCACTCATCGGGAATCTAAACAGAAGTAATGGTCAGAGAGAGGAGATGGAGTGGCCGTTCAGCCCCATTTCTCTGGGGAACGTGGCTGACAGAGTTACAGCCTGTCCGACTGCCGCCACAGTGCACTGTACCTCTGTGCTGGGGGGCATCTGCTTGTACTGACCAGCTGGGATAGGATGGAATGGGATGGGACGGAATGGGATGACCGTGGGAGCTGGTCATCCTATGCTGATGCTGCTGAGACCTGCCTGCAGCAGGGGGGATGCCAGTGGCCCCTCTGCCTCCCCACCTACACCCCCATATCTCTGACGCCATGCCAGCAACAGTGGTTTTCAGCGATGTGGTTCACATGTGTCATTGCTGCTGTTTGATTATTTCCATGAAATGCCAGAGAAAGCAAACCTAGTTCTTGTTCAACTGGGAGGGGAGGGTCCCCGTTCATGCCTGCCCCCAGTGCTGCCATGCTGAGCTAATGCCCCACGAGAACCTGCTTTCTTGCTGGCATTGGTGTGAAACAGGGATAGCTGGTTTTGAATGTTTGTTTACTTTTTATATAAAATATTTGCTACTGCAGTTTTTTTTTTTCTAACCTGCTCCCACTGATCACTTTCTAGCAATTGGCCATGTCTGACAACACCACCCTCTCTGGGTACACACCAAAACCTCATACGCTGGCCATGATCTGGCAACTTGCTGAGCTGATTTAAGGAGCAGAAGTTGGCCAAACCCTCTGCATCCCCCCTCCCTCCTCACCCGGAGCATAAGCCCCCAGCCAGGGCACCCCTCACCACTGTCCTCCAACTCAGCCGATGCGGCGGAGGATCAAACCCCAAGTATTTTAAGACTTCCTATAAACTTGCTGCCAAGAGTACTGGACCGTGCATCAAAGATAAGCACTTGATATTTTTGATTGTGCTAGAGAATGCACTTTGACCCAATTATTATTATTATTGTTATTACTTCAGGCCGGGAAAGATGGGCAGTTGCTTTTGTAATTGTGGAAAAACCCCAAACCCAGAGACCTCCTGACGTCTCATGTCACTAAAATGGAACCAAATAGCTGTGCTACCTCTGAAAATTAGATCTGACAGAATTATTTTCTGTGTATGTGTCCACCATAGAAGGGTTTTTACATAATTTTCTTATCTAATGAACTACCAAAGCTTAGCAGTTCAAGCCAGTTTGTTGCAAAAAATTAGAGGTTATGGAGGAGAAGTCTATTACAGCAATAAGACTAATAAAGGTCTGCCAAGATCATGTTTGAGTACGTGTAAATACAGGGCATTTGAGATGAACATCTCAGAGGACAGAGGAACAGTGCTGGGAGGCAGCGGCAGCGCAGGGGGCTGAGAGCTGGGGGTGAAGTGTGGGGCCTCTCTGCACCTCCCACCCCAGCACCACCCGCGCTGCCTCCAGCCGCATCTCACCGCTCCCCAAAGCTGCATCCCACCTGCGCTCCCCCCAGCTGCATCCCACCTGCGCTCCCCCCAGCTGCATCCCACCTGCGCTCTCCAAAGCTGCATCCCACCGCTCCCCACAGCAGCATCCCACTGCTCCCCCCAGCTGCCTGCCTGCCCCAAGGGTCAGTGCCTTCTCCTAGAAACTTTGTGAGGAAGTTTTGCAGGTGCTGAGGGACTACAGACACAAACACTGTGCTATGTAGAACGAAGTGGCTTAATGTATTTGAGGCTCAACATATACATTTATTTTCCTGCTTTAGCAGGAAAGGTGAAGGCATTTCCCTCATGCTGTGAAAAAACACAAGGGCCTGAAACTGGGACACCCTGGCAGGCAGTAGCGAGCGCCAGGGGGGCTTTCTACCTGTCTCCCCGATTCCTCCTTCCTGAGGGAGCTTCCGGGAGAGACATCCCTGGGGAGAAGGTTAAGCCACCACCTGTCGCCCCACTCCCATCCTCTCCCAGCAACCACATCTCGCTGAAGGCCAGTGGAGGCGATGCAAATCAACATTCACAAAGAGGCAGTGGCAAAGCTTATATAAAAGGGCACAAAACCAGACTGCAGTAAGCATTTTTTATTATTTTCTGATAGCCTCCTGTTTCCCACAGCTATGCATTTGCAGACCATTTTGTAAGCAATTTCTTTATGATGTGTCTTAATCTATTTTGTGTTTTCAAAGGGAAATATAAATCAAAGCCCAAAAGTGAAAGGGCTGGGATTTTGAGCTTTTAAAAGTGGCTATTGCATATCAACAACAGCTACTTTCGATCAACATTTTTTGCTATGCATTGGGTGGAACAGCTACAGGATACTCAAATGAGCATTATAATTACAATACTATAACGTGCATCACAATGCTCTGGGCTCCAAACGATCTGCTACAACATATACTTGGAATAATCATTAAGATTTCTATCCTAACTGACCACATTTCAGCCGTTCTCTTAGTGTGCTGATGAATGTAGGTTCCTAGAGGCATTTATCAACTGTACTTTTTCTATCCCTGGGCTGCATTTATGCCTGTGGTTTTTCTTCTCTTATTCTTTCCATTCTTAGGGTCTCACCAGTTTGTGCCAACGAAACATAGTATTAAATAGGATCAGACATGATCACCTTCAGTTCAACATGCAGGATGCATTTTCACGCAGCCTTTACTAATAAGAAACTTACTGCAAAGCACAAGGAGATACAAACCTATTTAACTAAAAGGGGAAAATACATTTTTCCTTGGAGAGGGAAAAAAGGAAAAATATACTAATTGCATTGTGGAGGTATTTTGTAGAGCTGGTACAGTCGGTCTTGGCTATAAACTGATTACACATGCTAAATATTGAAATTTACATTTATTTTACAGATTCTGGGTCTACCTATTAGAGCACAATGTCGAAATATTTACAGTAAAGAAGTACTTCATAAAAATTAATGTCTAGCAAATATGTAGAGGTTTAACTATAATTAAATCTCCAAAAGTGGCAATCCTCCTGCTTCTGTATAAGTGTCCTTTCTGGGTTGCAATCAAAGTTACTTGATTATAGACCTTATTATGTCCTGTATAGTAGTGTTAGCCACTGGAGGGTGACATGTGAACAAATACATATGCTTGATCAGATCTTTTACAGATCTTTTTCCTTTCAAGAGAGAAAAACAATTAGTGTGTGTTATAGGTTACCGATTTACAATTTACATCATAAATCAATGTCTGATTATTTTAATGCAAAATGTTTTTATCTTCATTTTATTGCACAAACTGTTTCAATAACACACTATAATTTGCACAGACGAAGAGGTGATTGGACAGCTCTTACAGAAATTTTTAGTTACTATCATTAGTGTCTGCAATCTTATTCTTTTCTATGGAGCTAAGATATGTGTTATTGCATTGTGCTATAGGTACTCTGCAGTCGTGAGAATCCAAACTCTCCCTTTCCACTGAAATACTTGCATCTATAAATCCGTATCACTGTGCAAGTCCCATCACAATAATTACTAGCATCACACACACGTTAACTAATGTATGCACATGCTGTTTTAGACAGGTAGAAAAATATCGCCCCAATTAAAAAGAAAATAAAAGGGGGGGGGGGGTGGAAACTAGAGCATGAAGTGTGTTGTCCATAGTTAAGATAGGAATTGTGTAGGACAGCCAGGGATGGGGCAGCAGGCGTCCTGCTTCCAGAAAGAAAAGCTGCATTGCAATGCCGACAGCCGAAATCTGCGGGGTGACGTGCAGGACAGCGCTCGTCCTTCATCCTGGAGGCACAAAGGTCACATTTACTGTTTCTGACAATGGAGCTATTGTTGGAGGTCCATGTTGTTGCTACTGCTTGAAGCTTATAATATGTAAACAACTTTGATTCCCCTAGATGGATGCAGAAAGTGTTGCACACTCAATCTACTGCACATCCCTCTGTAATTTAAGATGATTCCCTTAGCAGGTCTTCCACGGGCCACTACCACGTACTGACAACTGGTTTCAAGGAAAGATGGGAATTTAAGAGACTATTTTCTTGGAAACACCTGATAAAATACCCCAGATAATCTTTGCTGACACATGAGCCCCAAGGGGTGAGCTCACCCCGTGGCAGGGCAGCAGGGGAGATGCAGGGGCTGGTACCACTGGACAGGCCATGCAGGGCCTGGACTGAGGGACCGAATGGGCAGGGATGTTTTCTTCCACTCACATTAGCCTAATTTGAGTTAAATGTGGCTGAAAATGCCAGGCTTTCCTGGGTTCAGCTTTGCGTGTTCTCAGCTATCGCAAATAGCTGGATGTAGGACAGTGGTGCTGTTTGTGTCTTGACAGACATTAAGAAATTTTTTCTGTCACGGTAAAGCCAGTTGGTAAGTTTATTCTGCCTGCCCACCAAGGGCACCTGGGCTCTGCAGGGTAGAACAGGGGCCCAAAGGGCACAAAGGTGAAACCAGGGGAAATGATGGGTACAGGTCACAACAGCCATCTCCTGAGTTACAGACCTTCATCTTCTGGTACCCTGCACTGCACCGTAGGAAGAGCAGAAGCCTCTGCCCTTCACATACTTCCCATTTCTCTTCTCCCCTTCCTGCCCCCTTCTCTCTTGTCCTCTGTAAAATATGTGAGCTGGCATACACAATTTTCAATAAATTAATTATTTTTCACATATTAAAAAAAAAAAAAAGCTGAAAATACAGTTCACAAAATGTCCTGTCTGGTTTTCCCACAAAGTCCCTGCTCCAGCCTATTAATTTTAAACCCATTTGACTACCTATGTTGTTTGAAGAATGCTGTTTCCATTAAGCATTAAATGGAAAATTAACTGCAGTTTGAAGTATGGATTCAGCTAGCCCCATCAGTGCTCCATAACGTTTCATATGATGCTCTTAAAAGCTGTGAAAGTTGGCTACTTTTCTAGTAAAATCCTGATAATCATGATTCAAAATGTTAAGGGCTGCTACTCCTGAGAAACTGGATCTCTTCTTCCATGCAAGTAAACTAGTATTTGTAGATTTTATTTCTGAAAGAAGTAAAACTACATCAAAATTGAAGAAACATCCCTCAGTCCCAACAGAGCTGTCTTGGTTGGAAACCATCTGGGTGGCAATCCTTCTCTAATGCGGATTTAGAGAAAATGAGTGTGGTCTGGCCTTGGGAGAATCGGGTTTAGTTCATCTGCTTTTGTGCATGCGCTGAGAAGCCAGCGGTGCAGGTAAGTATGTAATTACAGGCTTATCTAAAATGGAGATTCTTTTACATGGCAGACTGCAGCATGCACAGGAAGAATAATGCCCTCAGAAAATAGAAAAGCTCCACGAGGGCTCTTGCACTCCATTGTGCTGTGGCGTACTTACAGGCTTTAGCTTAGAGATGATTTGTGGTTTGTGTTACACGGGCGCAGGTTTGCGTGCGGGCTGCAGGTGCGCGGGGCCGCCTTCCCTCGCGCCCATTGCAACAGGGGTCACCTGCTGTCGGGAAGGCACCTGGAAATGCTGAGCAGCTACAGTTGCACTGGTATTGAGTCCTGCTCAAACCGCAGGATAAATGGAGGATTATAGCAAGCACCGGGGCCTCAAATCCCGTACAGCTTCTTCAGGGCCTCTCTTGTTACTATTGCTGCCAAATACTGGTCACGCGGCAGTTATTTTGCTGTATTTAACGGCTGCATTTGATTTAACGTGATATTACAAATGTTACATAAAACGGTTTACAGTGACTGATGATCTATTTTTTCTGGCCTGCCTTCAAGCAACACTTTGTTTGCGAAGAGCAATGCAGCCAACTTCTTTGTGAAATCCTGTTGCACGGCTGCACTCCTAAGGGAGCAGAGGCAGCGGGCATTGCCCGCCATCTCCCCCCCAGTGCAGAACCCTGCTCGCGCTGCACTGGCAAACGCTTCGTTTACTGTGGCAGTGCAGGAAACCCGGCATGTTGCTGGGTGTGTTTCTTAATAAAGGGCACTTTTCCCATCCCACTCGGCAAAGCTGGTGAACGCAGGGCTGCTGCAGCCTTTCGCTCTTCGGGGCCGCAGGGGGCGCGGGGTGCCCAGGCAATGCACACAGGTTGCCCGGGGGTACGCGGGGGGTGCCCTGCCCTGGGGGCAGCCGGGACACGGGAGAAAGCCCCTCTGCCCCTGAAAACTGGCAGGTTTGTGGGGTTTATTTCAGAGCGTTAGAAACAAATCCAGGTTTGGCATATGGAAAAAAAAAAAAAAAGAAAAAAAAAAGAAAGGAGTTGGAGACTGCGTGAGCTCCCCCGGCCGGGGGTCTCTGCCCCTCACCCCGCCGGGGCGGCTCGGCAGTGGGCGGCCCTGGCCCCCGCGCGCGCCCCTCCCTCTGGCACGCGAGTCCCGCGGCGCTCCGACCGGGAGGTTTTCGCGCCACAGGGCCAGGCCCTTGCAGCTCCACAAACCCCGCACCGCGAGTAGAAAAAAAATAGATGGGGCCCCCGCACTTGCTCCTCCGGGGGCTCCCCGGGAGACGTGACAAGCTGCTCAGGAGGAGGGGCGGGCGGGCGCAGGACGGGCACGCTGAGTGCTCGATCCTGAGGGGGTGTCAGCTGCATCTGCCAGGACTCGGGCGCCAACGCGGGAAAGGCGCCGCCGGGCCCCGCCCCCCGCGGTCCCAGCCGCTTTGGCGCGAACCTTCAGTTCCAGGTGCTCGCCCTGCCGCCGCCAGCATGGCTCCGTCGCGCCCGCAGGTGAGCGCTGCGGGGCCTCAGGGCCGGGGCAAGTCGGGCTGTGGAAAGGCTGGGGGGCCGGACAAGCGAGTTTTTGGGTCGGGGTTCGCCGGGCACTCCAGGGAAGGCGACGCGGGGGCCGCACCATTATGCGGACCGGCAGCCCCCGCCTCTTGCCCCGGCGCTGTGCTGGGGCTCCCCGCGCATGGCGGTGCCCTCCTGCGCCTGACTGGGATAGCGGCCCGGCTTCGGAGCTGCGGCCGGCGTGGGCAGGCGGCTGCGGCGGGGCGAGCAGCCGGCGCGGCCTCATCCTGCCAGCGCCTCCTGCTCCCGCCTCGCTGCTGCCCCCGCCGCGACTGGGGCGCGAGGGCGGCCGTTGGGCGCGAGAGTGGCCGTTGGGCGGTGGCGCGCGGGGGAAGGTGCCTCACGGCGAGGGGAGGCGGCCCCGCTGTGCGGCCGTGGAGTGCGGGGCGGAGGGGTCGCTGTGGGGCGCAGGCGAGCGGCCCCGCGGCGTGTGTGTGTGTGGGGGGGTGAGCGGCACCGCGGGAGGCGGGGGGAGCCGCCCGCGCCCCTGGCCGGCGCCCGGGCGCGCAGGGTGTGTTTCCTTGCCCATGGCGGCCCCGCGTTCCCCGGCCTGGGCTTCGCAGCGCTGGGTGCCGCGGCTGGACGCTCCCTCAGCCGCCGCAGGACGCGCCAGAAGCGGCCCGTGTTGTGTCCGGGCCCGGCTGCGCGCCGGGCCGGGAAGTTTTTCTGTTCCTGTCAGCATCAGCCAAAGTGCGAAGCGTGGGCAGGCCCGGGGCGCCGCCGCGCCGCTCCAGCGAAGAGCAGCGTGCTGGGCGGTGCTGGGGAGAGGACGGAAGTCTTGAATTTGCTCTGCCTGGTTACTGTTTAAATCGTATTTATGAAATATTTGGGCCAGTCGGCTGGGCCTGTGAACTGGTTAGAGTGCTCGACTTGGGCAGCATCTAATGTGAGTGCAGGCGGCTTGGCCTGCGGGTCGTTACTGCCCTGGGGAGGTAAAACGGGTCATTGCCAATAAAAACATTCCCTAGGAAATGAAAGCCTGAAGTCCCTCAAAAAAAGGTATTTCAGCTTGGTAATAAAATTAACAAAACAGCAACCAGTTTTGTCTGGAACAGTTGTTTCAAAGTGCGTATTTTCTGTGGATATGATCCTCAGTCCGTTAACAGCTATGGTGTATTTAGCGTTTGTCTCAAACTAAAAGTATTCGATAAATCAAAACAGATTTCTATGTGCTATTTATGTACTGGTACTTTTTTTCCAGCATTGTCTATAATGAGTGGGGAAGGGTATGATTTTTGTGTATGTTTCCACTTGGCTGTTTGCATAAAGTCTTTCTAAATACTGACCATAACTCTTCGGTAATGATGATCAGAAAGAGTGAAACCATTCCATTTTCTAACTTTAGGAATTATTTCAAAGCTGATGATAATTCTGTTGACTTTCTAGTCAGGAATATTAAATATCCCAAAATTTTCAAATCTCTTAAGCTTCAATTTAAGGATGTATTTAAAAGCTAGTATGCTATAGTAGGTCTCTTCTGTTAACGGTGTTGGCATTGTCCTTTTGCAGCGCCGAGGTTGTTCAGGAAGGAAACGCTTCACAGCATTCCGAAATACGAAATTGATTCCCATGGAAACATCTTCATCCTCTGATGACAGTTGTGACAGTTTTGGTTCTGATAATTTTGCAAACACAGTAAGTACAGGACAAGAACAGATAAAACTGAATGTGCAGTGCTAGTAAAACCCACAAAAATGTAAAGCTAGTAAATGTTTTGTGCATGTTTAAAATGGCTTGCTCTGCTTATATTTTTGTATAGTAGTTATAAATCTATGCTATATGCTGTAACTTCATTTCATTCTTCACTTGTGCTGCTAGGTGGTAATTGTTGGAAACAGATTAGCTATTTATTCTAGCCTTTGAAACGTCACCTAATCTAACATGTCTGATAATTTGCAACTGCAGTTCTGAAACCCCTTGTTAAATGCCTTAAGTACTTTTTATTAATAAAGCTATTTGCTTATACTACTCTTGCAAATGTGAATAATTTTCTGTATGACTTCAGCTAAAGGATATTTTATTCTTCCTAGAAACGCAAGTTTAGGTCGGATATTAGACAAGAACTGGCAAAAATTTTTCACGAAGCCTCTGATGATGAATCCTTCTGTGGCTTTTCAGAAAATGAGATTCAAGATGCATTGGTAAGACAGTTGATTTTTAGTTTGCAATTTTAAATTTCAATTCTTGCACTTCCTTAATTAAAAAATAATGGCAGCTTCAGCTTGAAAGTTAAATGTTGTCAGAAAGAGTATCATTTTATTGAATTTCATGTACAGTTAAGTAGCCATAGTTTCATTTTCTTTTTGCCTCCATAAAAAGCCCCCAAGCTGCTGAGCTTTGCAAGCTCAGAATAAAATCTGCCATATGGACTTTGAAATATAATACCTCTTAAAACTGTCCTTGATGGATGTTATTCTGTTAGAGTCTAACGTTTCTGGTTTCCTCAATATGAAATGTTATGCTAGCCCATGGACTCCAAAAAAACCTGAGAAAAAATGTCTGTGTGTATTGACATGCCATCAGACCTGCACTCTGACTGCGTAACAGGAAATGCTGCACTTCTTTAGCAGCAGAGAAATAGTGGGAGGTGGCGAAATCCACCTTCCTGCTTTTCTTTGACATCAGTGCAAGAGCAGTTTTATTGCTTAAAAAGACCAACAGTTGATATTTAGTAGAGAAAACAGAAGTAGTACCATCTTTGGCAGAAAATAGGTTTGTCGTTACTTCAGAACATGCTGAGGAATGACTAGAAAATAATAACTTCTGACTGCAAGAGGACATATCTGAGCTAAATAATACACAACAGTAAAGACAATAGGTAGGAGGCAGAGCTGGAATAGATATGTAAGAAAAAGGAATCAATAACTAAATATAGTGGACAACGAGAACTGCATACCTGATTTAATAAAAATCCTGTGCAAATAAGGATTGCCACTTGAGACTTACGGTCTGTGCATATGAAGCAGGAAGCCTTTTGTTACCTATGGCCAAAATAAGACTGTCTTATGAGTCTAAAGTTAAAAGGCAAAACCTATTGCAAAATGGTCTTGTAACTAAAGAAATTAATATATGTCCATACTGAAGCCTTTGTTCTTGCAAAAGTAGACAAGGCATCAGAATTCAAAGGTAAGAAAATACTGGGATTTTATTCATAATTATTTCATTGACTGGCTCTAGAAGGAAGTTTTTACTTTGTCATTGATACTGTGAGATGACTGTCCTTGACAACTTACAAACTTGGGTTTGACAATGTGCTGAGAATTGTGTAGTGGCTTTTTTTTATAGCCAAATACAGTATGTTGCAAAATCAAGCCCTCTAAAGGCAATTCTCACACTTGCACACAAACTATATTTGCTATTAGACCTGCAAGTGACAGCTAAGACTCCTGCAACTGAAACCAAGCTCCTTTTTCTGATGTGTTGTGGCAGTACAGTGTGGCTCTCCCTGAGAGTTTTTCTTATCCCTGCACCCCCTCTCTCCTCCTTCCCCACCCTATCCTCCCCCCTTGAAATACACTGGAGTGCTAGGACTGGAGTTTTAAATGTTCAGCCAGATAGCTTCTTTAACCACCTCCAACCAAAATATTGTTAGAATGTATTTAATTGCAGAGTATCTTGCTGGGATTTATATGCTTCCATTCTGGTTTGTTAACAGAAATTGGAGTCAGATTCAGAGGAGAATGATACAAGTGCTGAAAATGAGGTAGCTCAGAGAAGGCAGAAATGCCCTGTTTCTCTAAAAGTAGCCATGAAGTTTCCACCTCGAAGATCGGAGAGGAGGAGGGGTGAGATGGAACCTCTTCCTGAAAAGCTGATGCCTGCTCCAGATTCAGACTCTGACTCTGAAGAAAACGGTGCCATGTTTTTAGAAAAAAGAGCTTTAAACATAAAGGAAAACAAAGCAATGGCAAGTACTCAGTGCTTCCCTGGGGTCCTCCGTTCTTCCCTCTCCCTTGTCTCTTAGGGGAACTCTTTGGTGGTTCAAATTAACTCTAATGGGAATTATGTACATGCATTAAGAGGAATTTACATTCCTAATATTTAAATCTGATACTTTGATACTCATGTCCACTGGCATGTGAAAATCCATCATGAAAATCCATAGGCTCCAAGCCTAAAGAATGGGGTTTCAACATAATAAGTTTCAGCATTTTCGAATTACTTGCAGTCACTAGAACATAATGCATAAAAGCAAGAAGTTGAAGAATGACTGCATTTCCTATAAGTAAGCCAATTGCTGTAGTCTGTAATAGCACATAAACCCTTTTAAAGCTCTGCTTCCTTTTTCTTTCTCTTGTTAGCTTGCAAAACTAATGGCTGAGTTGCAAAATGTTTCTGGTATCTTTGGTGGGAGAAAATCATTGCCAACTGTCAGTCGTGTAAGTATAAACTTAATATATTTGCCTTCAGATTTCTGAGAGACAAATTCTGACATTACAAAATATAACTATCAATTAAAAAAACTTAATAAACCACATAAATCAAAGTCCACTTCAGAATTCTATTGCTTCCTGAAACAGGCATCCTCATTGTGCAATTCTCTTTTGATTTGCTACTGTATAAAGCAGAGCAGATTAATTCATAAAGGTTAGTTGTCTCCACAGGCAAATAAAACTGAGCAAGGTGCTGTGTAAATATGTATTTATACAAAGATAGGAGGTAAGGAGAACAGCTCAGACTTTGAAGCTCAAGCCTAAATATTCTGTGAGTTTGGAGCCTTGAAAAAAGACCTGACATTTGGCCTAACTAGGTCCTTAAAGAAGATTGGATTGTGAATTGGCAGCGTAATGAATTTCCCTGCTAATTTACCTGTAAGCTTTGTGAAGATGGGAACAATACTAAAAGTTGCAGCTCCTCACAGATATAGGTTCTGCTGGTGTGTGAGGGAATTATTGTATCTTATACCTGCATGGACACAAACTTGATTTTGACTATTGCCGCTAGCAGAATGCCCAAGATGGATTTGCCTAGGTTGCTTTTACCTTGTGTTTTCTGATTTGGAATGGGGCAAGGGAGACTTCATTGGCAAAGGCAGAAGGAAGGCATATCTTCTGGTAGAGCAGTTCATAGTAGGGATGGGAGCTGTCTGGCTTTTCACCTGTTTCATTAGGGGCTTTTAAACTTTACCAGGGACCAAAGCGACTTCCAAGGCGTTCATTGCCTGGAAGTGCTTTGAGGAGAAACCCAGACAGAAGTTCTCGGCCTCACACAAGATCCAGGTCCCTGATTGAAGGTCCTCCTACTCCTTTACCAGAAGAGGAAGATGATGACCCGTACATCTTAGTGAGAAGAAGAAAGATGTCTGATGAATACTTGGAGGTATGTTGAGGTTGTAGTTCTCCTGATACAAGGTTGATCATGAAGGTGTTTGTTTCTTGAAGGGATAAAAAAAAAAAGCAATTCACACAGACTTGATCAAGATTATGAGTATGCCATGGCCTGTGTGTTCTTTGTTTCCCTCTGCCCTATCATTGAAAAATCACTTCCTCTTCCACTCCAGCAGGAATTAAGCAAGATCCAGTAGCATTTCTGCACCCTGAAGGTGAAAGATCAAGTGAAGGTGCTAAAGCTGCATCCATATCATATGTCTTTGCAAAGATCTGTTATCTCTTGTTTAAATATGTGATGGGTATTTGAGACTTTGGCATTGGCTCAAAGATCCCAACCTTGTTATGTACAGTTTTTGCTGAAAATAATACTAAAAGTATCTATCTTCACTATTCAGCATGAAGCCCGAACTCCCAGGAGGGGTCACCGTGGTGCCATGGCTTTCCCACACGTTGTGCGCCCAGTTGAGGACATAACAGCAGAAGAGTTGAATAACATTTGTGGATCTGCAAGAGAGAAAGTATATAACAGGGCCATGGTAAGTAGATTCCAACTTTGTGAAATGTGTACTTTGTGAAGTAATTTTAATTATTCTTCCCTGCTTGTGGTTTAACATCAAATAAAGCAGATTCCCTCTCACTGAGAGGAAGGATGTGATTTTTTTGGGGAGAAGTGTGCCTGAGATCTTGAAACATCATCTCTTATCATTCTGCAAATTTATACAAAGGCCTTTACCAAGCCAGTTAGGTTGTTTTCACCCTAGAACAACTGTAGTACTCAGGTGATGCCAGCTGAGGAGAGTGATTAACAGACACTGAAGATGCAATATTAAACCACTCTTGGTTCAAACTTGCGAGGTGGCTTTCTGGTTCAGGATGAGCACTGCTGCTGCCAAAGAGGTTGCTTGTTAAATCCTCTGTTCCTCACTCAAGAGCTGTCTCTAATGTCTTGTTTCCTGAACCTGCTTTCCCTGTGTTCTAGGGATCCACCTGTCATCAGTGTCGCCAGAAAACCATAGACACAAAGACAAATTGTCGTAACCCTGATTGCATAGGAGTACGGGGCCAATTCTGTGGGCCATGCCTCCGCAATAGATATGGGGAAGATGTCAGAACAGCATTGCTTGATCCGGTAAGACAGTTTTGCATATTGGCTTTATTGTGCTTAACTCGAGCAGAGAGGTGCTCTGATTACTTTTAGAAAAAGAGTTTTAGAAGGGAGACTGCTTACAGTGCTGTAGTACATAATGCAGTCCTGGTTTGATTCAAACTGAATTGCAGAACCTTGTGTTGTGTAGAACTCATTGTAATTACTACTTCTGTAGCTTTATTTGCAGGAGTAATCTATGGGAGCAGAGCACTTGCCAAAATGTTCTTGTATTTGACCATCAGAATAGCCATCAGAATGCTGCTGTGGGCTGTGGCAGTGGTGCAGGAGTTGAGCAGAGTGGAATGTTTCCTGGGGTTATGTGCAAGGCAGGCAAAGGAGAGTTTAATCTCTTACAGACTGAAGAACTTGTACTCTTGCACTGGTTTGGACAACTTCTGCAGCGCTGATGTTAACTGCAGAACTCAGTGTGGAGCAGGGCCCTTCTTTAAGTTGCAGGTGTCAATCGTTTCTGGCATTCCAGTTTGGTTGAAAAGGCTTGTTCTGTCTTTTGTCTAGGCCTGGAGGTGCCCACCATGTCGTGGAATCTGCAACTGTAGCTTCTGCCGGCAGCGAGATGGCCGATGTGCTACAGGTGTCCTGGTTTATCTGGCCAAGTACCATGGCTATGACAACGTCCATGCCTACTTGAAAAGGTGAGTATACCATTGTGTCAGTGGTATGGCTCTGCTCTAAGTGGGATAAGCAGCTCAAAACTGGGAGAGGAGACCTCTTCCCCCTCCCATTTTTTCAGGTAGAGCTCAAGATCAGTCCACGTTGCCTTTTAGAATCAGAGATTTTTGCTATATAATTTTTTGCCATGTTTGTTGTTAGCCAAAGCAAGTGGTATATGTGCTGTCTTTTGGCTCTCAACTTCAGCTGTGTTTATTGTCAGGGCTTCCACTAATTTGTTTAAAGACTTTCCAAACAATGTTTTGCTACAAGCTAACTTATGTTTATACTTGTCTTTCAGTCTGAAACAAGAACTTGGAATGGAAGACTGAAGCTGTGACTGCCTTCAGATTACATACTCTTTCACTAACGTCTTATTATTGCCTACACTGAATTGTTTAATTAAATGAGGTTACAAAGCCAGTGCTTTCTTCACTCCCCTTTTGGGTAAAAAAGTATAAAGAACTTTCACTTAGTGCAAATCACACTTGGAAAATCTGTTTAATGAAGGTCTTTGCCCAGAGGCCATTTTTTTCTTTTTATACAGCTTTGCAAATCAGGTAGCATCAGTCCTTGCTTTCATGCCAATAACTCTTTTTTTTTTTCCTGAAAGGAGATGGGGCTTTAAGCCATTAGAGTTTGATTCATGCAGTGATCTGTGCTGCAGGTTTGTTTATGCTTTGAAGTTGATCACAAAAAGATACAGATGATCTGAAAATTCAGGGCACTCTTCCCCACAGAACCAAGCGGGGAAAGGTGTGTGCTTAACTCCAGGCCAAATTCTGATGCAATACAGACTCTTACTGAACATAAATGAATTCTCTGAAACAACAACACTTTAAGTTCAAAAAGGAAGCCCTAAAAGTTCCAGCTGAGCGGTCTCCAAGCACTAATATTTGGTTTTATAGAGTATTCAAAGTGCATGTTGGCCATTTTAAGGGAGATTCTCTGAGTAACCTAAAAATGAGGTGGACGCAGTTGGGGCTGGCACTTTGTATTTTTGCTCAGGTGAGAGGAGGCCACTGATAAAAGCTTCCAGAGCTGAGCGTTGGCATTGCCTAGTGATGGCAGTGATGTGAACATGCTGTTGTACATTGTGGAGTGACCACTCTGTCTAAAACAGAATGTAGCCTTGGTTAAATTACTGTTTGTGTGGGTTCTCTTCTCCCTGCTCTCGCTGCAACTGCAGAACTGGTGCTTTGCAGAATTGGCACTGGTCCTGGAGAAGAGGGATTCTTCCAGACCAGGGCTTGGTTAAGTAGAGGGGTAGTGGTTCCTGTGGCTGTTGGCCAACTACAGGTGGAGGAGAGATGGTAACTTTTTGAATTTGGTTATCAAGAAAAGGGGCAGTGACAAACGATCAGTGGAATCAGAAGCGTGAAATTTTTTTACCTCTGAAAAAAATTAAAAAGCAAGGACTTCCTAAGCCACAGTCTAACTTAAACTAAATTATTCTTCCAGTTATATAGAACAGCATAAATGTAAATAGATAATGCTCTCAAGAAATACCCTGGTTGTACTAACAGATGAGGAAGAAAGATTGCCTCATCAAAAAAGCTTTTTTTTTTTTTTTTTAAAAAAAAAAGATGCTGTGGGTTGCATACAGTTTGTGAGCTCTTACAGATGTGGTTAGTGCTGTGGTATTATCTTTAATGGTCCAGCCATATTTCTATATCTGGCTCCGCATGATTGTAGAGGGATATGTGGTGTCATTAATGAAGCGTGAGTACAGCAAAAACAGAGCTGAAGAATTTTAATGTGCTATGTGGATGGGGTCTTGTGTACTCAGTGCTGTAGAAAAGGTGCCATGAAAATTGCATCTGGAGAACCACAAAGTATATAAATGTGTTTAATTTGGTTATGAAAACTACTGTATAGGCTTTTATAAGGTTTAGAATGCAATTTTACAAATAATGTACAGTTGAATAGTAGAAGAATCAACTTGCTTTTACTGAGCACTAGAACAAAACATGGGTTTAGACCTCTCTGCTTCCATAGTATTCACACTGTGCATACATAATGATCCACAGTTCATACCTTTCTGGGAATTACATCAGTGTTTGTGGGAGGAATTCTGAAACAAAAGATATTTGTGTCTCAGACTTCCAGTTCTGTTCATAAATTTTCTGTCCTATTGAAAATCGGTCCACTCTTTGCCTGTTTTTGTAGTGTGACTAGCTCTGCAATCTAGGGTGGAGAGTGCTCTATCCTCTAGGTGCATTTAATGAAGAAGGAACTCCAGAAATACATGTTCTGACAGATGAGAGTGATTTTCTTTTTTTTTTTTTTTCATAATTGCTGGGCTTGCCTTCTGATTGCAAGAGTGTGAAAGGACTGTGCTAGAAGCAAACGCTTGTGTCATATCGCGAAGACTGCTGTATTTAGATTTACTCTGATCTACAGTGCCCTGTACAAAGTTTTTTATTTTGAAAATAAAAGTTTTCTGGTTAGAATTTTTGCCTCTTAACTGTTTTTAAAAAGCCCATTAGAGCTGTATTTATGTTTCACCACCTTTCAGGTAAACTTAAGTTAGGAAGTAAAGGAGTTGGTTGTTCCTGTCATACCTGGGGCCTAGGACATCTTTGTCTTTCCAGCCCTGCACCCCTGAATTAGGCTTGCTCTGATATTCATGCTGCTTGGATTGAATTGTTCAGTATCTCTGATTAATTTGTGATGGTCAAAATATGTAAGTGTTGAGTTCAGGTCAGGTACAGACTTTAAGCACATGTGCTATGTGCTTACCCTTCTGCTATTTTTTTTTCTACAGTTTATTGAAACTAGATGCCTACATACTGAGCTGAGAAGAATGAGAAGGATATTATTGTTTCAGGCACAAGTCAAAGTCAGGTGCATGCCACTGTATATATATATATTTATTTTATTTTTTTTTCCCAGATGAACTTTAACTTGTCTCAGGAACACTGTGCTGGAGCAGAGAATTACTGGGCGGGTCTTGATTGCAGGCTGACAGTGCTGAAGATTGTTTTTCATAGTTGTGCTGTTTGCTTTTCCCTCAGCATAGCTGGGTCTAGAGAAGAGTTACAGGAAACTGTGGCAGGAAGTTATCGCAAAGCCAACCTGTAGTGAGAGAGGACACAGGAAAGAAGTGGTCAAGCAGAGTGACTGAGCTGTCCCCAGATACTCTCTATTGGTAAAATCCTCATGTCATTACTCTCCCCTAAAAGCTTTCTTTAGATGCATTACCTTTCATCATACTGCTGGTGATGTGAGAATACATTTGTATGTAATTATCTGGTATGTTAGTTTATGGTTTACATGATGGCTTTGAGGTGTCTTAATACACCTTTTTCCTAAGCCTCTGTACCACAGCTATTTCAGTACTGTTGATGTTAACTTGAGAGAGCTCCTGGTTTATGTGTGCAGCAAATGTCCCGCAATTTAGGAAACTTCATGAGGAAAAGATCCTAACTGTCAGCTTTAAAAACAAAGATGCATGGAAAGAGAGTATCACTGTTAAAGGAAGAAGAATGAAACTCATGTGTGAGGTAGAATGACTGTTAATTTGTTAATGAAAAAGGCTGTATGAGTTGATAATCCTTCACTACTCTCAGCTTTAGAGTCAGGTGATCTTGTGCCTAGGTCTGATATAACTTTTTTTTTTTTGGTTAACCTGGTATAATAATTTATAACTGCTAGAAATAGAATACTGAAAAGACTAATAGACAAATGACACTCTTAAATTCCTTGGACCTTTGTTCTCTGTGATTGGAGATGGATGGGAAGGACATTTGTGGCTATGTAACAAACAGAGAAGTGGCTATGCCAGATGGTAAGTGATGGCTTTTTTTTTTCCCCCCAAGTTAGATATGTAAATAAAACCCAAAGCTTGCTTATGAGTAAACTTCATTAGCGATATAGTATCTACCGATGGAATTGGCCTAAACTTCCTTACTATCAGAAGGTTTCCTTAGACTAGTACGTATTAACATTATTTGCATCTTCCCTGTCTTACTTGCTTTTTAATTATGCCAAATGTTGAAGCATTAGGTCTTTTCAAATCTTGAGAGAAACACTTGTTTTCCTTACCTATTAAGCAAACTGCTTTTCATTATACATAAGTTAGAAGAATAGCCTTCAAGTGTGGCATCACAGGCTGATGCAGTGGCATACACTGGACATTCCAGAGCAACACACTCAGCTGCTTAACCAGTTGCATTAACATAGGGAGCTGCAATGGGAATTTTTAAAATAGACATTAGCTTTGGAAACTACCCCCTCTCCCTTCCTAGCCTCATGGGCTAATACACCCTTATTTTGTCTGCCAGAAGCCCAAAAACATATTCTGAAGAGAAAATTAAGGAGAAGGTAACATAACAAAGCAGCAGCATTATTTGCTTGGGTAGGCTAACGGGGATCAAAAAGGGCAAAATGGTTGCATCTAGTCAAAGAATGGCTTTCAGTGTTCCAGGGTGAGGCAACACAGCTGACTCTGAAATCAGTTTATCTGTAATACACAATGTACATCTGAAAGGTTTGGCAGGAGAGTCACCCACTGGCCTCTGCTGGCATAAACCAGTTTGTTCTCATGGCTTTTTCCTAGTGCAGCCCTTGCATGGCTAATGGCATAAGCTAGTGTGGAGATTTTGGAAACGCTGCCTCCTGTTCTTTCACATCGTTTGCTTCGTAACTAAAACAAAGT
Source organism: Caloenas nicobarica (assembly GCF_036013445.1). Classification (NCBI taxonomy): domain Eukaryota; kingdom Metazoa; phylum Chordata; class Aves; order Columbiformes; family Columbidae; genus Caloenas; species Caloenas nicobarica. The sequence continues at coordinate 19,819,434 of NC_088250.1, read as the reverse complement.
GAATAAAAAAGGTAAGGCTTTCTCTGTCAAGTATAGGCTGGCTGGTCTCTGGGGTCCTAAACACCAGCACCCAGGTAATGCTGGGCTGTGCCATGGGTGTACATGGTGCATGGCTCCAAATGTTAAGAGGGGACAGCATCACACTTTCATGTTTGGGTCTCACCCTTCTTCCAAATAATAAGCATGGGGCTCCTAGCTGGGTGTCAAAAAACCGCACAGACCCTTTAGGGAGAAGGTGGCAAACAGGAAAGGAATTGTATGTTTGAACCCAAAAATGTAATGATCAGTGCTAGTGGTAGGAGTCCTGAAACTGCGAGGTGAGGGGGGAATTTGGAATCCTGTTGTGATAGATATTTGTAAGAAGTTGTGGATATTGAGTTTGTATGAAAACATCTAGAACATAGAGCTACAGTTATATTAAACAAGATCTGCTTGCTGCTGTTTGGTACATGCTTTCTTCCAGCTAGAATTGGTCAGCTGTGGTTGCAAGGATGGCAGACAGTTCTGTTATGTGAAAAAAAATAAACCAGAAGTCACGGTATGGTCAGGATGGGGTAAGAAGGCATTGCATCTCTTTTATTAGTAGTACTTTAATAGTATTTGTGCTTATTGCTTTAACTAGAAAAAACCCCCATCAGTTGAACTATGGATTCTGCTGCATTGAGCTCTACTCATACAATCTTTCCCTGGAGTATGTCTGCAGGTAAAACTTAATAGCTACTCCTGAAAATGGAAACAAAACATTTAAAAAAATTATAGATTTGTGTTTAGGGTCATATATCCCAGCCTATCTGTTAATATCATTGCAGGCAGGGAGAATGAAATTGTGTGCTAGGTTGTGTCAAGAGGTGTAAGTAACTGGAACCTATGGCAAGCATCCTCATCTTCTTTTAATCATGTACAAAATAACAAAGCAATCCTACCAACACTCCCTTTGGCCTTGCTTTACCTCCTTTTAGCTTGAATGTCCATGTGAAAATGGTATGTTTGTGGATTGCTACATAGACTGGGCATACACACACAATTGACTGCCACCAGGGCTGAGGGTGAGACGGCTCTCACAAATATAAAAATTTGTATTGTTCATGGTTTCAGAAAATTAGCAGTTATGTCTCCTCTCTGAATATCCAAGCAAACTCCTGTTTGAAAATAAAACTACTGGAAAGACTATACTGAAAATCTAAACATTTTTAGACTTCAGAGATATTTAGATATTTTCTATTTTATTATATAGCTGAAGTAAAACAAGTTGTTCAGTTGGTGTCAACCATTTTGTTTAATACCTTGAAGATTCACCATCTTTAGATGTGCTCTAAAGTTCCAGATCTAGAGGCTTAGCTATGTTATTACTCAAATGTGAATGAACATAGGCACTCTTTATCTTACGTGATTCTCTTTTTGTATAGCTTATTAGCAGAATTTAGCAGTAGGAAAGATCCTATTTCTTAGTGCTTTTGTGGTATGGGTTTTTTGTTGTTGGGTGTATGGGGGGTGGTTTCGGTTTTGGGTATTTCTTTTTGAGGCGAGTTGTAATGTGAATACAAGTGATAACAGTGAATCATCAGGAAAAAAACCCTTTGGAAATAAGCCAGAGTCAAATTCTTTTCTCGTGCTCTGTTCAATCTGCTTCCTCTTTAAAAGAAAACTTTCACATTAGCAGAAAAATAAATGCTTAGCCAGAGTTCTTTTTGTGTCCCTTTCAGCAGGGAGAAGGGGATGAGTGTGCCGAGCTCAATGCCCATGCTGGCTTCCTCCTGCCGTGGAGAGTTAACACTCTAAAAGCTTTTTCTTCCCCCTTTATTTCTGTTTCCATTTAATTCTTACTAAAAAGTTCCAGTGTTACAATTTTGGTGTCAGAAACGAAGCACAAAGTTTTGTTGTGAAGAACTGAACTCCTTTGATATAATCCCAGTTTTCTCTGGGAGAAGTAACTTCTAGTTTTTAAATGGTTACTGTGGCTAGAAAACAGCATCTGCACTACAAAGCTCTGAAGAGCACCTCCAGTAAATAAAAATATACCAGTCTATGTGGTATTTATTTACAGCATACAGATACAGTGTTCTGTCAAAGCCTTCTGGTATGGTCTTAAACAAGTCACTTTTTCTGCACCTGTAAGACCAAAACCCCATTCACCCACATAGCTAAAGCCCGCATTAGAAAAAACCAACGTGAATGTTCTTAACATGATTACAATTAATATTCATCAAGACATGTAGACTTACCCACAGCAAGGAATATTTTTTTTTGTGTCTGTGTGTAGCTTTGAAGCACAGACTGGAGATACACAGTCGTTCTCCTTGAAAGCAGTTTCTTAGGCATACTCGCTATTAAGTATATAATGCATTATAGCTGAGACAAGGGAGTTAAGAGCATTGCAATCTATTAGGTACCATTGTCTTTCTTCCTACCTGTTTTTCCAGTTTCCTAAAGCTCATGTCTAGCATCTGGGGTTTTTTTTGGTTTTTTGTTTTTTTGTTTTCCTGTTCTGAGGAAAAGTTATGGATGAGATGAACAGTTTGGCTGATATCAGGCTTAGTTAACTTACTAATTAAGGCTTACTGCTGAAATCTAGCTTCTGTTTTTTCCCGTATAGATATCACATTATACGTTTAGCATGTTGGAATCCACAAAGAGATGTGATTTCTGACAGATCTTAGGGTTCCCTGCTATCTAGTGAAACATCCAGCCTCGCTGGAGCACCCCTGTTCCTCCTGGTGCACTATGGCTTGCTGCACAATATGCAAGAGGACATGGATTTTCTAAAAAGGATTTTCAAAAGTCCCTACGATAAATGGCTTCGCTTGTACAAAACACTCAACTCTTCCCCACACTGCCTCAATTTCTGAACAGTGTTTTCTTGGTGTTTGTCTGGCACTTAAAGCATGTTGACCTTATCCCTCAGAAAATAAAGACATTGGAGTAGATGAACTGAAAGACTTGCTTAAACAAAACAAAAAAACCCCAAACATGGCACAGGCCAGCAGTGCTGTTTTTTGATGTAGATAAATTTACTTAAAAGTTATTTAAGTAGTGCTCAAGCTATGGAATTGTATCTATCTAATGTGCTACCATGTAGCTGGAGATGCAGAAAACATTTTTAGATGGCAGAAATTTCAAGGGTTTTCTCCCAATGCTGAGCTCCTCTCATGTGTATCTTGAGACATTGCCAATGCATGCCTTTTGTTATGGCTCAAAGAGGTTTGTATGCTAAAGTCTGCAATTGCTGAGAAAGGTATAGATGGTGCTGGAAAGTAAATATAATTTGCAGCCATAGTTTGAAGTATAGGTTCACATTCAGCATATTACATATTCCTGTTTGTCTTAAACCTGTTAGGAGAATGTTGAATCTGACTGATAGACCTAAAAGCAAATGAAACATAAGGCATTGTTGTTTGCTTATGTGTTAGTTCTCTGAGATAAAATGCTTTGTTGTATCCTGCTAAGACATTCTAAATTTTTTGGTATCACTGACCTACAAATCAGAGACACTGGCTTAAAACAAGCTGCTCTCTTGAGAGCTAGGAGAGACACTTACATTGGAGCACTCCTGCTTGACTTCCAGAAAAATCCTTTATTTTTGCCAATGTAAATTCTTTTAATTTTTGCAGCAGAACCCAAATTTCTGGTTTGCCATCTGCTCCACAGCAACTGGCCCTTCTAAGGGCTGGCTGTTTATACTTACTAGCCAAGGATGGGAATACAGTAAATTCTTTACAAAAGAAAAATCAATACTCACTGACATACTGCGTATTGAAGAAAATAATTGTTTATGGCACTCAGCTTAAGCTGTTCTAGTAATCACGTTGAAAAATACAATATTTATTCATTAGATCAAATTTAATGAGGCCTCCTGGCAGTAATTATAAAAATTACTGTAGCAGTAAATTACTAATGAGTTGTGATGTGCTTCCTACCTGTGAGGAAGGACTGGGGGTTGAAAAACCTGATATCCAGACAACACTAGGGAGGGTGAAATCTTGAGGCTAGGAGTCAAGCTCACAGCAGCGCGGAAGTTGTTCGCTGCACCTGAATGGTAAAAAAAGGAAAAAAATATAGAAGTGAGACTCAGGAGTTTCACTTTAAATAGAGAGTAACTCTAGGTTCGTTTCCAAACCAACACGTATAGGCAAGGGAACAATGTTATCAACGGGAGGAAGAGACTTATTTGCCATATGTACATCATTGTGTCTACAAAAGCAGCTGAGGTGACCTAATTTACTGTAGAACTTAGGCTGGAACAACTTCTTGCCTTCTAGTTTTTATAAAGTTTCATGCAAAACACAGCAAAGAGAACAATGTTTTCTCAGTGCTCTTAAATCTTCAGAGCAGTCACCTAAGACAAAGGTTGAAATCCCCCACCAGCTTGCTTTGACGCAGGGAGTTTGACCCAGATTTCTTTCTTCTTCTGAGACAAAGCTTTAAGGAATGCAGAGGTTTTTGGTAGCAAATGGTACACAATATGAATAACACTGAGGCACAAAGGTGTAAAAATGGTGCCATTTCTATCAAAAGTCCAGGTTTCTGCTGAGGACAGGGTGTTGCTGCAGCAGCAGAGGCTGGCTAGAGAGCGGGGTTCTGCTGCATGCTAAAATTAATGCACAAGTGAATTGACATATAATTAGGTTTCTCTCTGTAGCTTGCAAAGGTGCCATAGATTTGACAGGTGGCCTTTGGCATTGTAAAACAGTGAATAGGTGAGCTTTTAGCAAATATTTGCTGTGAAAGATTGATCTTGGGTTCAAACACCTACCCAAAATCAATTAGAAAAAGGCTGTGAATTTTAATCTTTCACAGCACAGAACTGCTCTTAAATACACCGTCTAGGCTTGAAAAGGAGTGGGGAAGTCCAGCACAATTTATCTTCTCATTATGCTGGTGTGTTGCACTCTAAGGGACCACTAGGCATGGATACTTCCACATGCTCATACATGTCATGAAGTCAAAGGGGAGAGCAATGTGTGCATCCACCCTTGAGTCATTTTCCAGACCCCTTGAAAGAAGCAGAAATGTAGATCCCTTGCACATGATCTCCTGTGCAGTGATGCTGCCTTTTGTGGAGCTATGGGTTCCTTAAGCTGAGACCCCTAAGAGTCAAGCATTGCACTACTGAGCCCAAGACCCATTGTGGCTTTAGCCACACACCTAAATAAACCTATACACTGAAAAATATATACAACTGGGTCTTACAAAACCTTGTGTGAGCTAATGAAGAGCAACAGGTCAGCACGCAGCAGGATAATTTTATAGTTTACATGATTTGAAGAAAAAGGGTATGTGTTTGTTAACCCATCTAAAAAGCAGTGGTTTGCAGTGATTTAGCTAATTTATATTACCTAGCTTCTTGTTATCGAAATAAGGCAAGAACAGCTTTTGCTATGATGTCATTACAAAAAGACATCTGTCTGCCAACCAGAAATTAACCTTGTCTGACTTCATTGCCACAAAATCTACAGAGCCTGCTCTGTCTGTGCTGTTATGTCACCATGACAGAGCTAATGCAGTCATGCTGCTGATGGAAACCATCAGTTTTTCTCTGTAAACATGGTATCTCGGATGCTCAAATGCTGGGTTCTTTTCCTAGCGCTGCTGTGTGTTTCCTTTGTGACCTTAGGAAATCCAGTCTCTCCCTGTTTCCCTTTTTGAAGCGTGGAAATCCTCTTCAGGCTTTCCCTTGCAATCTGGTCCTGTCTGGAAGAGAAAATAAAGTGTAGGGTTTTTTTTATTATTATCTAAACTGAATTTGGCAATGGACAGATGTTCACTTTGCATACAGCTGTGCTGGCTGAAGATGCATTTTTCTGTTTCTCTGGAGCTGTCGTGAGGCTAAATTAACAGTGATAGAAAATTCTGTGGTCTTCAGATAGAAAACACTTCTGAAATAGGAGTTATTGTGGGTCGGATTTTCAGAACTGCTGTCAGCCATAGCTGAAATCCGTGGAAGCCGTGGGCTGAAAATCTGGAGCCCTCAACTACAATAGTTTACATGGATGTAGAAGTAGTTCATGGCTGGCACAGGAATTCAGATCAATCTACATGAAAAGCTCTCAGATAACTACAAAAGGTAGACAGTGGAATGATCAATCTTTCGTTGCTTGGGCTTGGTGTTGTTTGTTTGTTTTTTCTTTTTGTTTTATTTTGTTTTTTCTCTCTCCAGGTCTGAGGACTTGTGCTCAGAAGGCTACAAGCTTTCACCACAGGCTAGCTATTGTCTTATGATGTAAAATAGGTTTTCAGTTACTATTGTGAAGTCTTATGGAATCTCACAGTGGCAAAATGGGAGCAATTTACCTAATGTTTCTTCTTCTACACCTATGAAATTAATTTAATGTGTATGGAGGGGGGGCATACTGTGGAACTAAACCTAAAAACTAAATAATAAGTGTGAAGCTTTTAAGGGAGAATGTCTTACAATCTGACATAAGTAGTAAGATTGTTGCTGTGCACTATTACTATAATTAAATTACATTACGCTATTGCATTAAACTAATCCGTCAGTAATACTGTAGTTAGCAGTAAGATTTTGTCACATAAACATTATGAGCCTTTAAACTTCTGCATTTTGTCTTGCAAAATGCAGGGGAAATACAGAAATTGGAGCAGCAGAATATAACATGAAAAGCTATAGCAGTGGAAAAAGGCCAGCTGGTTCAACATGCCAGTCCTTTTAAAGCAGGTAAGTTAAGAGTGTTAGAATACATTTACCCAAAGGGTGAAACATGAGATGTATGCGTGAGGTGCCTGCTATTACTTTGAAAATATTAGGTACGGATCTAAAAATTCTTTTTAGTATTTTCCTGAACTTCAGAATATGTAAGGTTAAATTAGAAGCTGCTGAGTGTAAACTGTTAAGAAAAAACATGCAAATAATAACTGAAATGAAGCTGCAATCTTTTCTCTGAACAGAGGCAGAAAAAGAAAGAGGCTACACATCACTTAGACTATGATCAGTGAAACAGAGCAGCTGATCAGAGGAATTCAGCCTTTAGAACAGTGTTAGCTCTAGCAGACACAGGAATCAGAATATTTTTCCAACTGAAGACTTTACTCTCATCTTAACAGGTCGAACCATCGTTCAGACCAGCAGATCCCATCCTCTCTCAGTCTGGTAAGCTATTGTACATTTATTCTGGTGCTGGATGTTTTCCAAATGGGTTACTGGAGCTTTCATCCACATCCTGTTGACAGCTATCCCTTTCTCACCTTTGCAAAACACAGATTATCTTAATTGTTCCTTTTTGTTATCATGCACCAAAAATTACTTGGATTTTAGCAAAAATTATCAATGAAAATAAGCAGATTTCTGTCCTTTGCTTATCTCTTCCATAGAAAGCATACGAACACACACTGCAAAGTTACTGTATTCCACACTGCTATGCGTGGCACTACAGCATTTGCTGTACTTCCAATATTTGCCTCTGCCTGTAAGTGTTCACTGAACCATGTTGGTCTGCAGTCCTTGTGATCTAATTGTGCACGCAAGATGCCAGGATGGCCATGCTATTCTTTAAGGGTTCAGAAGGTACACAGGGGTCCTCTTTGAGCTGGGGGTAAGAATGGGATGAAAACATTATGAGACTTTATTAAGTCTTATAAGACCACCACCCCTTGCCTCTGGCAGCCTCGGGAGTGGGAATTAGCCTTTACGGGGAGGTTATCATCCATAATACGTATTTATGCTTTGTCCATCGTGTCTAAGAATGCTCTCAGTAAAACTTAGGCTAGGCTATAATAACACTTTGCACTTCTTTGTTGCCTTTCATCTGAGGATTTCATTGTGCCTTTAAAAGCTTTCATTAACTAAAATTCACAACCCCGTTGTGCGGTAACTGTGCATTAACACCTCCACCATATGCAAAATACAGTTCAGAGAAGCAAGGACTGGTGTAAGTGGTTTAAAAAGCTGGAAAGAATAGGGGGAAAAAAACCCTGGGATTGATTATTCCCACATCTATGTGCTAGCCTTGTGTTTTCAGTCTAAAATATTAGACTTGCATTGATGCTCTGACTGCTTTCCTGCATTTTGAAATGCTGATGTGTGCCAAATTTAGCATTGTTTCAAAATTCTCAAGACATTCATTTATTATCTGATAGAAATCTACGCTTTGATAACTGGATGCAGATGTAGCAATGAGAGTGATATAATTGCCTCTGGAGTTAGGTATGCATTTTCACTATTGTTAAGCCAGAGAGTCTAGTTTCCCCAGGACATGTATGACTCTAGTGAACACCGGTTATACACATTGCCGAGAAGAGAATATGCCCCTAAAGCTACGATGTCCTTCGTGCATAGCCTCCAATCCTCTACAAAGCTTACATTTCACAGGATTCAACAGTATTGGTTCTTTTGGGATCAATGAGAAACTCACCACCCATCTCCAGTATCTCTGAATTACAGAGCAGAACCAGATCAAACACAGAAGAGTTCCCTCATTTATCCTGCCTCTGTAATACATCAGAGTGTGTGCTGCATTCATTTTGTGTAGGCGGGCTGGTGTCTAATGTACTCTGTGAACATATTTATAAAGGATTAACCTGTGCCTGGTATTCCTAAAAACTGATTTAGTTAAAATACATATTTTATTCTACTTGTCTCAACCATAAAAATCATTCTTGTTTAGCTTTGATATTAGTCATTTTTGCTGGAGTGTAATATACTGCACATTATCCGTAGTCCTGCTATGTATGACAGGCTTTTTCTTCCCCAGCTGATACTTCTCAGCGCATTGTATGATTTGCGCCTGAGAATTTTAACCTGCGGTGGAAATGTTCGCTAGTAGAATGTACTGCTTAGCAAACACGGGAACACTGAGGGTTTGAACAGGGTATTCTTGCTTTAAAAGTGCTCAAAAGCCAGCTGGAAGTAGAAGGTCAGTAAACACAGGCGCTGGGAAGGACCGAGCTGCGGTGCATACCTGGGATGCTGTGTGTGCACACACTCTGACCTGGCACCACACTAGGAAGGATCCAGTCATGTGAAGCTCCCTGACTGCAAACAATTGCAGCCCACCCCTCCCACCAGCGCCAGGTTAAGTACATATGTTTTAAAATATTTGCTTTGACACAGGCAATATTTAAATATTTGTTTTGTGTAGGAGAAGGATTAAAAGGAAATACAAGTGAATAGCTTAGCAATGGGGAATTCTGACCCTCATCTGCAATATGTGAAGAAGGCTCCAAAACATTAATGGCAATTTGACAAGGTGCCGACTAGGAACTTGGGATAAAACTGAAGAAAGGCAGACTCCTGAAGAAGGATTAGGAGTAATTTACTAAAGGTCACAGCTGCAGGGAAAACGACCAAAGCAAACACTGGAAAATGTATTACTTTGGATGCGTGACAGTCAGACTTAGGGTTTCTTCTCACCTTGATCTTCATCCTGGGATTCAGGGCATAGTTTACTTTCGGTTTTGGTGGTTTGTTTTTTCACTTTGTATCAGCCTATACCGTGATAGCAAACGGGTAAAAAAGCTTATAGAGTTTTGTTTTCAACCTCTAACACCTTCTGGTAGAAAGGAATGGTTGTAATTGATTATATTTTTACCACTAATTGCCTTTGAATTCAAGGACTTCAGCACATTTTGAATTCTGTTATCGATACCATGTTTTTTGTATAACTTATGTGCCAGATACTATTTGTTCCACCATCAGTCCATCTTATGTGGGTATAAGAAAACACAAAAATCAGTGTGTGTGTAGGGTGGGAGGAGGATTCTTCTTAGAAACCCATCAAGCAGTTTTTCTAGTTAATTTTCTTCCCCATTGTTCAAATACCATCTCAGAAGCTTGCAAATGTTTCTTTTTCTTGCCAAGACAGTGGTACTTTTGCCCTGGCACACATTAATGTTTTTTTCCGTTGTGTTTTGAGTGCAGCTGAACAATGAATTCCTCTCAGTTTAACAAGCAACTTCCTTGTATTAAGTTTTTTCCATACCAAAGTATCTTTTTTTATTTCGGTACAGCTATGCATTTGTATTTGTTAATTAAGTACTGACAAGCGAATAGCAGCAAGTGCAGCAATATTTTGTGTTGTGGGTTTTCAGAACAGCCTCTCTGGAACCCGATCCTGTCTGTCTCAAGGAGCCACAGCAGCAGCCACGCTTTGAGAGGTAGCCAGTAAGATGGCAATTGGGTTTTCAGGAAATGAGAGTGGCTCCTTCAAAAGAAATCTTACCTCTTTTTGGCTATTCCGTGTGCATTAGACTTAACGGTACTCAGAAATTTTCGTGCAAGTTACACTCATTTCACACTCCTTCCTGAGACCTAGTTAATTTAAAGTTTTAAAGCAACAAAATAATTTGCTGCCTGTTTTCTCACCAATGTAAGAGGCTTTCTTTGAGTAGAAGTTGGCTCATCGGGGGCCATAGGAGGACATGGACAGATGGATAGGTATATGTGTACATGCATCTGGAGTTCTTTTGTTCTCTCCCAGTTAGGTTTGGTCGTGAAAACAACCATTTCAGTGATTTCTTGGCTGGCTTTGCAGGGGAAAAAAATCTTGGTCTTTGCTGCTACTGGAAGAGAGGTTGTCATAGTGTTGATCCCCCACTTGACTGACAGGCACCTTTGCGAACACACAGCATGTTTCATCTCAGAGCACTCAATGAATATCCTTACCCCCCCTTCTGGACCAGCCCACCTCTACTTGCAATGCTCCTTGCTTTTTCTCGCAGGATTGCAATCCCTGCCTTTTGTTCCTCCTTCTCAGGATTTAATACCTCCCCACCTTACAAGTCAGCAGCACATTCTGTCAGTTAAAAACCCCAAATAACAAACCCTCCTACCCTGAAGGCCTTTTCCTTTCAAGCATGTATTTTTCTAGCCTGCAAGGGAGTCAGTGCCATAACCCTGAGCTTTCATGGAATAGTTTCTAAGCCTGTATCTGTGTATTATGAATATCTTCCAAAGGGGGAACGAACATCCCCTCTTCTGGCAGCTCCTACGTTTTGTGACTTCCTGCCCCTCCCCGCTACCCTCCGTTCTTTACAAGCCCCTGCACTTCATCCCCTCTGCATGTAATGTCTCCCTTCAACCCTCCCACACTGCTGCTGTCACCTCAGCCTGCTCCAGCTGTTGCCTGCCAATGCAGCCACAGCCCGGACCCCAAACATATTTGCATCTGTTAAGACATCCCACTGTTAGTCTTTTGCAGATCTCCAGGAAGCTGGATGACCTATGGCACAAGCTTCCAATCTTTCTCTTCCATCCACACTATTTTTCCCTACCTGTTGGATTTTTCTCTGAATTTCTGTGGTCTGAAAAAGAAAGCATCAGCTTGTTTTCTTTTTTTTTTTCCTTTTACCCCATTTAACATCACTGGCATCACATCCCCACCTTTCTAGCTGAAGTCGTCTTTTTTTACAGTGCTATTCAGTGTTGCTTCTTGCTTCCTAACAAGCTGCTATTAAGAAATGCCAGACACATCTTCTGCCCTGGGGATAGTTGACTGTCTCTAACCCAGAGGGGCAAGAGGCAACTCCTACACAGAAATGTGAAACACTAGGTGACATATAAGGCCAGCGTATAAAGGGACGCATTAACGGAATTCATGTTCTTTTCAGAGACTTAAAAAAAGATCCTGAAGACAAACTGAAGGTTCAAGATTATTAGGTGACCTGACATCATCTCTTTCGTTTAATCACTCACCTTTGCTATTTCTGACACATTTGCTGAGCCCATGATGCATGTATTCATGGGCTGTGCATGTATTCAGATTTTTTTCCCTTCACCTCCTCACCCCATCTTGCCTTACATGGAAATGGCATCTGCTTAGAAATCAAAGGTTTTTATCTGATGTCTTAGACAGTGGCATGTCAGGTAGGGATATAAGAGAGAGATAGTTTTATCCTCCCTGTTTTTTAAATCCATCGGGATGACTGAGGCCTTCTTGTGCTTTGCAGGGTGCATAACAGGGTGCTATAGAGAGGATGTCCTTCCCTGCAGGAAGCTCACGCTACTGACAACAATTACTACGGGCTTTTTAGATGTGATGGTGATTCAAGTTCTGTTTTCAGTCTCTGTTGGTTGTTTTTCATTTCCACAGACCCGAGGGACTGTTGGCCAAGCAGAACTGGCCAGTCCACTAGTCACATCCATGTGTCACCTCTCTGGTGCTCATGACAGACCCCCTTCCACCTGCTCCCCGTCTCTCCCCACACAGGCTCTGTTCCAGCAGGGAGCCTGTCTTGGAGCCCAGCTGCATAGCACAGCATCTCCTGGCAATGTTTTTTGTTCCCTAGCGACTCACTGCATTTTGCACCTGATGGCAAAAGATAATCTGTCACCTCAAATCATACTAGTTCTGCAAGACAGCTTTTATATAATCAGTGAGTACTTTTACCCTCTTTTCTCCAAACATGAATATAAGGTCCAGCTTGACTCCCCCATATGTTTTTTTAAAGAAAGCAGCTGTGTTGTCCTTCAGGAAAACAGCTTGTAATTTAGCATTACTGCAGTATATCCCCTAGGCAACGCTTTCTGCCTTCAGGACGTATATTTATCACACACATCACAGTATCTTTATGTTGCTTTAGTTTTCCACCAAGGGAAGCTAAAAGAGCATTTCATTCCATAAAGCTCTGATCTTCACCACAATGTACCTCTGGTGCTTCTCTCAATGTCTCCTCTGCTGAACAAAATTTCTTCTTCCTCGCTTGATCTCTCAGAAGTCCGAACTGGTCTCAGAAGTGTGTGCTTGCTTTGCTTGCCAGCACTACCTGTCCTTGTGCTAGGCAGAGCTTTCCTGTCCTCTGGTCAGCTCTGCAGTCCTGGTTAGCTCCATCAGCTGGTGGCTCTTTGCCTTGCTCAGGGGTTCCCAAGGAGAATTGAATGTGTGTCAGCAAATAAATAATTTGCCAGCATTGGATGGCTTTTCACTTTCTGTTCTCAGTTTCACTCTTTGTATTCCAAGACAGCCATGGAGAGTAGGTAGATGGGTGCATCTTAAAATGAGTTCAATTAAAATGAATAGAAACACGATAGCCCCACTGCTTGCTGTGAAACTTTTCTCTAAGTTCTTAATGCAAGCTGTTTTGTTAATTGCTGCTCCTCCTGGTGATCATTTCACCTTTGAGCTCAGAGCAGTACCCTTCTATTGTTACAAATTTTGATCCCAAAAGACATGAGAAACCAAGCTTAGTCTTCTGAGTAGGAGATACTATGCTACAGCACTTGCCAAACCTATTTGATCAGCACACACAGCTGGAGAAAAAAGCAAGCAAGCAAGGAAGAAGTGGGAATGCAAATTTTAAAGAAACCTTTCAAAGTCTGCAGTAATTGGCAAGGTAAATGCAAGGCTCTTTCTGCTTTTCATAGCACTGGTAATATCAGTTTATGATAAAAAGCTATTCTGAGTCACATGAGAAGGTAAGATATTTGCCAAAAAATTTCTTTAGTTTCTATTCTATTTTTTATGATGGACAAGAAGCGCCACCCGTACTGATTGACTGTTGGCATGAGACTTACCACTGAGCAACTCTATGTTGATGGATAAGCTGGTCTCATCCAAGTGTCAGGAAGATTATCAAAAAAAAGGGCTGTCTGTAGTTGCTCCATCTCTGAGGAGATTGCCAACTCACCCTAACAAAAGAAAACATTAGTGTGCTATTCGCGTCTCACAAAGAGACTGTGATAAGATGACATGATAAATGATAGAGGGCTTTTTTTTCCCCAGTAAAAACACATAAGGTAGCTAAATCGTCAAGTGTAAAGAATATCTTGGCTCTTGCAACTGGGGTGAGTCATTTATTTTTTTAAAAGGGGAAATGGTCAGAAAAACAAGAGTGTAGGTTCTGCGTTTTCTGTATTTCTTAAATTCACTCTAATTGCATTAAGTAATTATATGATAGAGTAATTCGTATACATATGCATAGAAGTACCCACCTACGTGTATGTATGGGGAGAAAATGATAAAGGGCCAAATTACTAACTTGCTTTCAAATATCCCACAGAAAATTGTACATGCAATCAAGCTACCATTCTGCTGGCTTGCTTGCACTAATGGCTATTTGAGTGCCCATGTTTTGTTACTCTGAATTAAAGATCGAAAAGAAGGTAATTCTAGGTGGTGAAAAAGGAGGTCCCTTTAAAAAACTAGCCCTATGAATTAGGTTTTCAGTGCCTAGTTTTGGAGTGGTATGCATTAACTACAGCTGTGCATGCATGTACCATGATTGTCTGTGGAAATTGCTAGTGATGCCTAAGAAGATACTTGGTTGCCCAGTTCCGTGATTTGAACATACATTACATTTTAGTGCAGCAGGTCCATCGCTGTTTGAGATTGCTAGATGTTAAGAAAATTTGGCCCTGCATGGTGAAGAACATTACATGTTGCTATTCAGCACTTTGTTGGCATTGAGAGATGTGTTATTACAAAAGAATGCCGAAGATGTGTGATGAGTTACTTATATCCTTTTTACCTTGCTTCACTGCCCTTACTAGATGCACATGGAGATCAGGACTTGGGTGTTGCTGTTACCACAACTTTACTTGCAGTTAGTGGCCATCTCCTATTGATGGTCAAATGCCACATAGTAATGTCTTTTAACATGTTGATCATTTAAACAGGATCTCAACCATGTGCCTCATCCAGTGGGGATCTATACGAAGTAGAGTTTGTTTTCAGCATCAGAAAGTTTCTGAGGTATCAAACAGCTGCCTCCCTTCTCTCCTGTGGACTGCCTAAAACACAGGTGAACACGACATAATTAGCAACCACATCTGTTGGCAGTTATAACAGAAGAGCCAAATTTCTGCAATGGCAGAAGAGAAGAATGTCCCTATCTTACCTCTGGGTCTGCACTGAAATGGGAGTCAGACCGTAATCCGAGGACTTGCATTTTACTTCCTAGTATCTGGAGAGAGAGAGAGGATTTCAATCTCCTGAGCAGTTCCATGATTTTTTTTTCACACCAATTAAAACAAATAATTTGATATACAGAGTTGAGCTACATGTTTGGAGTAAGCGGTTCATGAAAGCACAATTCTTCAATCAATTAAATCAGAAAAAACTCTGCAAGTATCACTCACGACTGCCTGTTACAGGCATCTACACTGACGCTGTGTTTAAACCCATGCGTCCCTTGAGATTAGTAAAGCAAAGCACACATCTTCAGACCTAGATAAAGTTCTTGAAGAGAATGCCTTACCTTGTATATCAGCAGATCCAGTTTTTCATATTCTGGAAAATAAATGAGTTTATGTGAGGAGCATTCTGCTGGTATTTGGGTACGATATTTGATCTTACTTCTGAAAGTTCTTTTTCCTGTATGTCATCTAGCTCTGCTTTCACATTCAAAAGATACCATGTTGTCATGAGGCAAGTGTCTCGTGCACCCACTTCTGTGATAACATAAAGGAAATGATAAACTTCGTGTATCCTAACTTTATACAATTAAAGCAGTTCTACTACCTTCATGTCAAGGATATAGAGGAGGATTTATCCTGTGAAATGAAGGAGTGGAAGACCTCTGCAGCAACATTTTGTGCTGTTAGGTAGAAAAGCAAATTCTGCCTAGTACTTTACAAATAAAGGCATTTTGCAACCTGACAAAGGATCCTAAATGATCCAATGCTATTAATATATCGTAACACTCCAGCAAGATCTTTTTTCTGTGTGGTGCAAATAATGCGTGTATTTATGTCTGATGTAGGCTAGAGATCATCCCTCATTACAAATTTCAGATTGAATCCCTGTAAAAAACAGATATGAAAATATTTAATTCTATTGAAATTTGTGGCCGCAGGAAAACCAAAAACATAAAATCAGAGACATCACACCATCTTGTGACAAATTTGCAGTCTGCTCCATGTTTTGACTGACCTTGTCTTCCACAGCTTGGGAGGTTCCTTCCCCAGTGCGTGAGTATTTGAATTGCAGCTCTAATAGCATATGAAGCACGTTGTCTGCAGTTATTATTACAAAAGCAATCTCCACATTGGGGTGTGGGCCATAACAGACGGAGCTTTGGGGAGGTAGCATTTCATCCATGTTTTTACGGTAACCTTCATAATCCAGGTTTGCAGAGGCTGCAAACCCAGAAGCAAGCGCTGACTTCCTATCAAACTGTCAAAGAAATAATAAAAACCCTGTCACCAAGACACTGGTGGCAATCCTCGCTAGACAGAACCTGCTTAGGCATAAATGAAATTGTTCTGTTATGGAGTCGTTGTTGAGAACAAGACTTTTATAATGCTTTTATATCTGTGGAAATTAATCTAATTTGTTCCCCATTTTAATTAGCCTCTTTATGTCACACTCAAGTTCCGATGCTTGCAAGGAAAAAAAAAAAGAGTTTTCTAATAATCAGATTATACTTCAGTTAGAAAACAGCAGAGAGATGATTTTAATTTAAAAATAAAGAGACAGAAATATTTTAAAAGAAAAATGTTATTTCTTCCAAATTACAAAGTGCTGCTCTCTGGTGTAACATTATTATTCTATGTAGCAATTTATTAAATGAAGCAATTTATGGTAGCATCTCTGAAAAATGCCATCCTTCATAGAAATGAAAGCGAGTAATAGCATGAGGACTGTAAAATAAAAAGGCAGAATATCTTCTTTTAGACCATTACAAAAATACATGTATTGTCTATTTGACAATCAATACACTACCATAAAATAAAATGGAGCTGTGGTACCATCATCATAATTTCTATTTCAAATGGTTTGCTGAGAACCAAATTGAATCTTTTATGGAAAAGAATGACAAATGGTTTAATTCAATATCACACGCATGTTTAGATATGAGCCGAAATTCTGTTGCAACTCAAAGCTGTTAGACAAATATTTTAGGATCATCACAAGTTTAAAAACAACAGACATGTGGGAGTATATCCATTTATTTACACTTGTACTGACTTAAAATTCAAAATGTTTTTTGATGCTTTTAAAGTGGGATGTTAAATTACTGCTGAATTCTTACTGTTCTGAGATACCTTTCAACCTGCCAAGATGCATGATGATGATGATGATGATAATAATAATAACAACAGCGGTAGTGCAGGGATCTTTAAAATAATGCAGGGCTCATTCCTGTAAGATAAATACCATTTTCACTAACCCGAGTTTTATGATTCAGCATTTCTGATGCAACAAAGTGAAATAATGAAAGTAAAATAACAACAGGTTTGTGTGGGATGGGAAAGGGAAAATGAGCACGTGCATTGTCAGAATTTCTGCAGAAATTGTAGGGAAAAAAGCTCTCATAAATGGCACTTCCCTCCCCCCCCCACCCCGGGGAAAATTCCTCCTCTTGTTTTTACTATTCACTACATTTCCTTCTTTTATTCCTTTTTCTGATCTCGTCCTTTTGTTCCCCTTCCCTCCTCAGATGCTGCTTCTTCCTCCCCGCAGCGGGGGGCTCCTGGCAGCTGGGGCCGGCCAGCCGCGGCGGACGGCGGGGGCTCGCTGAAAAGTGGGCTGCTGCTGGCGGGGGCGCCGGCGCCCGAGGAGGAGGATGGGACCCACAGTTTGTTGTCGTGTAAGTACAGGGCCTGTTTCACTCCTGCCTTCCTCTTCGACGTGCCTCTTTCCCAGGGACAAGGGTGGGTATGAAGCCCTCACATGCGGCACTGGGAGCTTCCTACCCCTGCCCTGCGCAGGGCTGGGGGCAAGCAGGCGGAGGTGAGATGGTAAATGTGTTCTCAGGTGAGGATGGGGGCTGTGAGCCACTCCTTGGCCATGCTCGGTGTGGGCTGGGAAGCATAGGTGCTGCCTGCTACCTGCCTCCCGTCTCCATCCCACAAAAGGCTGCGTTCAGGAAGGGTCCCTCCGCTGCAGCCGCTGCTGCAGGCAGCGATAATCACAAACTGCCCCACCGAGATGGAAGGGAGAGGGCTTCTTTGCTTCCCTCTTACCAAAATAGTTTTGTCGCCCACAGACACTTTGTCAGTATCTCTGCTTGGCCGCAGCCTTGCTGGCACAGGATTACGAGAAATCTTCACTTTGATAAGGGATCAGAGGTCACTGCTGCAGGGGATCAGGGGCTGATTTATTAAACGGTTAAATCTCTTTAAGGTACAATTCCTCAAAGAGAGCAGTGTACTCGCGGCCACTTAAATGAGGGAGACAGTGTGCCAGTTAACGCCCGTGTTTACTTTCCACAGGCGCAAGACCCGACTCAGCAGGCGGACGCAGGGGGTCACAGACGGCCAAGTCGCCCCCAGCCCGGCAGCTCTGCCGCTTCTCCGGGACTGGTTTCTGCTCGTGTCACCCCCTGTCCTCCGAACGGACGCCACGGAACGAAGTGCAGTAGGTGCCTTGGTTTTGCTGACGTGGCTCCAACAGCGCTTCATGTGCACGGGTGACAGCCGGGGCTCACACCCAGCTCCGTGTGCACGGGTGACAGCCGGGGCTCACACCCCAGCTCCGTGTGCACGGGTGACAGCCGGGGCTCAGACCCCAGCTCCGTGTGCACGGGTGGCAGCCGGGGCTCACACCCCAGCTCCGTGTGCACGGGTGACAGCCGGGGCTCACACCCCAGCTCCGTGTGCGCGGGTGACAGCCGGGGCTCACACCCCAGCTCTGTGTGCACGGGTGACAGCCGGGGCTCACACCCCAGCTCCGTGTGCACGGGTGACAGCCGGGGCTCACACCCCAGCTCCGTGTGCACGGGTGACAGCCGGGGCTCACACCCCAGCTCCGTGTGCGCGGGTGACAGCCGGGGCTCAGGCTGCATCCTCGGCCGGAGGCTCTGGGGTGGGGGCGGGTTATGTCCCCCCACAAAGTTCCCCGCAGACACCCAGGTGTTCGGCAGCGCTGGTGCTGCGGGCGCGACCCAGCGTGCGCCCGATCTGTGGCCTTAACACCGGGGCATGGGGGGAAAACCTCCCTGAGGGCTCGGCCGGCACCCCCGCCCCGCAGCCCTGGCCACGGTCAAAACCGGCGGGCACACGCGTCCCTCTCCCCGGGGGCAGCCCCGCGGCTCCGGGCACTCCGCCGGCAGCGGCGGCGGAGTCGCCTCCAGCCGTGCGGCCGCAGGCCGGGCTGCCGGGCCGGCCCGACCCCCGCTCCTCGTTGCCCGCCCTCCCGCCCCTCCGCCGCGGCGGGGGCAGCTGCCGGCAGGGGGCGCTCTGGCTCCGGGAACGCGCCGCCGCCGCTCCGGCCGCGTCCCGCTCCCCGGCCCCCCCGCCGCGCGGCCCGGCCCGGCGGGGACAGGGACCGGGACAGGGACGGGCCGCTGCTCCGGGAGCCCGGCGGGGCCGCTCCGCAGGCGCGCTGCCGCGGGGCAGCCAAGAGGTTCCGACCTCCAGGGCAGAGCCCGGCCGCCGGCCTGGGGGGCCTGGCCCGTGGCGGCGCCCGCGGCCCCCGGCAGGTGCGGCCCGGCCGCGACGCCCCGAGCGCAGCCGCCAGCGGTGTCCCCGGGCGGCCCGGCCCGCGGGGCCGGCGCGGGAGCGGGAGCGGGAGCGGGAGCAGGCCCGCCGCGGCCCGGGGCGGCACAAGTTGGTGACAACCGTGCTTCGGCCGCGCCCGCAGCCGCGGTTTCGTCGTGCGCCTGTCAGCGCTTGGGGCGATGCTCAGCGGCGGGCGATTCCCCTCTTCTGTTGAAGGAAGAGATTATTCTAAACAAGAGGAAGCGAAGAAAAGGCTCTGTAATGTTTAGAAAGGTTTTTTAGAACATACTGTTTAAACGACAGTTGAAAACCAATACATTTTCATTTTTTGTTTTTAGTTGGTGAGTTTCTTAGCATTCAGGTTGATGTTCTTTCTTTAGTACAGATATGTGTTCCAAAGAGAGACCTGATTTCTTTGACCGTATCTTTAATCATAGCTTATAATTACTACCTGTATACAGCTATGTTTGTATGTATCTTTTGAGAGTTAGTAACAATTTTTAAAAAATTATTAAAAACCTTCTAAAACAAATATTAAAAAGGACAGAGGAAAATATGATAACCTAGCAGCCAAAGCACTCTTTCCTCTTACATACAATCCAAGTATTTTGGACCAAATCCTTAGTAATATAAATTGGCATAGTGAACCTCAGCTGAAGACCTAATTCCAGTGCACGACATACTCAGAATATGTAAAAGATGTTCTAGAGACATGAAAAAGCATGGTCTTGCATTTCAGGAAAAATCAAACTAAGCTAGACTAAACCAAAATAAATTCTTATTCTGTACTACAGTAATTATTTACGGTGACTGCACATTCTTTGGTTCCCATGCACACAGGGATGTTTTTAAACAGAAGCTCTACGTGATGCTTTAATACAAAAATAAGTGATTTATTGTTTGATTTTTTTTTTTTTTTTTTTTTTTGGGTGCTAGGTGTGTGGTTATTTCACTCTGTGATACATGAACAGTTCTTTAAGAAATGAAATGCGTTCTACTTTATTATTGCATATCCTGTAAAGGCTTTTAGTGGCTTCTCTGTTTCAAGTGGCTTTAAAATGAGAAGTTTAATAGTGGCATTTTTAAAGTTTTATTTCTTTGGTGTTTTACTTGCCTGGTCAAATTTCTCCAGTGCAGCATGGTGATCAGGCAGCATTTCAGGTAGGGGCTTATCAGTTATTTTAATAGGTGGTTTCCCAAATTTCCCCTCGAATTACATGTTCTTTAGGAGAAGAGACAAGTTCCCCATACTCAAAACCGATCGCTCTGCTGACTTTCCTCCCTTGGTTTCTTCCGTGATTTCTCTTATGTGTCAAGCCACTTTGCTACAAAATAAATATGCAGAGGTGGGGAGGAGGGGGGAGGGAGAAGGGCGGAAAAAATAGGCCTCCCAGTGAGCTATTGATTTGAAATATGAAACATTTTATTGATACAAGAAAAACCCAAACATAAGGAAGCAGTTTGGTATTGCATAATATTTGAAAAAAATCGTATGCATCTGCTTAGCACAATATACTGCATAATGACAGCAATCTTCCCTGTTTGTATCTATTCATCTGATTATACAGCGTAACAATTCTTTTTGCTTCACATTTATTTACTAAAGGATATTTTTAATGGATAATAAATTAGTAAATCAGATATGATGTGCTTGGGAAAATATGCTAGTTGACTCCCTACACATAAGATAGTTGCAATTCATATTTTATGTGATATGCAGTGATACTTGCATACGCAGATGAAGTTACATGCTTCCCTTACAGTGAAGACAAAGGAAGTTTTAAATCACTATTTAGCACTCTTTCATCTAGGCACATGTTATTTTTAAAAGCTTCAGTTTCTAACACTGCAATGCAGCACTGGTGTAATGAAGAGCTTTGACTTACTTGAAGTATAACCCAGTGGCCTTCTTTTGATGCTTTTTCCATAGCTATTTCTGCTACAGCTTCCTGTCCTTGACCCAACGATACATTGTGAAGTTCTCCTGAGTCAATGGTAAATTCAAACTTGTTCCCTAAACAGAACAATATACTGAACTACTTGGAGCCAAATAATGAAGTGTTCAAACAAGCATATGTCCTACACACAGTGTTTAAATGGCACCACATCGCATGAGTCACTGAAGTAAAAAAACAGCCCTCAAAAATACAGTTTCAATAAATCAGCTGAGGTAGGACATCATATTGCTTTCTGGCTAGGTGTTCTGTATTAGCAAAATACTGCTGGGTCTAAAAAACAACGCACAAGTGGAAACATTGATTCCTGCTAATGGATTCCCTACCTATTGCCTACATAAATATTTCAATGCACACAGAAGTGGGTGTGTTACAAATCTATCTAAAGAAAAAAATAAGAAATTAATGTCTGACTGAAGGTAATGTTACACAGAGCAATGCAAGGGGCTGAACAGAAGTCCTTGCGCTGGCCCTAGGAGGTCATTTAGCCAGAGGAGGGTCAGCAAGTTTTCAGCACGTGTAGGCAGTGGGGTCAGAGCTGCTGCTCCAGTGGAGCTCTGCAGAGCTGGTGATTTGCGCCAGCAACACGCAGAAGGACAGAGGGCTACTGGTTATTTCAGAAAGCTGCCGGCATTCACCCAGGCAGCTGGCTGAGTCAAGCACCGTAACTTCCATCAGACAGTGTGTGTTCCAGATGTAATGCCGCCTGTGCGTTAACGTGTGACAGCCTCAGCGGTCATGGAGGGGCCTCATTTATTCCTCTGGTTGTGGCAGGTAGAATAGCTAAGACCAGTGGTACTGCTAACTAATTTGGTAGAAATTTCTTTTATGTAATGCTTAAGTGCTATATTTTGTTACGATTGTTAATAAAAGGGTCTAGTTCCAGACTAATCTAATGGTTCAGAATTGATCAGGGAACCAGTCTGGGAGATGAACGCTACTGGGGAACAGCACTACCTTCTTTGAAAGTTTTTGTGAACACTGGGCACATTTTGTTCCAAGTTACATTCGGGCAAAGTTCCCATAAATTAAGAATTACAGTTGACAGAGCCTCGGGGAAAACAACAGTTAAGGTGTAAGACCCATCTATGGGGCATAATATTTTATCATTACTTCTATTTGGTAGAGATCCAAGTACAACACACATTAGGGTCACTCACAGTGCAAAATCTGTCCTTCAAAGGGCTGAGGCTACTAATGCAAACTGACAGCACAAGTTGTCTTGGCTGGTCTGCTGTCGCACATCATTATCAGCTTCAGGAGATAACTTTTTGCTTTCCATTCCTTCAGAAATATCTCTCTTTTGGACATTCCAACTCCATTGCTTCTGCTTGTCCTTTCCAGCAGCCTTCAGTATCTCTGTTCAGGTAACAAAATTTATTAAGTGTTATTCACACTTAAAAAATACTACGTAGACCTGGTACATTTGAGCACAAGCATATGCATTTTGAAAATCAATGCAACTGAAGTTTTTGACTTAAAAAACCCCAGTTTGTAGGATCATTATTATAGACACACTGTACCCTGATTTCTCTCCATGCAGAGTTAGAGAGAAAATCAAGTAACTGTTGAAACAGTGGTCAATGTAAATTCAGAGAATTCACAAAGCAACAATTTCTTTTTTTTTTTTTTTTTGATACTAAAAGATTTGTAATACTTATCAGTGTTTATTTTCACAAAATCTTTGGATTTCATTTGTGTCCAAATTCCCCATTTAAAACATTTTTAAAACTTCTAAAACCATGTAATACAGACTGTGGGTATCATAAGCTTATAAATCATGCACATATAGAAACACTTATCATAGTATGTGAATCAGTTCACAGAGGATGATTGTGTCATCTTGCAACACCAGCTAAACCTTCACAAAAAAAAAGGGACAAAATTCTCAATGTAAGGCTTTTCTGAAATGCCTGTCTTCACAAATTAAATGTGGACTTTTGTGTGTAAGCCTTTTAGTATGTCAACAAGGCTGGAAACACTGAATTGTGCTCAGAAAGTGTAATAATACAATATTCCAAGGTCAGTTGAACTCACATTTCTCTAGAAGAGGAACCGTTTCTATTAAGAAATTGCCAGATCAAAGACATACGGTGAAATGCTTAAAATTTTAGAAGTCTGTGAGAACCAGATTTAAATTTTCCACTGCTGTATAAAGAACAAAAAGGGAACTCCGTTATTTATCGCATTGTACAGGAATGTGCTGTGTTTTGTTACTAGGTATTTAATCCAGAAGTGCATTCAGCTATGTTTTAGTAGCGAGCACTGAGTTATAAGCCATCAGAGCAGCAAAAGACAGGACAGAAATAAACTGTTGGCTGCAGCTTCCACTTTGAAAAAGAACAGGAATTTTGAGAGGGCAGGGAAGGAGTATCCTTGTCCCCAGTGGAGTTTATTATTCTCTGGAAGCAGGTAAAGCAACCCTGGCTCATGAAGATACTTTAGAATAGGAAATGTTTTGCCTTTGAAATGTACCAGATTACATGTCATTTCAAATAGTGTTCATGGCAAAGGTACCCCTGGGACCACCTTACAAGAGCTTTATTTCTTGCTTGCAAATTAGTCAGTTCAAAACATTTCTCCTCTCATCTCTGCCTTCAGCTCTTAATACCACACACGCCATTCGTAAAATAGGGGATAAGAATGAAAAGATGCTGAATACAAAAGTACAATTTAAAAAAATAAAATGAAAGACTGTAAAGGCAAGAACAAGACAGGTTTCAGATGACAAGGAAAAGAATGAAATTTTGGTGCATTTTTGGAGGCATCTCAAGAAACCCTTTTTCTTTTTTTTTTTTCTGTTTCAGCAGGGGTTCATTGAGGCAGCTATGTTTTTCAAGAGACAGACAATAGCATCTAAATTATTTTTAAGAAAGCACTCATAGCACTAAGCACCCACTACTACTAAATCCGTCTTAGAGGAGAAGGGTGGAGGAAGAAGAAAGGTCAACAAATATATCAAGTTCTTTGTGTAATGCCTCACTGACATTTTCCAGCTCCCTCAGCTGGCTTTTATTTTTTAATTTTTTTTTTTTTTAGAATCCTGGTAAAATGCAGTAAAGGATTTAAGGTTATCATCTGTCTCTCTCTAACTTCTGACATCTCTTTATAACAAGAAAGAGTCACAGCCAACGGTAACAGGAGGGCAACACAATGAATCCTGGTAAGACAGGGAAGGGGGGAGGTTCGACTTCGCTGCCCCTTTGCCCCTATTTCTTCCTCACAGAACAGAAGTGCCATCTGTTCCCGGCCCTAAGATGCGTGTGTTTGATTTCCATTCAGTAATAACTAACGCAGGAAAAAGATTATGAAGTGATGTAAAGCACTGTCAGCATTAGCAAGTCTTCCCCATCCAGTGTTTTGTTTGCACCTCTGAAGATCTGTGGATGAAATGGATATGGGCAAGTGCTTTAATTGCCTGGAATTATTCTGTTCTCTGGTATAGGACCATGTGGTCAAGGTGTGGAACATGACCAGACTAAGGATATTTAGGTCAGAAAAAGATTTAGGAAAATCAGACGAGAGGACAGATGTTCAGATTCTCCAACTCGAATTCAGTACACTAACCTCTATTACTTGGTGCTGTAATACATCATCATCATAATGCAAAAACAAGTCACAGTGTGTTGTGTGAGGCTAAACAGTCAGTATTAAAGTATGAGCCTGCTTCAAAACAATCTGTAAGATGCTTTTTAGACTTTACAGTCAAATTTGTCGCATTCATAAGCAAAAAGCCCGGCAACACCAAAACCATCAAATACTTTCCAGTCCAGCAAACCCAGTTTAAGATAACAAAAAAAAAGTGAACATCTTTTCTTCGTAACTGGCTGCAACTGTTGAAGGCTATGAGGATGCCTCCGTTGTGCCCAGTTATGCGTGATGTATTATTGTTGCAAGCGGTGGGTGCAGCAGCAGATGCCAGTGAAGGAAAGGGACCTACAACGTGCTGTTTGCAAAGCAAGGTAACGACTAAACAGTAGGTGCAGTGGGATTTCTCTGTTCCAGCCTTTCAGGCATTTCAATGCTCTTTCTTCTTGTTGTCTATGCCTGATTATTTGAGCAGTCTCTCATTTCTTTATCTTCTCATCTTTTCCCGTTTGCTGCTGTTGCCTGCCTACCTTGTTACTGAAAGCACTTCTATGGCCAGGAATTGGCCATGGTGTCAGATGCCAGCTCTCTTCCCGAGGGCTAGGGAAAGACCTCAGGCCTGGGAGAAGCATGGCCAGAGCTATTATAATGTAAATAAATTTGTAAAATGGTTCAAGAGGGCAAAGCCAAGAAGATGGCTAGCAAGTGCTAAAGCTTGTGCTTTAGACTAGCTTATTTTGCACAAGTCAAATATTGCTTAAGCTGTATCTGAAATCTGAAGCTGATCTGTCTGGCAAACCTACTGATGTCTACATTGTCAAAATACGCGAGACAACATTTCATTTCTCCAAATTTCCATTAATTTCATTGCCTTATTTTCTTTCTTTTCCTCCTACACGAGGATGACATTTTTGAAGCGTACATCTAAGAGCATAATTTGATCAAATGATCCAAGGGAACTCCCTATAGACATCCATGATTATCTGTTCTAAAAGTTGGCATGCCTGACAAGGGCAATTGGTTTAACCCCAGTTAGTTTTTAGATAATAAATATAGTGTGTTTTTTCCAAGTCAGGACTGTATTTTGTTTACACAGCTCAATCGAAGCTGTATCAAAAAAAAGGCAGGGTCCAGCCGCATGTGGTGGCAAGTGTTCTGTGCATCCCAAGCTCGGCCAGAGCAGAAGGTGCTTGGCATCTTGCTGGAGTCAGCCCGTTGTGCACGTCCTCGTGCGAGATGCTTGTAGGTGACTTCCAGCTGACCTCAAGGAGACTGGGCAGGAGTTCACTGGTTGGCTGATTTATGGTTCCGTACAGTAGATACTCTCTGCTCTGAAAACAGCTGAATCTGAATTACTTTGTCCTCGCTTTCCCATCTCCATTTGGGATTTCACTTTCTGGCTCACAGCACATGCACTGGAAGGCAAAGAAGCCTCTTTTATTAGGTTAGTATTTTCATCCTAGTCCTGACTCATGTCTTTGCAGGCTTTGGGCTCCTCTGCTCTGTACCCATTTATCACTCTTTTCAAAGGGAGGAAGGAAACTCTTGGTATGGGTGCAAAACTTAGAAGTGATCTGTGCCGAATAAGAGCAAGAGCACAGCTGCACAAGACTCAGCATACTTCTCACAGACAAAATGCAGTGAAGGAAAAGATGGCACTTTAAGCTAAATCAGAGATCATTATACAATGCTCTTTCCATTCAGCTCGTTCTAGGAGGAATATGTACATGTGGCAGCAGCACTTGGGACATGAAGAGCTACTTTGAAAGTAGATGCGGTTCCCAGTGTTTGAGATGAGGATGGATAGTGGAGAGTGAGAAAATGGGCTGTCCCTGCAGAGGTGCCCCCAGCCACAGCAACAGCGGTAAAATCACGCTGCTGTCCTTAACAAGAAATCAGCCTGGACTGGCTGAGAGTGAGCTCAGTTTGTAGGAAGCATTTCAGACTGACGTGTTGCCCAAGGAGGAGGTTTCCAGGGGCCCAGCAGAGCTGGTTTGCAGCACCGACAGCTCGAGCTACAGCAAGGAGACTCAGGCAGAAGCACGTGCGCCTGCCCACGTTCCCTCCTACTGCGGTGAAGCAGGAGAGCACGCCGGCGAGGCCTGAAATTCCTGAGGCAAAGGACTTCTGTGAGCTGCGTGGCCACACGCACAGGTGTGCCGGCTGCTCGTGCTGGGTTCGTGCTGTATTGGGGGAGCTCGCTGGGCTGTGAAAGCTTTTTTCTTTTCAAACAGACCAATATGAATGGTCGTTGAGGGTGCAGCGCAGGCAGTCGGGCTCTTTACACTCAGCCTCACGTTGTCAGAGGGTTTTGCTTGCTGCCCTGCACTGTGAAGTGCAACAGTAAAAGCCTGTGGCAGGAGGGAAAGAGAGGTGTAAGCCAGTGGTAGACTAGATTAAAACAGCAGCACGCAAACACGCTGACCTCTTCCGAAGTGGTAACCTTGAGTGAGAGCTAATTCACTGGATTGATTTTATTCAGCTTGTCCCTGAGAAAACAGAGCACGGCAGCACTGACTGCAACTGGCCAGAAGTGCTTGCGAGCTTCAGTGATCTTCATGGTGTTTATTTTAGCTTCCAGGGCCTTAAAGATATTGGCGATGTTAAGATGTAGTATTATACTCAAAGTCATCTTATTGGCAAATAGCACAATATTTATGGATCTGAGAGATTACTGTTAGTCCAATTAATGTTTTAAACAGTCCAATGGTCAAAATTACTTCATGAATACAGGAAGGCCTCACTAACAATAGAATTAAAGTTATTACATGAAAATTTCCCTATTTTCTAGTGTTGTGCTTATTCCTCCAGTGCTCCTTTGGATCTTAAGATTGACACTTCAGTATTTCTCAAAAGGTACGGGGGAGTATTACAGTGAGTCATCACCAGGAGGAGTTGGGTATTCATGGGTGGGAGATGTCATTCTCCTCAGTCTGGTGTCTGCTTGGATTTAGTTTTATATGTTTTCTTAACACTACCAGCTTACTGTGATTCAATGATTAATTTGTGTCATATTTGTCTGCACTCTTCCCCATGACTTATTCTAGAGCTATAGGCAGTTCAGTCCACAATGCATAGCCGTTTATGATTACTATAAAATAAACTAAAACAAATCTAGGCAAGAGTACCTCACAGCTGGACAATTGCTGTCACAGCTCAGACAAGTTAAAATCTACTTAGGCCCAGACAAACCCAGGGAATTGCTGAGACCCTACACTGTCATGTCAATACAAACCTTGTTGCTTTTCACTAATGGAAAAATCACATTTACTGGGCTACGAAGTCCCTTTGGATAGTCTGTGAATTGCAGAGTTCAGCAAGAATTTGCAAATGCTCCTCTGACTGCAGAATCACGACTGAGCAGCATATCTTGGAAGCGTTCACACTTTCCTTTCTTCTCTTGAATCAAGATAACATATATAGGTCTGATTGACTGGTATTTCTTCATTGCCATCAGGAGACCAGCTAACAAAAAGTATTTGATTTTTCATTGCTGATATAATTTGCACAATCAGCAGAAATACTGTTATTATTAAAATTAGAACGATAGGTTGTAGAGCTAAGTTAAAAATTCCTGTAGCTGTAGGAGACCGTAGTGTAACCTATAAGGGTATACGATAATTAAGATTACATGCTTGAATCCAAGTTACATCCTCCCCAACCCGCCACACATGGGCACATACACCCCCCCGCAAGCAGATTTTACATGACGTAATTCACAGCAATTTCTGGAGTTGGGTCTGTACACAAACACAACCAGATCCCAGATATGTGCTCAGAGATTGATTAGAAACAGAAGGAGAAACGTCATAGTCACATCTGGTTAACTGTTGAGCTACGCAATCATCTGAAGACTGGAAACTAATATCTTCACACAGCTACAGCATATTTCAGCCCTATTTGCTGGCATTCTTCTGAAAAGACTCACTGCACTATTCTATTTTCTTTGACAGTCCGTGTTCACAGATGCACATCTTTAATATCAGAAACACTTTGTTATACATTTCCAAAACTGTCTGATCAGGTTCTTGGTGTAAAAAAAAAAGAACTTTTCCATCACCTTGATACATGACTACATATCTTACATATATGCAGTGTTTCCACCATGTGCTAAATTAAAGATGTTTCAAAATACCTCCAACACAATAGTATACAAATGTTGCATTTATTTTAACAATATTATTATATTATAATGTATATTATTTAAATTAATTCTTAATTAATATATATAATTTTTAAAATATATCTATGGCAAAAAAGTAACACCTTGTTATTCCTTCTTTGCTTCTGTGTTTTATAAACACTCAAAGTTTCACCCATACTTGCAAACATGCATACTTTAATGTTAGTATGTTGGTGCAAAAATAATTGCAGTTTTTGCATTGTTAAAATTTGCCCTTTTGATATTGGAATACATTTTTAAATAAACGTGAGTATGTTATACATCAATTTAATGTGCTTTTCCCACTTTACATGTTTGTTGTGGTGGTGTGGTGTTTGGTTTTTTTTTTTTTTGCGACTAACTTATTACTTGCTCTTCATTTTATCTTTATTTTAGACTATGGAAATGACGTTAAACAAAAAGCAAATTGGAGCGATTTTATTATTTGAGTTCAAAATGGGTCGTAAAGCAGCAGAGACAACTCACAACATCAACACCACATTTGGCACAGGACCTGCTGACGAACGTACAGTGCAGTGGTGGGTCAAGAAGTTTCGCAAAGGAGATGAGAGCCTTGAAGATGAGAGCCTTGAAGATGAGGAGCGTGGTCGCGGCCATCGGAAGTTGACGATGACCAGTTGAGAGCAATCATCGAAACTGGTCCTCTTACAACTACATGAGAAGTTGCCAAAGGACTCAACGTTGACCATTCTACGGTCATTCGGCATTTGAAGCAAACTGGAAAGTTGAAAAAGCTCGATAAGTGGGTGCCTCAGGAGCTGACTGAAAATCAAAGAAATCGTCGTTTTGAAGTGTCATCTTCTCTTATTCTGTGGAACAACAACGAACCATTTCTCAATCGGATTGTGACGTGCGATGAAAAGTGGATTTTATATGACAACTGGCAATGACCAGCTCAGTGGTTTGATCGAGAAGAACCTCGAAAGCTCTTCCCAAAACCAAACTTGCACCAAAAAAAGGCCACAGTCATTGTTTGGTGCTCTGCTACCAGTCTGATCCACCGCAGCTTTCTGAATCCTGGTGAAACCGTTACATCTGAGACGTCTGCTCAGCAAATTGATGAGATGCACTGAAAACTGCAACGCCCACAGCTGGCATTGGGCAACAGAAAGGGCCCGATTCTTCTACGTGACAATAACCGACCGCACGTCACACAACCGACACTTCAAAAATTGAGTGAATTAGGCTACAAAGTTTTGCCTCATCTGCCATATTCACCTGACCTCTCGCTAACCGACTACCACTTCTTCAAGCATCTCAACAACTTTTTGCAGGGAAAATGCTTCCACGACCAGAAGGATGCAGAAAATGTTTTCCAAGAGTTCATCAAATCCCGAAGCATGGATTTTTACACTACAGGAATAAGCAAACTTATTTCTCATTGGCAAAATTGTGTTGATTACAATGGTTCCTATTTTGATTAATAAAGATGTGTTTGAGCGTAGTTATAATTATTTAAAATTCACGGTCCGAAACGGCAATTACTTTTGCACCAACATAATATTTAATTAGCATTATAAATGTTAGAAAGAACACGATTGACAAATCATTCTAGTGAAGGTAATGGAGCTGTAATTGCAAGTGTCACAGAATTTAGTATAAAAGGTGGTGTTTCCAAAATATTTTTCAAAATGTTTTAAAACACTGTATAAAGAAAGGAAGCAAGCAAGCTATCAGGCAGTGGTGTGGGTTGGTTTTTTGTTTGTTTGGTTGGTTGGTTGGTTGGGGTTTTTTTGGTTTGTTTTTGTTTTGGGGTTTTTTTTTGGGTTTTGAGGGGTTTTTTTGGTTGGTTGGTTTGTTTGGTTTTTGTGCGGTTTTTGTGTGTCTGTGTATGTGTGTGGTTTTGTTTTTTCTCTTTGCCCTCAGTGTTTTTTTGTGAACTAAGAATAGAGGGAACAAGTAGTAAGCATCTTTGCTATTAAATTTGCCCATGACAAATAGTGCAGCTGCATGTAGTGTGCAAGAACATCTGTAGAGTCGTGACATGCAGAATCCCCCATACAAAGAGCGTGACTTTATACTGAAAACAATTCAGTGGTAAAAGCAATATAAATCCATTTCATATAATCTTTCTCCGCCTTCTCCTCCCTCTTTTTTGAAGTACATTATCTAAAAGATTCTGTGACTCCTTTATGGCATAAGTAAAAAAAATCAAGATGTAAAAATGACTTAGCATTTCAGGATTGCCCCTTTCATTAACAGCTGGAATGCAAGTGTGTCTTTCCTGAAATAACAGAAGGTTGAAGAAAGAATAACCAGTGGCAGAAATGCACTAGACACACTGGAGCTCACGCCAAGTGGAACTTGACGTGGTTTGCAGGTGCAATTTCACTCTTCAGAAATCAAGGGGTGATTTTCTGTGTCTCTGTAACTTGTGCGGTTGTTCAGCTCAAAGCGAGCAGTGGGATTGCTGCCAGTCTTCACCCATGTAAATGGCAACACAAAGCACAGTGATATCGAAAAAATAGGTCTAAAATGTATAGATTTCTAAAGGGGAATCTCCTTGACTGGGATTTTGTGGTTCCCATAGCTTACTGTTCATATGAAGCTATTGTGGAATTTGGTGAAAGTTCCTTTAAGCTCCACATGGCCTTTTTCAAAATCCTTGAAGGCTTTTGCTTTTCCCAAAATATTTGCTTCTTTCTTCTAAATATTCTACTGTTTGCTCTCTGAAATAGTTTTTTTGCAATCTTTAGATTTTTAAAAGAAGACATTTTATAATGGCAATGCCAACACTGATTTTTTTGTAAAGTCTGAGGTTGTCTAAAGACTATGTGATGATAATACTATGACAAGGAAAACACATGCAATTAATGCCTGGATCATCATTAACTTGTTTATTTGGCAACATCTTACTTTCAGTCGTCAGGACAGCTCAGGCGTGATAACTACATGAAGCTCCAAGAACATTTCTACATCCTTTACACAGACTGCAGGGCAAGCCTGAACCTAGACGAGTCAGTCAGTGGGTCAGAGTTTTCAACTCTATGCCCATTAAATTCCTGCAACTTAGCTGCAAATACACAACTCTCGTGAGAGATTTCCTTAATTAATTTATTGGTAGAATATGTATTAAGTTTACTGACTTGCTGATACTTGACAGTCTTTTGAACTCTGCTTCATTTGCCATCAGAACAAAGCCTTGTTTTCTCATTTCAGAGAGACATTCTGTGTGTAAATGAGAATATTTTTAAAGCACTGATGATGGAGAAGATATGCAAGAACAACAGATATCCCCGGCAACATTTGCTTACTACCCTGTTTCCCCAAAAATAAGGCCTACCCCAAAAATAAGTCCTAGCATGATTTTTCAGGATTTTAGAGGATGCTCGAGATATAAGCCTTACTCAAAAAAATCAGGCCTCGTTACAGTTCATTAAAAAAAGTTGATTTAAATAGTGCCCAGGCAGCTATACGTGTAAAAAAGTAATAAGTTTTGGAGCAAAAATTAACATAAGACCCTGTATTATTTTCGGGGAAACAGGGTATTAAGGTTATATTGAGCTCTTAATTAAATTAGATATGATTCCCCATTTAATAATACTATGATTTTTAATATCCACTTCCAGTTTGCATGCTCAGTAACTGCTTGCACAAGACACATAATCATGTGTGTCTCCAGAGCAGAAAGGAGTATCATAAGTCCTGCAAAGCAGTTGCGGAATTGGAAAAACGCTTTTATTAACTTTTCGGTGTCCCCAGCTGTCAGGTGGAGAAGCTCACGGCCAGCGGGCAGGTCCAAGCTAGAAATGAGTGTCCGAGCGCTGCATCCTGCTCACCGAGCCTCCCTCTGCTGCTGGTGCTCGTGTTCTACCCGCTCTCTTGGGTAAATGGTCCAACAGATGCAAATAGCTCCATGTAGTCCTGGCCTCCAGTTAATAATATAAATAGTGATACCTCGGCTGTGAGGTCTCCAGCATGTTCTGGGGGCCTGTGACAGATGCGAGCGTAACGCAGACACTCATGAAACGTCCTTAGTCTGGGCTTTCCAAAAACTGACCTCACAGATCCCAAGTAACAATGAAGCTGATTCGAGTTCTTTAGGTCTGAAAGTCCCACTTTAGAGAGAAGATTTGGAGGGTTTCTGTGGAGAATCAATGAAAAATCTGGTGAAACCTACATCCCCAAGTGCAGGAAAAACAGCTTGGCAGTAATTGTGAGCAAGGTCCCATTTCTGCTCCTCTGCATATTGGGGAAAAACATGCAGAGTTCATTGTTCCAGGACACAGCTTATTGCTACGAAAAAAGCAAAGCCTCAGCATGCCTTCAGCCTCAGAACCGCAACCGACATTTACCAAATAGCGGCCACTGTCTGAGCCTCAACACACGATGAAAATCCTCCTTGAATTAAATGCTCTCAGGGGAGCAGGAATTTCGAGCTGCCGCTCCACCCTGGGCTGGTGCACGGGGCCAGATGGACGCTCGGCTTGAAGCGCGTTCTGCCCGTCGGTGCGGTGAGGGGGTGGCGGTCGGGAGGGACACTCGTGACAAGCAAAACCAAGAGGCAGCAGGTAACATGGGAAAATGAGGGTAGCAGAAAGGAAGAGGTGGAAGGTACAGTACTGAGCAGGGCACTGTGATGGCTGAATTTGAAAGCATTTTGCTTCTCGGCTTGAACTTTTTAATTAAGGAATTTCACAGTAATTTTGACTAAGCTTAAAGAGCACTAATTTCAGTGCTCTGGCTCACTAAATGCTTTCTTGCAGCCTAACTAAGCAGCAAAGATCGGAGCCGAAGGAATTCAGTGCATTAACAGCACTTTGTCTCCAGCCTGCGCTGCGGGTAAGTGCTGCCCAGTGACAACCTTCTTGGGTCAAGTGATTGAGAGCGCTTAGAGCAGGCAGGTAACGTAATAGCCCAGGGCTCAGGATCCCCGTGGACTCAGGCACAACCCTGAGCAGCAGAGGCTGTGAGGAAATATTTTGTCATTTACTGAGGGGCAGGGGAGGGAAGGGAGGATGCCTGGCAGTTGCAGGGGGGGCAGTAGGTACAGCTGAACTAGAAGGAGGGGAAGGGCTCAGGAATATAATGAGGAGGTGGGAGAAATGACACTGAAATGAAAGGGTGAGTGACTATGAGATATCCACTCATCCTGGCCTTCCTCTGTTCAAAGCACTCCCTCAAAGGGTGGGTACAAGACTTGAATAGAGGGGATGGATGTCAAAATATTTCCATAAGGGATATAGTGTAATAAATCAGAAAAAAAGGGCAGAATGGAGGCGAGGACCAAATGGTAGGAGAAATATTTTTATTCTAAGTGAATGATTATGTCTCCTGGGTGATTACACATCAGATGGTGGTGTGTTGGGGAGGACTATTCAGCTAGATAGAAAGGAGTGCTCAAATCGCAATAATTGAACTGTGGTGCATGCCAGGGTGTAAATAAGATGAGAAAGGGTCAAATAGACAAGCAAAAATCCAGCTAGAGTCAACGTGCAGTCCTCGGGAGTTAACATAACTATCATACAGGTGGAGGAAGACAGCTTTCAGAGGAGGATACTTGGAATACTTGCAGAATGTAATCAGAGAGATAGCTGATGGAGAAAACAACAGATTACTAAAAAATACTTTGAACATAAATAACTTACGAGTACCAGGTCAAATCCAACATCAATCATTTCTTGCAAGTTGTCCACCAAAACAGGGCCTCCAGCCAGAAATAAGTGCCGTATAACGTGCGCCTATAAAAATCATACCAGTATAGGGCTGGTGAAAGACAAGGGATGCAATGCCTGTGTACTGTGTCCAATCCATTACACTCCGATGAGTTTAAAGTAGGAAAATGCTTTATCAGAGTTGTAATGGTTCCCAGGGCATTAGGAAAACACCTTGTGCAACATAAGGAGTTCAGAAAAAAAGTAGTTGCCGTGTTTCCTTGCTAACTCAGCAGCTGTTTTTAATCTCACTAGTAATTGTAGCTGCCAAGTATCTCTTATTTTTTGACTCAAATACATAACTTTTAAATCTGAACCAGGTTTAACTTTTATCCATTTGGTCCCTGGCGCTGAGGGCTGAACGGTATATGCCAGTGATGACCAAGTAGGTAAGACAAGGGTATTGCGAGGCACTGCCATCACTTTTCTATTTAGCAATTGTTGTATCATCCATCCACAGTTACTGGATCAAGACCTGCTGTTTCTGGAATGGGGACCTGGAATAATAAAGGATAAGTTTTAAATTCCTAGTTACAGAAGCTGGTATGTCTCCACATTCCCTCGCTTTGTTTTTTGTAAGAATAAGCAGCACAAGTGGGAAAAAAATGTCATTTCTCCTCACTTTACTCAAAAGTCAGGGAAAAAAACCAGATGAGGATCCCCATGCTGAATCCACCAGTCCTTATTTTGCCTCCAAGAGGCTACTGGGAACTTAGTGGGAAATTTGTGAACTCACCTTTGCTCCATGTGGAGCAAGGTCGGCAACAACTACAGGAACCTTTGCCAGTTATGCTTTCAGGTGTTTAAAATGATATTGCCTTATTTACATGCTTGTATTTTATTCCCAGGCGTTTTATGAGAATACAGAGGTTACATCACAGCACCTTTTTCCCATGGGTTAGGGGAGGTTGTCCTGACACTCCTTGCTTCTGCTGCCCGGCTTCCCTCCACTGAAGCCGTCCTTCGGTACCCGGAGCGCTCCTCGGGTCACGCGCAGCCTGTTGGGCTCACTAGTACGCAGGGATATCGCAGGGAAAAGACAATACCAAAGCTTTAGTGGTTTCGTGTCCCTGACAGTTGGTGTAGTAAGTTGGAACAAACTGCAAAAGCTCCGAGTTGTTTTCTGCAGCAGCCTGGCGCGCAGAGGGGCCCGGGGCGCGGAGACGGGAGCTGCCGCCACGCGCCGTTTCCCCCTTCCATGGGCCAGCTTGCTGGCCAGAGCTAATGACTCATAAGATTCTGCACCGATTTCTCAGTGAGCTTCCACATTTGCATAAGTAAAAAGCTTCTGCAGCTTCTGCAGGGAGATTCTTGGTGAAATTGCAGTATAAAACATTGATCTTACATAATTATAGTAGTTCATCGTAACTTAAATGAAATTGTTGCTTTAAACTTGCTCTAAGTGGCTCACAATGGAACTTTAGTATGACACACCTAAAAAACAAATGAGTTAATCACAATATGTGTCATTTTAAATTTTTCTCTTTCATTTTTCTTTCAGTCGTTCTCTCTTTGTAATTAGCATGAAAACTGTCCTTCAGTCAAAACTAGCCACCTGGAAAGTTTCAGGTTGTAATATGCAGCCTTTCTGGTGAATTCTGAATATGCAAAAAAAGGAGACCTTTCTCCCCACACCTCCTCCCTTGCATAATTCAAATGTGAATGAATGAATTTTATTCAGGCTCCTAAAAAAAAAAAAAGAAAAAAAAATATTTCAGCTGATAACAAGCATGAAAAATTTCAGATGAAAGATTTTTTTTTTTTTTAAAAAAGAATACTACGAGCATGGGAGAAGGGCAGGTTAAGATGGAAGTCTCAGCGCAGCCCTAACTACACCAATTGCTGGCAAGCAAATGCTATATCCAAGCTCTAAGTCTTGCTTTGTGCTGCCCTGGTGCACAGTAGTGGGGAGAGAATAGAATAATAAAAGCCATTCCCCTTATGCAAACAGCAGGGCACAGCACTCAACAGAATACAAGAAGGTGAGCCTGCCTACTGTTCTGGCTTGCTAGGCATGTCCCTGAGGTCTGCAGGTTAGTTGTCACCTCTAGCTCCAGTCAGCTGGCAAATGCACTTCAAACACCAGCAAGGGGCACATTTTGGTCCTTTCCAGAAGAACATTTTACCAATTAGTTGCTTCCAAATATACTGTTCTATTAAATAAAGTATTTGAAGGGAGTTCATATAAGCAACATGGTGGTTTAACAGGTGAAAAAGTGAACGGAATAGCTGCTGCTTTTTTCTGATTAACCGTGTATTTTAACAAATATAGAGCTGTGAAAGAGGTGTGCTATGCAACCGCTTACTTACCTTATTGCTTTTTAAGCAAAGCAGGCAGAGATTTTAGCTCATGCCAGTACCGCTTTGAAAATCTATCACAGAAATGAAAGACTGAGATCTGGAACACATTTCTCCCTTGTATTTTCTCTTGTTCCTAATACTGCTCTGTTGATAAGCCCAGCTCTTGCTTCCTACCTAGAAAACAGGATTAAAGAAACGTTCATTTACTAGCTGTTTATCAAAAACTTCCCACTGTTGTGGCTAAACAGTGGTGAGTGCTGCAGTATTGCCTTACAGATTCATGTCAGAGGATCAACAGAAAGGATTTGCATGTGGCAAGCCTGGACACAAAAAATCCCCTTCTAGTCTGACGCAAGTTGAGTCTGGCAGTAAGTGACCAAAATTGAGTTGTCAGCATCCTCTTGCGTAGTGGAAAAAGTTGTTACTTTCTTTTGCAGATGCAAGAGTTTCTGTGGGAAAACAGAACATAATCATGGTTCTGAATGTCTCTGTGGATTGGTAATGTCTCTAATACATAGATCACTTGTGCAAATTCAGTCCCATCTGGATGGGAAATTATTGAAAATGGTTGTTGTTTGATTGATATAAAATGAGTTGTCAGCTTGATTCAATGGCTCCAGGGCAGATGTCCACAGCATAATTGGCACCTGTCAGAAGCAAAGAATTCCTTGGTACAGAGTAACAACTGCTCATGCAACCACCCAAAATAGTCTCTGTGTGCCAGGGCTCAAAGAAGCAGCCAGGAAAAAAACAGTTTCGACTTTTGGGCACGATCTTTTATGCCATAAAGTCAATGAGAGATTTGATATGACACTTGGTGCAAGCTTTTCCCTGGGATCCTGGCTAGATACTGTCAGCTCTCCTGCTCTCTGGTCAACACTTTTCCTAAAAATTAGAAGAAAAGATACACGTTTGGTTATTTGTTATTATTGTCATGGTAAAGGTACATTTGTAAGGAATGGTCAATAAAGAAATTCTTACATATTTGCTTGTTACAAGAAATCTTGTGGACCATTTATTTTCCTATGTCTTGAGTAATTCTCCTCACAGCAATAATTCAACAATACAACTAGAGAAATAAGAGAGCGTACTCCCAGCAACAAATAAGGCAAAGAAACAGCCAGGACTGGCAGTACAGCAGGGTCAGTATTACACTGTTTACTGTTAGTAAACAGTGACCTATTGTTTACAAAGGCTGGGTTGAAACAGATTTTTTTCCTAGAAGTCACCAAATAGCTGTCATATGGTTATTACTGCCTTTGACTGAGCCTGGTACAGCTAACAATGGGAATGAATTCAATTTCCCACCACCAATCTGTCGAGCTGGTTACCTTCTTCGTTGAGCTTTGGGAGGTACCAGCTGAAGGGCTTCCCATTAAAATTCATTTTACTGTCTTCATCTACTGCATGGCTCAACTTTCCTTCTTTCCTTTCATCTCTGTTTCCTCCTTTAGATTATTTTTCATTATGCCTCCCCCCACAACATACACACACTTTCCCTTTCATCTCTATATGTATGCTATTCCAGCACTTGTCAGCCCCAGCAGGAGGGACACAGTAGAACCAAGCAATATGATATGTTAGGTGGAAGAAAATATAATTATCAGATGCCTTAGAACAGTCATTTATTATCACACTTTACAGAGGTCTGCTATGTTATTTATTTTATTATTCTGTATTAGGTACATGGTTTAATTTTACAGGCATTATTAATCACTAAAATATATTACACTCTCAGCCAGGATGTTAACATTTTAAATGGATTCATCTTGCTTCTTTAAACAGAAACAATGGGCCTTCTGCACTGCCCTCCCTCCCCTCTAGTCAATAAATCCTTTCTATTGATTCAGGAAATAACTCTAAGCACTGTTTTATATTTTAAGTTCCACTAGACACACTCAGCCATATAATTTTGCTTAATAACAAATGGATCTTCTATTTTTGCTGGTTACTACATGTTTGGTTATCAAACTCAGCTTGAAAGTACTGGGTAGAAGAGCACAAAACCTATAATGGCTGTGAGGCACAACGAGAGATTTCTTAAATGAATGTTACAATAAAATAAAGTATCTATAAACAGTGTGTGCGTATGTGTGTGCGTATAAAAAGCAACCTCATCAGGAGATGAATGATAAATGAAAAATCCATCAGTGAGTATGGATTCCCTTGAGCCAGTCTGGATCAACAGACAATATGGATTTTTGATAATTCGTGGCTTTGCCATTATTTATTCTCTCCTGAAATACCCATTGCAAATCTCAGAGAGATAATTAGAGAATTATCATATTGCTTAACTAAGTAGTGCAAACTGTATTATAGCCTATGTATCCCAACCTAGGGCAGTATCATTAGTGTTTTTTAATTGTTACGAATATAGTCATTGCATTTTAATAAATTGCCTTCATTGTTAATATCTACAGAAGAATATTCCTTTTCTCTTAGTGTTCGTGGATAGGTTAGTTACCAGGTAATCTTACAGTTAATATATACCACAATGAGGCAAAATGTAAGAAAATGCAAAGGTCAAAAACATGTTTCTATTATGAAAAAAATGAATGATAATGACATAATTTTTTCAGCTCATCAGGTTCTTTGCTAAGTGCCTCTGTTATTGCCAGATCAGTAGTGTATAACAAAGAAGTGCTTTCTGTAGGCTGCTTCATTAGCCTGCCCTGTAGGACCTCACCTCAGACCTTTCACTAATCTGTTGGCCAGCTCAATAGCCTTGTTAGTTCTATTCACTTCTTCCTGGCAGCGGATTTTCTCAGCTGTAGCTCTCTCAAAGGCAGTGGCTAAGGCAGCCAGGATTGTGTCTAGTTCCATCAAATAAAAACAGTAAGAAACAACTTTGGACGTTGTAAAAACACATAGAAATATTTCTGCTGTCCCATTTTATATTTCTGAAAGTTAAATTACATAGTGCAAGAAAGGTGTAAACATTAACCGCACTCAGAATTTTGTCTAGGCCACGTTCCGAAGGTGGATTTGGGAAAACATGGGGAAAAATGTGGCTGATTTCCCCCACTTGTTCAGAGCAGCCTTCAAAATGAAATTACAAACTTGATCTTATATCAGTAAAAAAGGAATGTCACCTTCTCCCAGAGGATTCTGTAATGAAGTAAAATATAACGTATTTCTTATTACAGATGTATATACTCTATAGGAGATAAAAACTCTGCAAAGATGGCTGTCTGGAAACTAAAGAGAATGGAAAGGTTTAAAGATGATAGATAAAATACTCGAAAATGCACAAGTCAGTGTCCTTTGCTGACTTTCAGCGAGACAACGCTTCCCAGTGCACAAAATGTTTCTGAAAATACAGCCTGAAATCCCCAGCCACCTTAGATTTGGGAGCAAGCAGCTCGGCATCTGGTCCAGCAAAACGTTTTGAGCACACAAACAGTCCCACTGGGTCAAAGCCTCAGTTATTCCCAGAGGGACGAGTGGAAGATAATTCAGCATGGATGAGTGAGCACGAGGACAAGGCAAGAAGAGACTCGCAGGCAAAACACCCAAATGACTGAGTGCAGAAGATGAACTGGCTGGGGAGCTGATAAATGAGAGATCAGAAAGGTGCTGTGAGACCCCGGTGTAGCGAGGTGCTCGGGAAGAGGCGTCCTTGGGTGCAGGTGGACAGAGCAAGCGGCCGGAGCCTGGGGCTGTCCGGGCAGCCAGCAAAACCACCGAAAGATGCCTGACCCCTCCAGCAGCAACCTCAGCTGGGCAAAGAGGTGCCCATGCAGCTCAGCTGAACTCATTGCTGTCCCCCAGGGAAAGTCGAAGCAGAACACGGCTCTTGGGAGAGGGCTGTGCTTTATCCCAGCTGTGCTGCTGACGAGCTCTGTGTGCCTTGGGGACGATGGGGGGACATTGCTGGGAACCTCTGTAGAACAAAACGCCCCACAGTGCTCTTGCTTCCTGCCTCGAGGACAGCATAAAGCCATACCTGTGTGTGTCATAGGACATAAAAAGGAACTAGGTGATGGGACAGAAAAAAAATTATTAGGAATGTTTGGAAAAAACAGTAAATTACAGAACAAACGTTTCTAAACAGGGCCCAAAGACACTCTTTAAAGAAGGGCCCAGTAGGAGTTTTGCAGCACCTGCCCAGCTTGTGGGGATTCAGGAGCGGCGATGTGTAACCTCCTGCCTCTCTCTGCCTCCCGGCCAGGGGAGAGCAGGCAGCGCCTGCCTTGGAAACGTGTCCTGGCAGCAAGGCTGAGCGAGGCACACCGACCGAATCCTGGCCCTCCTTCCCACCCGGGGAAGCTCCAGGCACGGACTGGGAACTCACCGTGCACAAAGACAAGCACCCACAATGGTCCCAAGGCATGTAATGTGGCTACAGAGGCTGGGGATGTGGCCCAATCGTTTACCTGAAACTATTAAAAATGCTAGTGAGTGATAAATTATACTGGCAAAAACCTTTGGTTTATACAATGAATCATACTGGAAATACCTCAGACAGAGAAAGATATTATAAATAATTGAATTTTAGAGGCCTCTAAAATGACCAAAAAAAGCTTTTAAAATACATCAAGTGCTCCTGACTTTAAAGTTCAAGTCCTTGGGCCAGCCAGGATTCCAGTTTTCCCCGAGGTATCTGTCTCCCACTGCAGTGCACTCCTACAAAGCTTGTTGCTTGACATTTATATACATTGCCTATACACAAATGACAGCTGACAAATGGGTAGCAATAGGTCTGCAAGGGAGATCAAGGACCAGCACTTTGGCACTGAACCTAAGGGGATGGAGAGAGAAAAAAGCAGAAAAGCTACCTGCTGTGCTGAGCACGGATGCTGCAGCTCTCCTGGCGGGGAGCAGAACTTGCTTGAAGCTGTTTTTAGCAGGTCGTTCAAGAACCAGGAATGATTTTTTTTGCTGCAGTTTTGGCTCTACTGAGCCAGGCTGAAACACATTGTACACAAGGTTGCCCTCAGACCATTCAGC
Organism: Caloenas nicobarica; assembly: GCF_036013445.1. Taxonomy (NCBI): domain Eukaryota; kingdom Metazoa; phylum Chordata; class Aves; order Columbiformes; family Columbidae; genus Caloenas; species Caloenas nicobarica. The sequence continues at coordinate 19,777,473 of NC_088250.1, read as the reverse complement.
ATCCCGCAAATCTTCCTGTAAAAGAATAAAATAAAAAGGAGGTACCTGAAGCGAAAATATAAGTGACAACAGAGACATAAAAGAGAGAGATATATATATATACATATATATATATATGAGGTTAAACAATGGAAGAACAATTCCAGTCCATCCAGGCCAAGCCCAGGACTTGTGGAAGGTGCCAGAGGCAGTGAAAGTGGTGACCTGTGGATGGACAGGAGCCACACGGGGAAGGGGAAGTTGCCAGCTCCTCCACAAATTTTTTCAATGTTTTATCGTAGAAAACATTGTGTGCCAGGAAAGATACGTAGCTCGCTGTTGGGTACCACTGCTTCCCTCTCACCTTTTCCTACCTCGTTTGCGATATGAGCACCCCTTCCCCGTACCCCCACTCAGCTGGCAAGGTACCTGTGATGTGGAATGGGTTTGGGCAAGGACAAAGAGGCCAAACTGCAGGTGAAGAGCGGAGCTGCACAGCACTACTCCCCGTTCAAACGGAAGCCAGGAACAATCAGGTCCTTAATGTGTTACAATTCATCTGACTATCCACGTTTTTGACTTTCTGTAAATGATGTGCTAAATGGATAAAAGAAGATACCATTTTTCCTTCTTTCCCCTGAGTTACTGATAACAAGTTCCTTCCCTTACAGTTTGTGCATATAAATGTGATTAATGTAAAAAAAAAAAAAATAAAGTGCCAAAATCTCTCTCTCTCTCTTTCTTTTTTTAAAGCATTGCCCTTTTCAAAACAAGGGGAAATTCAGTATAGTTTCAGTGCCACAGTGATCAAACAGTGTCACATCACTATGGCAATTGCTGCCCAGGCCAGGAATACAGATCAGCTTTAATTGTGCAACGCCTTATTGCTGGTGCATGTCAATCAGAACCTATGAATTGAGAAAAATTTGCTCTGTTCATTCTGTTAAATGATGTATCCAATTAAACCTGTTAGAATTCATGATCTTCAGTCAAGGTTAAATGAAAGTAGTTACTCCTGTCAGCTAGGTGATTAAATGCTGCCTACATCAGGCACATTTATGTGCAAAATTAAAATTTTGGTATAAAGCATGAATCTTTATGCATGCCAGTTAATTATCTTGCGGTTCCTCCATTTATTAAATGCCCACTGCATTTCTTCTTAATCATCAGCTTCCTTTCAAAACTTATTTCATACTCTACATTATACCAAATTTCAATGTTTAAAATGAAATGCTTTCTCAATGAAAACTTCCTCTTTTCAAGGGTTTGGCTGTTTTTACGTTACTAAAGATGGCCATTAACAGTTTTTCGAGTCACTATGCAGAAGGCCTATTTGTGTTGTTTTGTTCGATTCTGAGAGAGCGTGATAGGCGTCCCTCGAGTTGCTGCTGTTGGGCAGTTCCTCCCTCCCGCGCCTCTTTTGAGTTCTGCTGCACATCAGCCAACTTCAGCACATGACAACGCAGCAGGAAAACTGACCGCGGCTGTGCTGCTCCTTGCTGACTCTGCCAGGCCCCTCTCCCCGCTGTCCGCAGCCACGGGGCCAGCAGGTCCGCGCGGGACCCGCAGGTACCAGCGGCACCGCAGGCTGCAGCAGGGCACTGCGCTGGGGGCTCAGGGGGCTGCCCGCCTCCCCCTGCCAGCCTTCGGGGTTTGGCAGTGTGAGGTGTCCTGTTTGCCCAAGGCAGCTGCCATATTGCAACATCATATTTTAATTAGAAGAAAAATTACGTGTTGCATGCTTGGATTAAATGAAATTACATATTTGTATTTATAAGACACAGTATTGGCAGGATTTAAATGCTATATGAATTGAAGAACCAGAATACAGGTATATTATAGTGATTTGTAGCTGAAACATTTGCTAGAAATATGTACAAAGCAGAGCAGTACCAAATGCTAATTTAATACCCTAAGACAATGCTCCGTGCTCTTACAAGCACAATTTCACATATTCCATGTGAGCGTTTATCCGCTTTCATTATGAAAGGGTATTAAGAACCTTTGTTACAAACAAGCAACATAAAAAATGTCATACCACTTCACGACTACTAATGAATAATATCATTTAAAACAGACTGGGAAATAAACTAGTATAACACATTCGACTAAACTAGTACTATAAATATGCACAAGGTTGTTATTAAAGATAAATGCACACAGTAATTTTCTACTTGTAGGTTTTACAGGTATAATTTTGAATCATACAATGTTTTTTAAAACATCACAGGAACGGAAACCAACAGAAAGACTGACTGGCGGCGATTCCTTGTGATCAATACGTGATGTCTCCATCTATCTTTGAGGCCCCACATAAATTATATCATGGTAGTGTGAACCGTCAAGATGGGTGACGTGATTAACTTGTTCAGGGTCACACCAGGGAGCATCTGATCATGAGGATTTTCCACCTGTGGCATTGCGGTACAGCGGTCGCGTTTACAGAGATGCCGCGGATGCCAGCCGGTCCCCTGGTGACCTGCCAGCGCGGGCAGGGGGCTGTGGCCAGGGGGGCTGCAGGCAGGTCAGCCTCGTGTTCGCATTCTGGGGGGGCAGCTCGTTTTCTCTTTACTGTGTGCGGCTTTCACAGTGCCCAAAGCTGAGAGATCTGTTTCGCGGCACGCGAAGGTACGAGTGTCACGCCCAGGCTGTGCCCTGCCTGTGGGCTTCCCCAGGAAGCCGTGGTGGCTGCTCCAGCCTCCCCTGCCCAGCCCAAGCAGTCTCAGCCCCGGGCCCTGGGAAGCAGCTGCAGACAAAAGCCCCCTCTCCTCTGCTGCTCCCCTGGCAGCTGCAAATAACGGACTTCTCTTTCCTGGCAGCTGCCGAGAAAAACACAGATATTTCTTCCTTTTTTTGTTCAGCAAATATAAGCTGTAAGTTAAATACCAATATCTTTAGATATCTCAACAAAAGAGGAAAAAAAGGAATCTTTGCACTCACAGAAAATAACTCCTTGGGGCTCTGGCAGGAGACAGCGATGCACCAGGGAAGGTAGCTAGAGAATAAGCCTCTTTATAGGTTTTTGGGATGTCTATTGCTGAGCCGCTTCAACTCACTTGGAGCATCTAGAACTTATATTTAATTCCTATTCTTCTTTCTCTACATGCTCTTACTTTCACTCCAGTCCTCCAAAACCAGATATCACAAGCCGTGAGCCCCAGGCCCAATGTGGCTTAATGTTACCCTGTGAGACAATACTGGCAGGACAATTTATTTCTGCTCAAAACAATTTCCCCATCTTAAAATTGTGATTGTTAGGTTAACATCCCATTGAGACCCGAGAAGAAAAGAGCTGCAGTTTCAAGTTGTGTCTAAAATCTTAAGGAAGGCAAGCTGCATTGATTTGTCCTTGGCATACTGTTTCATACCCATAAGAGCAAAAAAACTTCTTTTTAGTGGCGGATTAAATTGTGCAGAAACTGACTGACACGGGTAAGGCAAACTCCGCAGTCTGCTTAAACAGGCTGAGAGTTGCACATCAAAGGCTGCTTGGCCATGAGAATATAAGTGTGTACACACGCAGTTTCTGGTTTGTTTGATTTCATAAGCAATTTTATCTTTGCTACACATATAAAGGAATATTAAAAAATTGGCATGGAATTACACATTTTTAGCAGATAGATTTGCAAAGAATTTGTCGTTTAGATTATAGTCATTTTCAGGAAACTTACTTAGAAAGTAATTAGGCGTTTTTTATCCATTAATTCACATTTTTTTGTTTTGCGTTGTGCTACTGAAACAAAACTAAAAACTGTGGAAGAGAAGGAATTTTTTTTTTACTGAATATTATAAATGAGTAGAACAAGGGTTGTTAATGTTTGTCATTTTCCTTATCTGTACACATGAATATGTTATATGCTCATTTCCATTGCAAATGGAACATCAGAATGATCACTGCAAACTGAAATATACTGTACTTTTCATTTATTCAAAAATACCACTGACAAAAATAATCAATTGCTAGTACTCTTGTACAAAAGCTTTGCAACTCATTGAAAATCGAATGACTTAACGGTGTCCCTCCAGAATAAAGCAGGCAACATACTCCAGAGGGTCATTATTATTCACTGCTGAAACAAAGTCAGCCTATGGAGCCCAGAACCATGCCCAGGCAGTTGTGCAAGGCGCTGTACAAACACGTAGTCACCCTGGGTTTTGCACACCTCTCCTCCACCTCCCTCACATCTAATGAAACAGAAAGAAGGCAGAGAGGAGATGTGACTCCTTACCATAGCCACGTCAGTGAGTATTATAAATACTGAAGAAGGTAAAGAACTATTTGAGACAGAGGACAAGGTTGTCGCAAGAACAAATGTGTATAAAATGGCTGTGAATATATTCAGAATGACAATTAGGAGGTTTCTATCCATCTGAGCAGTGAGGTTCTGGAGTAGCATTCCTGTGGGACCCATGGGGCAAAAGAAACCTCCCTAGGATCAAGGAGAAACTCACTGTTTGGGAAAGGGCTCATAGGCTTTAGCTTTCTGGCTTTAGCTTTCTGTCTACTACTCTATGTTTACTTTGCAAAGTGCAGTAATGTCTCATTCTCATGGCCCTAAAGACTTCAAAGATGTATTAATTAATTAAAAAATACAATGAGGGAGAGTGCCTAGCCCAAAGGTGTTTTTTGTTTTGTTTTGTTTTCATTGTAGAAAACAGAACCAAAGGAAGAAAGAGCCGTAAGAGTGGGGATTAACTCTGAGCTTAGAATGACATTTGAAGATAACAGTAAAAAAACTACTTGAGATGAAAGGAGGACGGGTACTCTTCATGTAACGATGAGGCTCTGTTGGCCAGAAAACAAAAAATATGTAGAATAAATATGCAGGAATAAAGCCATAGGATGAATATATAACAAGAAGGTAAACCGCACCCTTCTGAACTGAGTGGAATCAACATCCATGTACGCTTGGTCTTACTGCTAATGGGACACCAGGTCGTGTCCTGAAAATCCTTACTTATGCAAGTAATCCCACTAAAATCAATGGGAACCCGGGACTGTAATGACTGCTTCCTTGTCTCCGCTCGGTATTGCAAGGTCAGGTCCATTTTCTGTGCAATATTGGATGAATGCTAGAAAATCAATATCTCTATTGAGACTTCTTCTTTTGGAGTAAAAATAAACCTGTATCATTTTGAGTTCAAATGTTCATTGTTCCTGGGTGTTTTTATAAATTCCTTTTGAAAGCAAAATGGTCAAATCAAAATGGAGCAAAATGCTCACCTTTTTGGTGTGTTTTACAGCTTGTTGCTCTAACTAGCTTTGTAATGCCGTAAAGATTAAAGGCAACTTCATAGCTTCTTTGTATTTATTCTCTGTTAGTTAAAATAGACAAAAGCTCAAGGTCACAATTTTATAATATATATTTGTATTAGCAATTCTATTTATTCAAACGACTCAGGGCTGAGGGGTGGGTGGGGGAAAAGAGAACACCAGAGTCTGTTGTTTTGGGAATTTTGCTATTTTATGGAAAATTTGTTGGGCTTTTTGCCACAGAAAATTCAAAGGAAGCAGTTTCTTTTCTAATAAAAAGATTCCAGTGCAGTCATAGAAATATAACGCATTGTGGAGCATCACTTTGGTACCATGGAAAAAAAAAATACTCAAATCTGTTCACATTACAGGTTATTATTGTACTGCAATCACTATAGACCACCTTCAACTATCATTTTGTTTAAAATGCCTAAACCTAGTTTGGTACTTTTATTCTTAGTTTGCTACTAGTCTAAAATTACACTTACTTGTAATTGTGTCCAAATTGAATTTTTGTACTGAAGTATGTTAAATTCACGTTTGGTTGCCTTATGCTTCAATTGTGGTAGGTCAAAAAGAAATTACGATTAAACCAAGGCATATAAATAAACTATTTAAAGGATTTTCTAATAGGTTCAGGTTGTTCTGCAGCAATGGCAAGCCCTTGTTGGCTTTAAAAAAAGTTTAAGACCCATTTGATTATGGTGGAGATGTGAAGTGATCAGCTTCTTATCTGCCATGAACAGTAGACTGTGTGAGAATTCAAACAAACAGTGGTTACAAAAGAGGTCACCTCACAGAAAATAACAGCTAATTCTTTTAACCTTAATTATTGTGAAAATACCTTAGAAATGTAAAGCCAGCCCATTAAGAGGCTAACAAATACGAATTGGTGTGCTTTCTCTCAGAGACAGTTCCTTAAAATTTTGAGAAGATAGATCTGAAATCTATTCTGCACCCACAGAACCCTAGACCTGAAGCTTTTGGTTGACCCAGCTTAAATATTTTTCCCAAGGGATTTTATTTACCAAGTATTAATGGAGGGATCAGTTCTCTTTCAGTCCAGCTTAACAGGAATTTTGGATGATCAAGAAATAGAACTGCTTTGATGCCCAGGGTTGAGCTAAGGTGATTTTGGTTTTCGTTGGACCAATGTATGGACTTAACCCAGGATTCCAGCACAGCTGGATTTATTGACGTGCTGGGGAGCAAACCCGAGGATGTGTTCAGTGCTCACTCCCCTTTACGCACCTCTGCACGGCTTATTTCCCACCTGCTGTGTGACACATCAGCCATAACTTCTTCCACTCTTGCACCACTGAACGAGTGACTGCAGTTGGGCTCTATGACTGCTAATGACATCAGTGACAAAGCAACCCTCGGCAACGTACAACAATCAGCTGTTGTAACACGTATTTACCTAATAATGTACACTTTTCAGATACACTATGCTGCTATTGTTTTTGGAGCTGTATTACTCACACAACATGTTTACTAGCACTAACACTCTTAACAGTACAAAAAAATGTAGTTGAAAACTACAGGAGAACAACTGGGACCATTAAAACCTCACACAAGCACAGCACAATACTACAGCAAGTGATCACCAGTGTCTCCTTTGAGTGCCCTGCTTTACTTCATTAGCTGGTTGTTATATTATTAATGCAAAAAAACCCAACCCAGAACCCAAAACAGTGGACAACACTACACAGACTGTTTTTTAACTAACTGTGCTGGCTACAGTATAAGAATAAAATATTCCAGTTCTTGGAAAAGTATAAAAATTAGGCATCAAAACAGGTCAGATACATATATCTTTTTGATGTGCTCATATGATAGGAGAGCAGATTGATAAAGGATAGAAGAAATGCTAAATATGCACCATGACAAACAGTGAAAAATTAAGTATTGTAACTAACATTAATTACACTCTAGTAAGATGAATAGGCTGCTCATCATTAATGAGAATGTACACCTTTGTCTAAGTTTCACATCTACCTGTGATAAATGTGCTAACGGCAATAAAATACATCATAGTAACATTTGAATTAACAGCACACTAATAGATTGACATACAAGTACGAATAAAGCATTTAATCATAAATATTGTACCACACCCAACAGCAAATTTTTTTGGCATATATATCAAGTAAAATGGATAAACATTACAATCTTATTTCAGTTTATGCTGAGATAATCTAAGAATATTACCTTGCACTATCCCAATACTTTTAATCCAGATTATTAGATACTTACTTACTGTTTTTTTGGGAGACATTCACGCAGTTTAATTAAACAGTAAGGGGGATTTCTGAATAGAAAGGGTGGGGCTTGATCTCAGTACAAACTACCCACTGACTCTTCCCCATTTGGCAGGGTTAGAATATTCAGGCAATCTTCAGGATGGGCTGACTCCAACGCTTATTAAATGATTGACTTTAATTTATGCTTAATGAAAATCAAAGCAAGCCCACTAGCCTACAATGCTTATCTGTACCTTCAGTAGCCTCTCTCCCCTGCATTCACAGTGCCTTTGCAAGGAGAAAGCAAAAGGAAGAAGAGCAGGAGGAACCTACAGGCTCGGTAGCAGCGAGTAGAGCTCTGCTACAGGTAAGATTAACAAACAGTATGAAGTAATTCACAAAATAACACTGTGAATTAGTTAAACAGGGAATTGCTTCAACCTAATAGTTTCCTGAAGATCATTCAAATAGTGAAAGCCTATCAGTGTGTTTTTAATGCAATTAAGTAGATGGCTTAAAATACCTTAATTACTGCCAAGGCTCACCTAGGCAGCACAGCAGGTGACACTGGACCTGTGCAGTGCCTGTTATAAAATCCTAAGGGACAGTATACAAGCAATGTACACTACTCAAGTGCAATTCATCCACCCGCATGCACGCCAAGAAGGCTCTGCAGAAGGCCAGCATGCCTGTGGACACAACTGAAAAATGGTGCCTGCTGCCATGCCTGTGAACCACACAGTGCCAAGAGGACTTGTGCTGGTGATCTGCGGGGGGAGGCTGCAGCAGCGTCCCAGGGGGAAGGAACTCCCCGCACACAGGACAAGACACCCACACGCAGGCAGAGCACTTCACTCCAGCTTTCCTCTTCTGCCTAAACTGACAGATCTCTCCAGGAAACCTGCACATCTTGAAAACCAATGTATGGATTTCAAACTGTTTATATGTTTTATACTTTTCTACTACAGTACAAGCAAGCCAGCAATATAAGATAGTATGGCTGCACTGGTAGCCACCATAATCACATTGAAAACATATATTTTATTCTTTCTTTGTTAGACTAAATGGCACATTACCCTGGTGCTGTTTTCCTTTGCATTCCAGCTGGCAACTTATTGATTAGGGGAACACTTCTAAGCTTCTCCCTCCCATGCAATAACCTTTATAATTTCACATTTCTAGATGCTAAAAGAGCACTAATGCAAGTGGGAAGAGTTTCCTCTGCTATTTCACATACTTAAGGAGAAGATGCTATCGATTCATAAACTCTGCTCTGAAAGTGCTTTGCAAAGGCTGTAAGTAGTATTATTTTCATTTTAGCAAGCAGGAAAATGGCACACAGATTGCCCAAGGTCACCCTGCAGATCAGTGAGAGAACCAGGATTAAATTCAGATCTTCTAGGTCCCCATGCAGAGACTATTTTGCTGAGCTATTTTTAGAAGGTCAGAATCCTCCAAATGAAGCGTGGCCATGATATACAACACAGTATAAAAATAATTTATGACATTCAAAACACTTTTTCTCTAGTACTTTTAGCAGCTGTAAGCATGAAGTGAGTTCTTTGCATTAACAAAAGAGCAGCTAAAAGAAGTAAAATTTTAAAATTTCAAGCTGAAGAAATTTATACCAATTTAACTCCTACCTCCCGGACTCTAATGATGTTAACAACCCAAGCCCTGTGTGCAGCAGCAGCTGAAATTTTGCTTGCACAAATTTTGGGTTGAACTCTGGGTCACGGAGTTTATCTTCTTTTACAGTTTTAACAACAACTGCAGAAATGTATTTCTTATCAAAATTAATTAGCTTTTGCAGAAATCCATCTACCTAAAAAAAAAAAAAAAGAAAAATACGTGTGAAGATTTACTAATCAGGTAATAAAATTTAAGCTTGTGGAAATGTCAATATATGCCACAAAAATACCACCTTGATAAGTTGTGGGTCAGTACCAGCAATGGTAAAAAAAATAGTTCAAATCTGCTTTTCATATATATTTTGAATATTTGTTTGGATATTTCTTCCGACATCAAATCTGTTCTTCTTTCCAAACCTTCCCTTTACTGAAGTTTATTGTGACCTGAAAATACAACTCTTTCTTTACCAATAAGTTGTCCTGCATTCTTTTTTCCATATCTCCCTCATGCAACCACAGTATCCTGAGGTTTAAATAATAAGACCTAAAAATGTATTAGTACAGAGAAAATTAAATGAGTGACCTCTTATACACAGAAAACAAAATATAGTTCGCATATTTTGTTATGTTTGTTAAAAAGAAAAAAGTAGTAACAAATTCTAAAGGACAACCTGGGAGAATATTCAAGTTGTACTTCAGTAAGACTGTGAATATATAGTATATAACACTCAGTCCTGGCCTTTACTTTGCGTGAGCAACTCCCACTGACGTCAGTAAGTTCAGACTGACTGCAGGATACTATTTTCCCATGGCTCCTGTTGCTATTTTTAAATGGATAATGCTGCTTTTAAGCCCACAGCTCTAAATATCTTTAGTATTAGGCATGACCTTTTATGCAGTCATGTTCTCTGATCTCAACAAGTCTTCTGGGTAATCTAGCAATTTGTTAACAACAGCCTCATATACAAAAATAACACAAAGCTTTCATTCTACATGCAAACTATGCAAATATTGTATATCGCAATAATGTGTTTTGCAATCATTGTTTTAAATGTCTGTGATCCCAGGGATATTCTAGCTGTTCCAGGATATGGGAAACAATTAATCTCTGGAGACAAACATTATTTAATTGGTCTAATGACTGATTTACTAACATGAACTCCACTTCAAACGTGCAGTAATTTATTTCTTTTATTCACCAGGGACTGTTGTTTTTCTGAAACAGATCAGTAAGTAATCAAAGTAACAAAATATTTTAGATTCATTAATTTGCAGAAATGTAACTTTTAAATGTTTAATCTAAATAAGGTATTGACTCCAGTGGCTCAATCACAGAATCACAGAATGTTAGGGATTGGAAGGGACCTCAAAAGATCATCTAGTCCAATCCCCCTGCCAGAGCAGGAACACCTAGGTGAGGTTACACAGGAAGGCGTCCAGGCGGGTTTTGAATGTCTCCAGAGAAGGAGACTCCACAACCTCCCCGGGCAGCCTGTTCCAGTGTTCCATCACCCTGACTGAGAAGAAGTTTCTTCTCAAATTTAAGTGGAGCCTCTTGTGTTCCAGCTTGAACCCATTACCCCTTGTCTTGCTGTTGGTTGTCACCGAGAAGAGCCTGGCTCCATCCTCGTGACACTCACCCTTTATATATTCATAAACATTAATGAGGTCACCCCTCAGTCTCCTCTTCTCCAAGCTAAAGAGACCCAGCTCCCTCAGCCTTTCCTCATAAAGGAGATGCTCCACTCCCTTAATCATCTTTGTTGCCCTGCGCTGGACTCTCTTCAGCAGTTCCCTGTCCTTCTTGAACTGAGGAGCCCAGAACTGGACACAATATTCCAGATGTGGTCACAACAGGGCAGAGTAGAGGGGAAGCAGAACCTCTCTCGACCTACTAACCACCCCCCTTCTAATACACCCCAGGATGCCATTGGCCTTCCTGGCCACAAGGGCACAGTGCTGGCTCAATCATTACTTTAATTTTAAGCAACAACTTGATTTGTCTTATTTTCTTCATTGATCAATAGATCAAACTGGGTCTTCCAAGTAGAGGCATGAATAATCCCTGGGATAGAACTGATTACAAAACTGTTAATGATTAATAACTCAGGATAAACTAAAACTCCACCTATGCAGTAGTCAAGATATGATCTTCACACATAGGGTTTCCTGACATGCTTTGTATCCCCACATAGGACTTCTGCAGAGGAATGTATGCAGCCCTGCACAGACACTGCCTTAAATCATACTGGAAGACAGACAGCCGAAAAACTTGTACCCCTTTGAGGCTTTCAGCAGTTTTATGGTCAGCTATGATGGTCACTTATTTTACTTTTTCATTTCAGGATGTTGTTACTTTGTATGGCCATCAACAAGTTTCCAGTCACTCCTTTTATTGGAAGACTGGGGTTATATTCTCAAAGATATGGATAGTGACATCTGGAGGGGTTGAAACCTAAATGTGTGTTCCCCCACACCCCGTCTCAAATAATTTTAAACCAGTAAGGACGGATATCATAAACCTTTGATTTTTCATTGCACCAAGGGGGACAGAGGAATCTGCAAAGTGTATATCAGTATCTTATTCAACTCAGAACTGTCAACCATATTCTTGTAATTACTCTGTCTTTTACAACACCACTAAATTAAAGAGAGGCACAGCTGGTAAGCTTACTTCCTAACTCGAGAAATAATTTTGCAGTTTAATATGATGGGAAGTGTGTCTTTTTCCTGATGTGCATTTTAACTCATTTTATTTATACTTTTCCATCATTTAACTTTTGATAACCTGGGCTAGGCAGTGCATAACTGGAGAAAAGAACAGAGACTGGAAGCTGGAATGCAGCCTTGACACTGTAAGTCTGCTATACTATGATTGCGGTATTGCTGCTGAGGACTGTCACAACACCACTCACAATAACTCTTACTTTACCCACCTGAAGGCATCCAGTGCGTCATCTAGCCTTGTTCTCAGCCTAACCCATCGGCAGGGGTTGTGCAGTTACACTGCTCCTGGCAATTAGAAAAGAAATCCACATAAGGTTCTGAAAGTATTTCCCACTCAGGGATGTGAAGTACAAAGAAAATTATTTATCTTCTAGGAAGTTTTGTTAAAGATCCCTTTAGCATGAATGAAAAAATTGTTTTGCTTTCCACAATTAACAGTTATTGATATATAACATCTGTAAGGCTTTGGAAACTTATTCTCTATTCCATATCTCATCACAGCTGCTACAGAATAACTGAGGATTGGAACCTTACACAGAGTAGGTAGGATTCAATCTACCCATGCCATCCTATGAAGCAAGGCTTCAACTTTAAAATGTGCTGGTACTTAACTGGGTCTCAGAGCCTGCAAAAGTTGCAAAGGATGCAGTGTTGAAACTGAACCTTTGGAGCCTGACACTATCAGGAACATGAAATTCATCAGCATGATAAGTGTTCCCCTCGTATAGTATCAATAGCCATCTTTCTTACATGGAATGAAATTAATCCTTCACTTGAAGCAACTTTCTCCTGGTCACTATATTTTATTTCTTGGTGACAAATGGACAAGATGTGCTACAGAGGAATCCAGCATAAAGGAGATGAGACAATGTAAACAGGTACGCTGTATCTCCCACTGTCTAACTCTTTGGCATTTCTGCACTGCTGTCACCAGCTGCTCACCAGAAATACAAAAGTCAGTCTTAATATTTCCCAAGCCTCAAGCAAAGCAAACAGGAGCTTTTTCTCCTTCTCACCCATGGGCATCACTTGAGAATCACAGGCCTCCCAGGCACGGCAAGAACAGGGGACACTGTTGGGCAGGTGTGGGCTCCTCTAACAACTGCCTGCCTGAAGCTGGCATTAGAGCAAGCAAGGCTGAACATCCTGACTTTTCAGCCGGTGTTTGCCTGATGTAGTCCAGTCCAAACAAGCCTGATAATGACATGCCTTTCAAGAGCTGCCCCAGAATTGCATTAATAGTACATATTAGACTGAAATTTCTGAAGCTGCTTTGAAGAAAGATTTTCTGTGGCACCCATGTGGGGAATCAGCCTTTTTAACATACATCTTGGAGCCGTTATGTTTCCTAAAAACACACTGACATTTAAGAAGAGTATTCTTTGGCAATATTTAAATACATCATGATTTGGAGAAATAAGATGGCAAAGGGGCTTACAATTAACTTGGGAACATTTTTGGAATATGACAAGCCACTGCCATTTCTGTGATCTTTGATATTTTCTTGAAATATCACTAGAAAACCTATACCTAGCAATAAAAACTCATTTAGTTGGACTGTTCAAATAAATAACATTTCTTAAAAGTGCTCACGTCACTTTTTCAATTACCTTCTCCAGATACATCTTTGCAGTTTTCCAGCCTCAGTCCTCTGGACTTTTCACCCTGGAAACACAAGGCCCCATGGTGCTGCGTCACATTGGTTACAGCTTGAGTAGGTTCAGCTAAGTTCTCAACTCCATCAGGTTTACCTAAAAGCTGACAAGATTACACAGCTTGTTAGAAGTACAGATCCAGAACTTACAACTGGGGAAAAAATTCTAATCGGTCTATCTCAGAGCAAGAAACAGAGACACATTATTGTATATTAAAATACTTAAGGCAGCATTTTCTGCATTAAGAGTAAGGTCAGCTTTAGCAAGGTCATCTTGCAGAATCTTGTTTCTGTTTCTTAACTTATGCCTGACTAACTACACCCACGGTGGTGGTGCTGCATGGCAAACAATGATTAGAAACAAATGTATTTACAGCCAATGAAACCAACATATTTACAACCTGGTCCAGCTCAGGAAACCCCTTAACTTCAAATTCGATTGCACAGGTGCAAATGACAGCCTATTAAACACTTGATTTAAATTTCAAGGTTTTACAAGTTAAAGAGGCTTATTATATATGCCATACTTCTAGCTCTGAAGGATACCATTTCTATATGAAAGCTACAAGGTTTGTGAGTGCTCTATGCAGTTAAATAAAACCATAATTTTGGCACCTTAAAATTTAAGTGCTATCATTCTAGGAAAAATTGTGGCATACAAAGTGTCAGTCACAAATATGATGAATTTGTATATTTGCAAATGAACAGGTTAATGCAATAAGGCAAGTATGTGAAATCTGTAACATACTGCCTCCTCTAATATTTTGCATCTCTTATTTCCATTAACACTCAATGAATACGCAATCTGAAAGCACAGAGAAGTGCTGTGAGGATGACTGTCACCAGCATCAGTAACGCTAACAAATGCGTGGCATTTCAATCAAAAGGAATGCATGCACTGGACAGAATGAACCAATGAGAATTGACTCCCAACCAGATGCTGTGCCAAACCACTTGAATTTATGCCCAGTGGCAATTGTGCAATAGCTGGAAGTTTGGATGCGCATCCCTCATTGTGAGCATGGTCATACTAAAGAGGGTGAATTAAATCAATGCAAAGCTGCTTTCAGATGGATGTGAAGGCTAACAGAAACGTGTCCTAGCTGAAAGCAGAGGAGCAGACAGTGACACTTGTTACTAAACACTAGCTGGCAAACATGACACAAAGAAAAGACCTGAGGCAGCAGTCTCCATGTCAATAGGATGTATATCGCTGATGAAGGAAATCAAGAAGCTACCCTGTTTTCTATATTCCTCATCTTTCTTGGCAGCAAATGTGAAACTGGGGGGGAGCAGAGAAGGTGGAGGGCAGCACCACAGTGCAGAGAAGCCATATGCTCTACTCTCTGCTTTACCTTTAAAGAGAGAAGATATTGCTTGGATCTTTGGACAAACACATAAAAAAGTAACAGGTACAGAATCTTCTGTAAATCAGCCCAAAGAAACAGGTTTTGACAGTGCAGCGTTTCTTTTCAATTGCTTGCCGGGTGCTTTATTTGAGGTATAGAGCTGAGACTCTCTCCCTGGCCTCATACCTCTGATACAGAGGCAGACTTACCTGTTTCTTTCAGCCATGGAGAACGAGAAGAGATTATCTTGTTTGGAAGCGCAGCCTTAAAAAATAAACATGGATCCACAGTTATTCAAACAGTAGAAATTCCCCATAAAATATGCCTGCTCCACACAGTGCCTAAACCCTGTAGCCAGTCCAGCTTTGAACTTAGATCTACTCACTTCTACAGCTGTTCTGAGCAGCCACCATCTCCCAGACAGAGAACAGCTGGGGAACAGGGACAAAGGATGAAAGCATTGGTCCTGCAGCTCCTCTTCCAGGGGCATATAGCTTGAGCTATGAATGAATAAATCACCATATACACATTAGTATGTATGTGCAGATGTAAATATTATATTTAGGTTTTTATATATATGCTGGTGTATTTATATTACCATCATACAAGACATCAGCTCAGTTCCACTTTGTGTGGATGTTAATAGATATATGTATATTCTGTTCTTCATTATCATCTATGATGACTTTTCCCTTACCAAGTTTTTCTGTGCACTGTCCTATTTTGTCAGTCTGTGCCTTAGCGTCTTTGTTTCTCTGATGAAGTTCTCTCTCTCAAACAGCAAGCTTAGACATCACTCTTCCACCTAAATTATTACAGAAGAGAATTGGTAATTAAGTTTTAACAAGATTTAAATTATATTGAAAACAGACAGTTAAAAGGAGACACTGCCTTGGGCTTTGTTGTAAATTTGTATAATTATTTTTAGTCCTCTGGAGGATGCATGATTATGTTTCTGTATTTATAAAAATACTGCCCTGGAGGCACCAAAATGAATTTTATAGTCCACTGATTTGCATATTAATGTTAGTCTTGTGGTGTCAAATGTATTTTTTAGCAAATAAATGACAATTATCAACATTTCAAAATAATTTTATAATATTCTTGATCTGGATTAACTAATTACCTTTTTTTAAATGTATGCTGTAAAGACATAGTACGAAAATCAGTGCAGCACAGTGATAAACATACATGAGAGAGATGAAGCAGATGAACTAAACAAAACATGTATGGATTTTTAACAGGTTTTGATTATAACAGCTTTGATAAGTGTTAAGACTCAGGTTTTGATTCAAAGCTCTTTGAAAACTCTTGGGCTGAATATTTTTAACAATACAATCCTGTACATTTTTCTTCCTACAAAAACATGATCACTGTAACAGATCCTTTTCTTGATCAAGTGACCTTAGATACTTTTCAGAATGAGAATAAAAATCGGGGATAAAAGATATTACTTGCTACAGCCGAAAATCATGATCAGAGGCTGGAACTGTAATGTCCAAAGTTTGTCTCACCAGTACAGCGATGGCTCTGGTTTAATGGTGGAAGATCACGGATGTAAAGCCATCTTTCCTATGCTGCTACATACAGGAAATAGTAGGTAGGTCAACATTTGTTGTTCTCATTTATGAATCTACCCTGTAAAATCCTAATAGATTAACTGTTATTTTTTATCCCTTGTTTGCCTTGCATTTCATAATTTGTAAAAAGCATTTTCAAAACTACAAGTCCTGCTCTTACAGTGCTAAGAACAGGTATAGGATTTTGGAGCTTGTCTACATAATAGCAATATAACAATGAAATCATACCAGTTCAGGATCCAGTCCTGTTATCTATAAGTAGAGAAAATTCTTCCCAGCAGTCGAAAGACAATGAACTCAATGGGAGATTTCTTTGTGCATGGATGGAAAAATTACAATCATAGTTCAGTAATCCATTTTGTTATCAAGATAAATCCATTGGCCTTGCAGTTTATCTCCCTATGGAAGTAATGTATTGTCAGCTAAAATGTGTTATTATTAGTGCAATAATTATCATTGTAATAATCTTAAACAATTATTTGGATTAGAAACTTGTCATATTGTCCAAGTTCATGAAAGCTAAATGCAAATTTTGTGATTTTTCCCACACACAAAGTGGAGATGAGATGCTTGTCGTGTGCCAAAAATTAAAAGAGAAAGCGCCATCTCAGTGTCTAATAGTAGCAGATAAGATGAATTTTACAAAAATGGTTGAATGTCAGTCAACTGCTGGTTCAGGGCAACACTTGTTAGGCCATAAATGAGTTGATTGCATGTTCAGAATGACAATTTCCATGAAGTCTCATTCAAGGAGACATTAATGACAAAATGGTGTCACAGAGGGAATCTATACCCGACACTCTCCTCTGGTCCCTTGCAAGCATAACTCCTGATATGTGAACTTTTGCCCTATATACACGTTAGCCAGAATGTTTAAAGGAAAAGCAAAAATACTTTAAAAATAAAAATAAAATAAATGATGAGCAGTTAAGACTGAGGAAAATGTTTCTGTGATCCTTCAAGGTTGATTGCCAATCATGTATACAATCTTAGGCACAAAATGAGGTGGTGTGAAAAAGCAAGCACAGAAAATTCTTGTGTTTCTTTTTTTTAAAATCAAGAAATCTTTGGTGAATTATTGAGATCACTTGCACCTGGAATTTTGTACCCACAATCACCTGCAGGAAATGAATTACAGATGTGATTCCGTAAAACTTGCCCTTGCAAAGTGCTAAGCATCAGCTCTGAGATGAAAGGCAGGCATAGGCTGAAAATACCCAGCTCCTTGGACTACCAAAGACAAAAAGAATAAGTGATGGTACTGGCAATGGATCAGATATGAACCCACAATCACTGTTCTGCAGAGTAAGTCACAGCACATGGCATAATATTTATGCTAGCCTTGCTGTGGCTGTGGAAGGATAGGCTGTGAAACTACCTGATTCAGTATGAAATCTGCCAGGCAGAGCTCTTTGAAAATTTGAGCTAGCAGAGCGAGTTGTACCTTTGTATATATGAGGTTGGAATATTTTTGACTCTGAATCACATGTCATAAAACCATATTTAATATCTTGTAGTCCCATGATTTATAATATCTGACTACAGACAGAAGAGTATACTTACTGTCGGTAAAATACACGTAGCCTTTGTTTGCAGTGTAAACCTTCTATAAATAAAGACTAAAGCTTGAGGGCAGGAACAACTTCTTCAAGGCTTTGCTAACGATACAATGAGGTTTACATGTATGAAGTTATAAACAGTACTGCACTTACCAAAAAAGTGTTTTGAAGAGCTGCCAGTAGCAATGTAGTTGATGATTTAAAAAATATAATTTCCCAGTTTTTCTGTTTTCCCGTGCTTGCCCTGGAGTTAAAAGTAAATTCAGAGGAAAAGTTTTTACATATACACAATCCCACTTTATCAAAGAGATAGAGTTTTGCAGGGAAATGTTCAGAATTGCTACCTGTTCCAATAATTTTCTTTTGAACTGATGTTAATAACTATGGATCAGCTACTGTTTGGCCTGACTCTGTGTGTGTGTGGCAGGGGAAAGATGAACAGAGAGGGGATGAAGAGATGGCCAGAGGAGCCTTCCTTGTCTTCAGTCAGCCTGCAGGAAAAGTCAACCACAACTGCAGCGCTCTGGGCCAGCCCATTCTGACCCTCTGGGACGCAGCACTCCCATTAAGGTCAAAGAGGAAGAGTACTGCCATTGCCACCAAAAGAGTGGCATCTGAGAGGCTCTAAGGGTACTCTGAACTGAGGAGGAATCCAAGTCTTTGAATTTGTTGAGACAATATAATTCTGCTCTGTCCCTTTTTCTGGGTTGCTTGCATTGTGAACTGTTTAGTTATAAGTGAAATGGAGGTAAAGCTGCTGCTAGGGTTGCCTTTGACCTACACAAAAGCAGCACCACAAAGATGCACTGGAAATCAGATTACACAGAACAGTGTCTGTGTATCTGTGTAGCCACATTGCTGATGTAATACTATAGAAAGCTGATTTATTACCAACATCTCGTTCCAGGAGTTTGCAGCCCCATTTCATACTTTGAATGCTTCATCATACAGAATCTGCACCTCTGGACTCTCCCTTTTCTGGGTGGTGTCATTTTGAAGTAATATATTATCAGTTTCCATCATCTGGTGATGCATTACCAGAACACATCAGAAAAACAGCTGGCTCAGTCTCTCAATCCTTGGCGTTCAGCAACAGCTGACTGTGATGATATATTACATGGACTCTTCAGTCTATCATTGTAATACATCAAAACAAGGCACTGGTCTGAAGGTGTATTACTCAAGGAAAGGCAAAGCTGAGTGAACCTGTCCAGAAGAGGGGTTCTGGTTTAATTATGGAAGAGAAGTTACAGTACACTGCTCAGAGAAGGTTTGTTAGCTTCAAAATTTTGGTGCATTTGTAAAATACAATTTGCATTCATATAGATGACATTATAGGAGAAGGTCACATTGTTACTCAGTTTGGGACAAACGCCTTGACAATCAGAGTTCTGTCAAAATAGTGCAGTGTGCTGTGTATCACAGAGGCTACGCATTTTACAGTTGAGCCAGGCGGGATTTGAGTCCAACTGATAAACACAAGCACCAATTCCTATTCTTTTCATTTCTTTATGGAAAACACAGAGAAGAACCTGGTATTTAAGTGTAGTAACTGAAAGAGCACTGCACCAGTGTCTTCTCACTTCTGCCTCCTCTGGTGGCACTCTCGGCAAGGTTCTGGCAGTCTGTGGAAAAGCACCAGCAGAGAAGAAGGCCTGAGGCATCTGCAAGGAAAGAACTGGAGCTGAGAAAAGGAAAAATAGAAACGGAGGCAGTAATCAGTAAATAAAAATAAAAGATCATATAATTAAAGACTTTACATGAGAGCTTAATTTACTGCAACTATTTACACCAGACTTCACCTTGCTGGATGAAGAAGAACCTACCACTAATCAGGACTGCAGACTTGCCATAGGAGTGTCCTGGGCTGTTAAACTGGAGGCTCTTGAGTCACAAGGGGTGCAGTAGAGAGAGTGTCTACATTTTTCTCTCCATTTAACCAGAGCTTCCATTCTGTTCAAGAGACAGGAAATGCTCCCAGAATATTCCTTTTGACTGAATTCATACAGAGAGTACGACCTGCATTTTTCATCTGCAAACCCAGTGATGACAGGCAGGGCACAATATGAAGTTCAACCAGTTAGAACTAAGGCAGCAAAAGTTCACTTGCCCCTAATGCTGGAAGTATTAATTTTCATATTTTTTCAAAGACTCAGCTGCCTCACCATGTTTCTGCCTATCTCAAGTTCCAGTTTCTTTTTGATGGGGCTCAGGATAGCTCCTTCAGTATATGCTACTGACTTCATGCCCCACTGTTTTCTCTATGTCCCTGCAATATTAGCTGCCATGATCCCTTCCCTCTCCTGCCTGTCATGCTGCTATGTGCTCAGCTTTATATACTTCCAGTAATGCCCTTAGAATTGAACACTCTCCTGATGAAGATTCCTGTAACCTTACTTCAGTCCCCTTCCATCGTGTTGCTCTATCTACAGAAAGTAAACTTTGGTTGGTTTGATGCAGATAAACATATGATAAACCAGGGCATAGCATGATATTACTTTCATCTGTATATTTTTTTCCCCTTTCTCTGCTGTTCTTCATTGCTCTAGAACAGAAGAGAACAGAACATTTCAGCTGGAAGGGACATACAATGATCATCTAGTCCATCTGCTCTCCATCTAAAAGGAGAGAAAACTTTTTCAGTGGGAGTTGCAGCATATGAAATTACATTACTAGCAGAAAAAACCCAGAGATTAATTTCATGGTGAACTGGGAAACTGAGAAACATACACTTTTCTGCTCCATGTTTCTGTTCAGCAGAAGCAACCAATATCTAATACTCTTTAGCAGGTATTTGAAAACATAAGCTAATCTGAGAGGGAGACAATGGGCAGCAGTTGGTTTAGACAGCATAGTATATTATATGCATCGTGAATCAAAGATATATCTGAGAATGAACATTTCACCAACGTGTTACATTCACCAGGATAATTTTAGTTCTGTGTTGTTATTTACAAGAAGTTTTAAATCATCCTTTTTTATGAGAGAGATGGGTCACATTGATACACATGACAAAAGCTCCTGAACAAAACATGCAGCAAGAACAGATTAAAAGTGTGATCAGTAGTTAATGAGAATGGACTAACACAGGGCTGTTACACCCACTTTTGTAAGCCTTCAAAATGGTTCAGTGTGTTATAGATTTAGTTGTGAATGTGGATGGTGTGTCTTTGCTGCAGGATCTTGCTGTATTGGTGTTGCGGGAGGGCGTGAATGAGGATTAAGGACAACAGAGACATGGGATGACACATGTAAACACCAGTTATAGAATAGCAGGAAGGAGAGGAATTGATCGATGGATGATATCCCACAAGGATGCTTCAGTGAGGGGACAGGTGAGACAGGTGGTGAGATAAAGAGTGCTTCAGTGAAGGGATCTTCTTTCACTAGCTTGCTGGTTTTTAAAATATCGAAGTCCTGCAGAATTCACCTTTTTGAGTAGAATGTGGAAGATCAGCTCCAGAGGAGACCTTCTATAATAGCAGCTTCCAGTACCTAAAGGGGACCCACAAGAAAGCTGGAGAGGGACTTTTTACAAGGGCATGTAGTGATAGGACAAGGAGTAATGGTTTTAAACAGAGAGCAGATTTAGATTAGATAAAAGGAAGAAATTCTTCCCCATGAGGGTGGTGAGGCACTGGAACAGGCTGCCCAGAGCAGCTGTGGATGCCCCATCCCTGGAGTGTTCAAGGCCAGGCTGGATGGGGCTTTGAGCAACCTGGTCTAGTGGAAGGTGTCCCTGCCCATGGCAGGGGGGCTGGAACTAGATGATCTTTAAGATCCCTCCAACCCAAATCATTCTGTGACTCTAGCCCACCAATATGAGGCCATGCAGTGCCTGGTGGAAACCTCACACAGAGCTACAGAGCAAAGCTGGATGTAACCTGCCTTTGACCACTAAACCTCACCCTGTCCTTGTGCTTCATTCTATGAATTCTGAAGGTAATAATCTGTAAAAAACAACACCTGCTGAAAAGTGTACCATACTTCACAGACAAAAAAGGTGAAGTACCTATGTCGAGGCACGACAAGACATGAAAGGACAGAAGGAGAGCTTTAGGAAAAAGAAACAATTTGCTCTACTTCTCTCTCTGGCAGATACTACCAAAGTATGACCTGGGATAGGTGTTTTGGGGATATATGGAATAAATTATGTTTTGATAAATTCTTAAGTTTACACTCAGCAGCATTTTTAGCCTGAAAAAAATTGTACCAGCCAGCCTGTGAACTCCACGAGAAGCTCCTGTATATTGTGACAGTAGCCAAAGCTAGGTGGCCCGTTAAGGACCTCAAGAGATTTGACAAAATATTTTTGTTATGATATTTTCCCTGTTTTCTCTAATTGTCTTATGTGACTTCAGGGTACATATGGTTAGTTGCCTAAACTAGTACCTAATACCGCAAGTTTTCCAGAACATAACTTCTCTGCTTCTAAGCACCATACCTTCACCAACAGAGTGATAAAAATAGTGGTTATAGTGTGTACCTGTTCACGCATATGTATAAATAATAAATCCATTTCAATACGCTGAATGAACCCATTTGCTAACCCAAGGCACCCCCACACTGTATGTCATTTTTAAGAGGCACACAGAGATGATAGACACAAATCCCCAAAATGCTAATACAGCCGAATTTTGCCCTGACTTTTACTAGCCAGTGAATACTACACAAAAATGAACAAATCAAGGTCAACTACCTTGTATATCTTCTTTCTTCCAAGAACACAGAGCACTAAACTCTCCAGAGAACATAATTATTTTTTTAACCTCATCTAGGAATCTACTTGAAGTTAGAACGGTACTTTATTCTGGCACTCTTGGCAGTATCAGTGCTCCATTGAAATTTAGTATTTGGACAGCTGAGTTGCTATATTGCTCTGTTTCAATGAAAATAATTTCTTGTGTTGACTACACTTATTCTTTACCTCTTCATCTCTATATTATAAATTGTCTTAACCTCATCAAGGATATTATTAGTAATTTATTGTTACCTTTTTAACATACTTTGAAGACCAACGCTCCCCAGCCGCAAGTGTCAGCATATTAAGTACCATTCAGACATTTGAACATAATATACTCTGTTTCTAAGGTTTCCGTTGTATTACTAGTATGATAATTATTACAGCAAATGATAAAATACTGCAAAATTGTTTTCTCCCCCCTTAATAACATAAATAAAAGGAGCAATTAATTTCCTACAATAAAAACAGGCAATACAATAACGTACAAATGTGGAGTTTCTTCATTATTGCATCAAATTGCAAAACGGAAACATATAATTTCAAAAGGCTCATAAGCAAAAATGGAAACACAGCTGATGTTGCGTCAGCATGTAGTACAAAACTGTGAAGCTTGCACAGCTCACAGCTAGTCTCCTCAAATGAACCA